>NC_135178.1:4408843-4712801 GCF_041146795.1 Maylandia zebra | reverse complement strand
AACTAAGACAAAGTGCTTGCACCTGTTTGCACAATGTTCTTGTGTTTGACTTTTACTTGCTGCCATGTCCTTTTGTAGCCACTGTCTGAGACCCTGTGAAGCAGGAAAAATAAAGATGATGTGTCAGTAGGGTCTATATTCAATAATTTGAATATAGGTCAATCACACTCACACGAGTGAATAAATGTCCTTACGCATTTATTTTATCAGCAATTCTCTGCCAGGCTTCCTCTCTGAGTTTAGAGGCACTGGTGGTGTTGGATTTAGCTGTTAGTATCTCTCTCTCCTCTTCATACAACTTCAGAATGAGCTCCTGCTCTTTGGAGCTGAAAAAATGCGCCCTCTCCTGTTTCCTCATTATCTGAAAATCTGTTTTAAAATAACACAGAAATATAAATGTACTATAAATGTGCACGAATGAGAGTCAAAAACCACGTGATGATTGTTGTTGGTTTTGATTGTTTTTTGGGGGTTTTGTTACAGTTTGTGTGATCTTGCACAAAGTCTCCTCACCTCCGTCTGCGTTCATGGATTTCGATCCGGGTTTCTGCGTGCGACTGATCTTCCCTTTGTGGAGGAGCGGGGACGCGCAGTTATCCGAGATGTTTCAATGCTAGATTTAGTAATCAAATCGTAACCCGCGGTCGCGAGACGGAGTAAAGCCGAGCTTGATCGATGCCACGGTTAGTTACGGCACGAGTCCCATCATCAGTTAGCCTCGAAAAAACCAGAAGCGGGCAAAGGTAAACGGTGTCATTGAGCTGTCTATCAGCGAGCTTTGTTAACCCTGGATTTTCTAATTCGGCTTAAAGCGCGTTCACGTGAAAGAGGTGGAGTCTGTAACAAAGAGCGAGTCACGTGCGCGAATCATCACATCATCACTGATAACGTTAATGGTTGTTGGGTCGGGACAAGCTTACGGAGCTGGTTTATAGACACTGGTGACCTGTGGAAAACGTAGGAGTCATGTCGGGTTTGGGGGGGTAGCCACAGACTGAACGGGCACAAGCCTGACCCAGATTTTACTGAGTGAGACAAAGAAAAGGGTTTTTTCTTTTATGTGTAACAGAGGAAGACAGGTGTGAACAATACACAAGAGCTGCTTCAGCGCTGGAGTTGCAGGCACTCCCTCAGCAAGACATCAAAGCTTTTACTGGGGAAAGAACACTCGTTACTGCCAGCTCCTCTATTAGGACTTCTCAGTGTCTGCTATGAACAGGGTCTATTAAGATTTTGTGTATGATCTAAAAGAAAAAACAAACGATATTAAACAATGATGGCTGCATAGTGTAGTGATTCACGTGACCGTGACCATGAAATCAACATGCTCTGCTACCTGTCGTGACTAAGGCAGCCGATGAGAGTAGCTTTATATTGAAGAATGATAATTATTTACAAACTGTAACTCCTGTGCTTTGTGAGTATGCTTTTTCAATAAAACTGCTGTTAGTAATTAGAAATTGGATCCAAACCTCTCACAAAAAAGGTTAAAATCTGGCCAGAACAGGCCGTCTCTGTGACAGGACTGTTTCATGGATACCGACTGGTCACTGTTTGAGAGCAAGAATGTAGAGGAACATACTGAGACTGGGCTGTTCTATTTCACTTTTTGCACTGGCAACATTATTGTCACAAAATACCGCCAGCTTTTCCCCAGCCAGGATGAGTGACGTGCGGCTCCTCCTCAGAGTCTGCAACAGCACCTACAGGCCAAAGGACAAGGTGCAGTATTCCAGTGCCAGAGCAAACCCAAAGCAGGGCATTGGAACTGCCAAGGACATGTACAGGGTAAACAAACAACAGCCCAACTGGGTAATTCTACTTATTTTCTAACTGGAAATAAAATGGGTCAAACTGCATGGATACATACAAGAAACATGAAGTGAGGTAATAGAAGTTACTTTATTTATGTTAAGTCAGACATTTTGTATAATGGTCCAGAACAAAGGAGCTATTGGTTCAGGTGCCCTGTGTTAAGAGCACAGAGGTAAAACGATTAAAGAGGAAAGAGTAAACTGTGAATAGGAGTGTGGTCCAATAACAACTGCTTAACAAGGACTGATCCCATCTGTGACATCTGGAGGTTTGTTTTTTACTCATGTCCCTCATAGCCATCAGGAAGAGGATTCACATGTGGGTTGTGGAAAAGACTTTTGTTGCCATCACCCCAGGGGAAACGCTAATGGGAGAGGAAGCATAAGAAAAACATAATTAAGTCAAAAATAATGTTGTTGTTTTTTTAAAGGCAGCACTTAAAATTACAAGTCTCATGAAGTCAGACCTTGCTGCGAATGCGGAGATGGGTGTAGGGGACAAACTCTGGTTGCTCATGGCTGTGGTGCTGCTCCTTCAAGAATGTGTTCAACATGCAAACTCCAACACCTGGAAGGGCAACCACGAAGGTGAGGATCTTCCAGGTCTTACCTGGGGATAAGAAATCAGAATTATTTAACTAACAAGTAACAATAGAAAGAAGAGCGAAAGAGAAGTAAAATGATAACAATGTGCTGACATCTGACACTGTTAGATCATATGAACGCCCCTGAGACAGTCGACAGAGCATGCCCTTGACCAGAACTAAATCCAAGAAATACAACCAGTTTAACTCACTAAAAGACAGTTACATTCAAATCTGGTCCAAAAATACACCATATAAAAAGGCCCCACTGGATGCATGTTGTTACTTTCAGCTGTAAGATTTCTGATAAGATTCTGTAAGATATGACCTCACTTAGTGAATAGTTAGACACGGTTTAAAGTCTCTCTTTTAAAAGACTGTCAATGCGAAATGCAAAATTAACTGTGCATTTATACAAGAACAGTTCAACTTCCTTGCATCTCCACAATTATTCAACTCAAGTCAATTCAGTTCAAAGCTGTCCTTTTCCTTCCTGCTCAAAACGCATGCCTATCCTCTCTTTATCTTAACACTGGTCTGCCTTTCTCGTGTTGAAATAAATACTTCCTTTACAAGCTGTCGGTCATAACGATTATCAGGTGTCTTTGTGACTATCCTTTCATCTTTTGTTGCACTTTAGCTCGTAAGACATGCTGTTCCGTCACACTGCTCCACTTTTAAATCATATTAACTAACAGACTGCGCTGCTGTGAGACACAGACAACAACAAATGCAAGAAAATCACAAGTTTCGGGGGGCAGCGACTACGTGCTCTCCTCTCAAGGATGCATTGCTACTGCTAATGCTAACGCTAGCTAGCTCAGCAAGGTCACTGGATCTAACATAACAGGTCGTCTTAAAGCCAAAACAAATTAAATGCAACCACTTGTGTAAAATAGAGCGTTATAATTACCTGACTGCTCGCCGTGTCCGGCAGCGGCAGAGAGCTGACGCCGGGTTTGGGTCAAAGAAGACCTCAGCAACACTTGAGAGAAACGTCCAAAGGCCGCCATTTTCCTTTCTGGCTGACGAATAGACCGGAAGAGGTTTGTACACATGCGTGACGTAAAGGCCAGACAACTGTGAGCTCTGCTGTGTCACCAAGCGGCGAGATGGAGAACTGCAGCCTGCATTTCACATTAATACAACACAGCTGTAACCGTGATCTGTTTTCTCTGATTTCATGTGATGTGAGGTTTTCTATATGTATCATTCGTATATATTTAATCCCTATAATATCCTGAATATTTATAATTGGGCTATTTGTATTTATTAAAGGTATTTCTCATATTTTGTAACTTTGTAAAATATTGTTATATATAATTTAGTTCAGCCTCCCCTCAGTTTCTGTATATTGTATATTGAATGCAAAATTCAATTCAATTCAATTCAATTTTATTTATATAGCGCCAAATCACAACAACAGTCGCCTCAAGGCGCTACAATAATACATACAGAGAAAAATTCAACAATCAAATGACCCCCTATGAGCAAGCACTTTGGCGACAGTGGGAAGGAAAAACTCCCTTTTAACAGGAAGAAACCTCCGGCAGAACCAGGCTCAGGGAGGGGCGGCCATCTGCTGCGACCGGTTGGGGTGAGAGAAGGAAGACAGGATAAAAGACATGCTGTGGAAGAGAGACAGAGATTAATAACAAGTGTGATTCAGTGCAGAGAGGTCTGTTAATACATAGTGAGTGAGAAAGGTGAAAGGAAAGGAAAAACTCAATGCATCATGGGAGTCCCCCAGCAGTCTATGTGCAGCAATTTATGTAGCATGCAATACAGTTTATATGGAGGGAAAAAAATATTTCTAATGATCCTGAAAGTCACCTCTATTCTTCAGCACAGCCTGAACTGTCTTAAGCAAGCTTTCTTCTAATTTCTTTAAGTAGTCTGTCACGCTGCTCCAGTAATGTTTGGGATCCTTTCCACATGGTATTGCATGGTGGATCAAAATCTGATTGTACTTTTCTGTGTTTATAATTCACTCAAATTTGATTAGATCCCCAACACCACTGTAGCTAGTTTTTTTTTTTTTGACTTTCATTTTTTTTTGTTACAGCCCCTAAATTCTCTCAACTTCACCCCAAGAGAATGATTCATGAACCTTAAATAACTATAACACATTATGAACGTCTCCTGTGCCTGGAATGTGTTTCTCTTTAAACAGGGGAGGATTTTGTGGGGTTGCATGGTCAGAGTCCAGATACGCAGATACTCTGGCTGATCAAGGTGAGTGATAAGTTTTATTGGTTGGGATTGTTTGCTCTTGATATGGCTTTGCAGGCTTAGACTAGTGCATGACACAGGGGGTTATAAATGTAATCATCTAAATATCAATAAATACAACAAGTATTTACATAATTTAAATTTACAATAACTCAAATTTTAGCTGTACACCTTTGAAAGTGTTTGCTTTTAGACTATTAAAAGACCAGCGTCTATTTATTGAACCATTAATAGTTAACATAATATGAGGCCTAAAAACAAACAAGAACCATTTGGTTAACCTCTTGTAGTCTGATCATGTCTCTAGACTGAATCCTGGTAACTGCGCTTTAAGTACTTATGCACACATTTGCATCTGCTGATTTCTTTCAGCAATGGAGCTTCAGTATCACCAGGTTGGATCTTTGGATAGAAGCTCTGTCCATGAAAACACCACAAAGACAGGTAACATTTTCACGTCACTTCATTTTAATCAAGTAGTTTCCAGTAGTTTCCAGTGATTTGGTTGGTTACTGTTTGTAGGTATGAAGAGGATTGTGATTTTTGTGCTCTATGGCCTGCTGGTGCTGCTGTTGTTGAGTCTGCTGCTGGTAACTGGGATCAAATGTACGACTATAGTCCACATTGACCACAGTCAAGTAAAGCTGGTTCATTCATATATTATTACATAACTGTATAAGAATCTAACCTTTTTCTTTCTATCATTCCTTTATCTTAAAGTTTCACAGTTAAGCAGGGAAATCACAGATCTCAAACAGTATCTTGGGAAAACGAACCATGGAGGAACAACATCAGCTCTCAGTTCAGGTTAAAAAACAAAATGATATCTGGTTTGAATATGTGCACACATAAACCTTTTAGTCCTCTTCACAATCTTGCGCTGTCGTTTTGTGGTTTTCCACATTTAAGGCGAGATGACAGTTCACAGTGACGCCTTAGAGGAGCTCACCCCAGTTAGAGGTATTAAACCGCATGCTTTTAAATCATTTATATCAGATTTTATTTCTTTTTACAGTCAACATATGCTAATCGTTATCATAATAGGAACATGCAGCGAAGGCTGGGTGTCTTACCAGAGTAGCTGTTACCTGGTATCCATCACCAGTATAACCTGGAGCAAAGCAGAGGAGCAGTGCAAAGCACACGGAGGACACCTGCTGGTTCTGAACACTGCGGAGGAATTGGTGAGCTCCTTATCACATCAGCTTGCTGTGAACATGCCAGTTAAGAAGCACACATAGTCTTAAACAAAGGGGTTTTTTAATCACTTCTAGGACTACATTTCCAGAATTGTTCCAATCAAGTATATCTATTGGATCGGACTCGTGGAACGACATCACGAGGGACAGTGGAGCTGGGTGGACGGAACTGACTACAGGTCAACCCCAACGTAAGAGAAATGTAACAAAAAAAAGTAAAGACAGATGAGTGGGAGGAACAAATCGAGGCAGAAGGAAGTCATCACTGTGTGTGGCATCATTATTTCTCCTCCCTCTTCTGATTGTGTTCAGTTTCTGGGATGAAGGTCAGCCAGACGACTGGGAATACAGAGAGAATGGAGAGGACTGCGGGCAGCTTCATCCGCCTGAAAGACGTGAACGCAGGTTGTGGAATGATGCCGACTGTAACATCACGTACCGCTACATCTGTGAGAAAAGGGCATGAGGAACAGGGGAACGCCCTGAGATGGCAACCCCGCCCCTTCCTCGCCAGCAAGGCAGACCCTGCATGGCAGGCAGGAGTCCAGAATGATGGAAAAGATGTTACTGGTGCTGATGTGTCACAGAAATAGATGAAACGTGCATGTATGTCTTTAAGTCTTTTCTTGGACAATAAATAAATAGCTATGGAAACAATAGCACTTCTATTCATTTACTGATGTTTTATTTTTTCAAATGATGATGCCCTCTTCAGCTCACTGGCAGCGGTCACTCGGGATGTCAGCATTTTCCTCACTGTAACCAGCCTCACTGAAGCACATGGCTGCATTCCTGTCACACTCGCAGATAAATTTCTCACACGGATCGTTGTCATCTACAAGGGGAAAGGCAGAGAAGACGGTTGAGTGTTTGCTGTACACAGTAAGAGAAAATCTAGCTGTAGACAAGGTTGATCGATAGTACACTGCTGTTGTTGTTAACACTCACCCAGGCAGGTGATAGTTTTGCTGGCCTTGTCACAGTTATAGCTGTATATTTCAGTGTAGGGGTTGTCCAGGATGGCCCAGCAGTCATCGTGCTGCATGGCATCACTGTAGCACTGGTCGTGGACCTGACAGCACCTACAACAAACACAGACCATTAAAGCAACCCTTTTAAATTTACTAATTTTCTTTATCTATATCTATCTGTGTCTATAACAAGCAAAAAGCAAACATTAAAAAATATGTCTGTAACAGTGCGGCTCAGTCCATGGAGACATTTTTAACGCCTTGAGTTCACTAATCAATTTTATCTAATGAGCTTTTAATTAATAAAACAAAAAGAGATAATAAAGCAAAGTTGCACAAGAAACGCTTTTCACTGAACACTGTAAATTCTAGCTAAATTCCATTAATGCAATAGATTTAATTTACACATACAACTGAATGGCTTTTCTGAGGAAACAGTTACTGTGAGCACAAAGGCTCATGGGACTGTTAATGTTCAAATAATGAATTAAGTAGTTTTGTGGTCCTCATGTGGTTTCTACTGTTTGTGTGGCTGAGAAAAGACAAGTTTAACTCGTGTCTGCCATGACCAAGATTAGAGTGAATAAAGATTTCCAGCCTGTGTTCAGCTAAGTAATAATCATGCAGTTGTGCAGTTTGTGGGAAATCTCCTCACATGTGATATTAACACTGCAGAAAAACACTCTTGGGTTTAATGACATTTTTTTTGATACATCCACTTGGATTACATAAACTATTTGCTATTCCTGCTAAGTTTGTTTAAATACTTTGTGCGATACACCGTATAACTCACAGTGACTGTGGGAGACTCAGAGGTGGATATCTCACTGGGGGACAGAACGTGGCAGGCAGCATGAGCAGTACGACTCCAGCAATCTTACCTGTCAAGCTCATCAACAGGTGTGCCAGAGCCTCCCAGCCCGCAGTAGCAGCCGTAATCAGCGTAGTCCAGCGCTGGCCAGCTATCGGGTACCGTGCACAGGATCATGGACCTGAACTGCCACAGAGCTCGATAACCCAGCACTACGAGACCCAACAGAGACATGTAGCAGGTTCACATCCCAGAACTGTCTGGCATTGCATCAGGCAAAATCAAAACTCAAGCCTCTTGGGAGATTTTCTGATATCAGTTTCACTGAAAGAGAGCTGTCATGACAAATACTTTTAAACTTACGAGCTGGGAGGCCGAAGAGCACAATGAGCAGAGAATGACTCAGATGCATTTTACTGGAGAAGTGTCTCAATGGTCTTTGGGGTAAAGCTGTTGCTTTATATTGACCGTCCAACTGAGAGGTGGTCCTGCTTTGACCAGCTGCTGGGACTCATCCAGTCCCTTATTTAATACCTTATACAACGTATATGGATCCACATGTATTGTAAATAAGCAACAGGTGCATACACAATCACATGCATATAAGAGCAAGCACAAACACATTAATGCTTTTTATATTTGGTTGATTTTTTTTTCTGTTGTGTAAAGTTTAATTTCCTTTGATCTTATATGCACACCGAACACAAGCAAGGTGCAACCGAAGGTCATGAGAGCTGTGCCAAATGTTAGCTATTTACACAGGTGCATGTTCAAGTTTTAATTTGACTCCAGGTAATCCAAACCCAAGGGAGCACAGAGTAAGCAGAAAATGTAGAAATACATTATAGACCACGTTATTCAGGAAAATTTTAAAAAAAGAAGCCCAAATAGGGTAATTGGGTAACTTTATAACAATGTCAGGCTGTTAAGCATTAGTAGGATATTAGTAAGGTATTGGTGCAGTATTGGTAAGTGCTTAATTCACCATTCCTCCTCCTTAGTGTGTGATAATTATCCGTCTGTTGCTGTTACACCGTGTACAGCAGTCACTGTTACCACATCACTTCTAGTATCATACATTGCCTGGAAATTAGGCTAAGAATGACAGAGATGATTTTTTTCCTGAACATTCACGAGGAATCATTTCCACAACTGGACGACTCGTGCTGAGTTATGGAGCACATAATAGGTTACTAGTGGAGTCCATGAGAAGATAAATGCTGTCTTTTTAGGAGTCATGTTGGAGACAGGAAATGGAAATGCTTGTTGTCTTTTTATTGCTTCTGCTCAGAGAAACACTCAAGTATATGTAGCTTTAGTATACATGCAGCAGTTTTGTTCAAAATAAGAGAGCATAACATGAAAACACAGAAGGCCACATATCTCAAAGTTTCTATGAGTGAATACAGTTGTTTTACTGGTGCAACAGAGCAAAGCCTAACAGCAACGGTCCTATTGAACAGTTGTATCCTGGTGTAACTTAACTGTCATGGCTCTGCTGGTGGTTCTCTTTATTAATGATGCTTTTAAGACTGCTGCTTTTTGTGAGTCTCCCAGAGATCATTTTTGTGTCTTCTTTGATCCACTCTTTGGGTCTTTGTGAAGCAAGGCTGTTTACAGCAGTTACGGTCACAGCACGGACACAGACAGCCTAAATAGGCTCAGCAGTGTTGCCTGTCACAGTCACCAGCAGGTGTGCTAAAGCCTCCAGGCCTGGAGTACCAGTCATTGCTCACTGAATCAAATAAGAGCTACACTACAGAGCAGTCACATTTTAGCATGTAATGTCTCCAGAATGTTTTCAAGATTTCCAAGATGTCAAAGATGTTGATTAAAAAATGCAGAGGTCTTTAAAGAGTAGAGGGATGTTATTTCTTGGACATTTGGGGAATTTCAAAAAAGTTAGGGTTAGGGCTGGGTCTCCAGCTCCCTCAGCACAGGGAGGCTGTTATACTGCCTCCCTGTGGTCACTTACAATAGTTACTGTGCAGCAGTAGCACAGTGCAAGAAGAATGAATTTATAGAAAATAATTCAAGCAGATTAAGAGAAGCTTTGGGGGATTATCTTAATGCGCATTGAGGTTCTGGCATGTTACTTATGTCAGGTTTCCACAAATATTTGCTGACCTTTTTTTTTTTTTTTTTTTTTTTTTTTTGGCCTGTCCCGTTTGGCTCTTTTGCCCTCAGAATTGTTGTCTAAAGGCAAAGAAAGATGCCCAACGGATTTACTTTACCAAATTGACCATCCCAGCCTTGCCGTAATGGTCCATTTGATTCACCTTTTATTGTTTATTTTATTTTCACTTGCTTAATACGGGACAGACTTGACTGGGGGAAAGAAGGGGAGAAAGAAAAAGGGAAAGAGAAACAGCTGAGAAGAGGGACGGGGGAGAAGGGCAAAAAAAACAAACAAACAGAATGAGCAGAGAAAAAAAAAGAGAAAAAGAAATAAAAAAATGCATATATCAATCACCTGGATCACCTGTTGAGAAAGAAAAAAGAAAACAAGCAGAAGAGAACAAGAGTAATAGAATAAACAGCATCACAATGATATATGGGAATATGACAGTAAATACTAAATATTAAACATTATTGTGCAGCACATAAGATCAACAGAACACAGTGTGCTTTGAGGTAGGAGCCAAAAAGGGTGTAGTTTGTGGGTGTGATCACCCGTGTGTACACCTGTGAGCATGGACGCGCTTGTTTTTTGTTTTTTTAAAAGGTTCCTTCATGTAATGATCTGCTAGAGGGTGTGGGGGGGCCACAGCCCCGTCCTCCAGGGCATGAAGCAGGTATGGAGGAGATCAAAACTCCAGACATATTTGCTGACCTTTAAACACACTCCTAAACCTTGTGGAAACCTTCACAGAAGAGTTGTAGTTGTTATAGCTGCAAAGGGTGGGCCAACATCATATTAAACCCTGTGGGATGTCACTCAAGTGCACATACGTGTGAAAGCAAACGAGCAAATGCTTTTGGCAATACCTAAGTAAATATCAGCTTGACAAATGTAAACTGCACAGTAGAGGGAAAAAAATCGAGTCTAATTAAAATAAACTCATGTGACCCGCAGAGATCCACGTGAGAGCATTTGTTTTTGTCATAGATGTCCTCTTTGTGATTTGTCAGCAGTCCTAGAGGAGAGGTTTCTATGTGACTCTGATACTGGCACTGATACTGATCTCTCTCAGTTTTTAAAGCTCTAACTGTAATTTTGTCAGCCGTACTTTAATATGCATCACTTTATTTTTTTAACTACTCAGTGTGCTGTAAAGGTCCAGCACATTCATCATCATGTTCTGCTTCCTTTTGTGACAACACTATGAGATACACATATAAAACACCCCACGTCAGAAATGTGCCGTGGAAAGTTGTGGGAACTGTGGTAAGTGCTGGCTATTTACACAGCTGTGAGGCTGACGAGTTGTTTTTAATTCAACTTCCAACAATTCAAATCCATGGAAACACAGAGTGACCAGGGAGAAAAGACCAACCATATAATAGAGGCAAGTAGAAGAAAAATTTTCAGTTAAAAGTAAAAAATATTGTAACAAACTTTCATTATATAAAAATGTGCATAAAATATAAAGGCAGGTGATGGTGATGAAAGCTTAACCCCATAAATAACCGTATATACGTCTCTGAAGCCAGATATGAGGTCACCAAGGTCTCATCTCACATTATATTTTTTGTGCTATAACCTTAAGATTTCTATGTAATGCATATATAATTAAATTAATATTTTAATTATATACAGTCTTCACAGTATATCAAATGAATGTCTGAGCTGTGAGTCATTCACTGACCTTCAGACGGTGACATATTTGTACATGGTGACTGCCTCCTTGATGACGATGACGATGACGATGACAATGATGATGATGATGATGATGACCTTTTACTCCAGACATGTAAATCAAACAAATCAACATATACACATAAAATATAAACGTGACATGAAATACCAACTCAATTGCCAAGTCCAAAATAGAGTAGGAAGGAATACCTACACACTTATTAATCCCTCCCACATGCTCAAAACCAGTTTACCCTGATCACCATTAACCCCACATCCCCCCAATACTTGTCTACACTCGCCCCACAAAAGAGAGAAAGAAATTTTTTTTATTTATCTGATAAATATAGATATAATGATATATCTATCCTTCCAAAACCAGGTTCACAAACGTTTTTGTTTTTGTTGTGATCAAGAACCGGAGCTGTTTTGTGTTTATCAATTTATTTGTTCTCATCTGTTAATGACAACTTCGTCCAGTATTTTGAAGAGTTGTAAAAGCAGAGAAACAGGCCTGTAACTGTATCACTTGTGACTTGGTGTCGATCTCTATTTCTGTACAGTGTTATAACTTCAGCTATTTTCATTTGTGTACAAACTGCAATTGTATGTTAAAGGGTCACTGACGTTTTGTTTTTTTTAGCAGTGCCACTTATGTCACACTACTAAGCATCAGAAAGATATAAGTAAGGTTTTAACAAATGCTTAATCCATCATTTATATAGCATTAGTCCTGCTTAGCAGTTTATTACTGCACATATATTATTATGACTATGATTATTGCCAGCAGTGATGCGGTTGCAGTGACAGCTGTAAACGTGAACGGCCTAAACGTAACAGATGGATAAACATACCTGTACTTAGAAATGCCATACTAAGAAGCAGTAATGATGTATAAATGATGAATTAAGTATTTGCTAATACCTTACTAATAGATCTTACTAATGCTCAAAGTGCCACCTTCTTTTCTTCTCGGTGCGTTCAGCTGCACACGTGATCCAGATATCTTTGATGTAACCTTCTGTATTTTATAAATTCTCTAATTAATTAGAGGCTTTTTGTAGACCTTTTATGATCCATTGGTATTCTCCATAATTTTGCTCTTATAAACGTTTTCTGAATGTTTTCCTTATAGAAGGAACTTGAATCTGTGCTTTACTAGTGAAGCCATTATACACAGTTTTCTTTTGGTTGTCAGGATTTTTTGCCAGTTCCTCTTTTTTCAATGGCACTGCACTTTGATTTGGTTTATTCTGACAGGTGTTTAAACTGTGTTTGGCAGAGCTGTTCTGAGAGTGAACGGAGCATATCTGTACGTGTCAGAGTGCGTCTGAAAGGGGCAGTTAGTACCAACTCCAACTGGTTTTTAAAGGGTTTTGCTGGTCTCGTGGCATGGATTTTATTTTCTGGCAGAAAAGGTGGACGATGTGCTGTAAGAGTCCCAAAATGTCATGGCTTTTTTGTATATACTCATGCTGAACATTTGGAAGAACATTTAGATTTTCATTTTTAATTTAACAAACATCAAGTTATTTTTCATAGCATTTAATCCCCCGATCTTCTAATTGAACCTGAAATCTGATTCTGGGGTCTGCTCTTACTCATCAGGTTCACATCAAGTTCACCAGTCTGCTGAGAGAATGATCTTAACTGTCCAATCGCATTTTGTCCTACTATAACAAGCCTTTGTGCCCACTGCCCATAAATTAGTTCAAGTTCACTGTAGTGCATGGTTTGACTACTTATGCATCCCACCACTCACTGCTGCTGAAAAACAACTAGTGGATGAAATAAACTCCTTTGATCGTTCACCTCTCACCTGTTGCTTCAGAATTAGGTCTTTGAATATTCCTTTCCATTATTTTGTGCTTTCCACATGTGATTGAACTGTACCATTTGGTGGTTCATATATAAAAGCATAATTTATAAACTGAAACTTTGATATTGATTTTTCTAAACAAAGTTTAAGAAGCATGTCATAAAAATACTAAAGTGAGGTTTATTACCTTAAATTTACACAGTACAGAAACCGAGTAAATGCTGTTATGTTCTACCAATGAAATACAAGAAAAACAAAGTGTGCTGGCCTAACAGAGCATCAGATTTGATGTTAGTCTTTGACAGATGTCTCCACCCCCTCTCACCTGTACTTATAAAAGCAGGCTGTACCAAATTTCAGGTTCATGTGACTGCAACCATGAATTTGATTACTCCTCCTCTGCTGCTGCTTCTCACGGGTAAGCATGAAAAAGCTTATGTACGTTATTATCAGTCGTGTTTTACACAATGACTGTATCGCTTTAAAAGTTGTTGTTGTTGTTTTTCCTTTACAAGAGATTTTATATATATATAAATAGATAAATTCTCCTAATCGATTTTTTGAGTACGTCCTAACAGCTTGTGCGGTCAGTGGTGCAGTGCTGCCTAAGGCAATGTGGCATTTTGGGTCGATGATCCAGTGCGCCCAGCCCGGTGTTAACCCTCTAAGATACAACAATTACGGCTGCTATTGTGGCTTCGGAGGGAAGGGGACCCCCCGAGATGGAGTGGATGCGTAGGAATCAGACACTACACATCAGACTTGTTTTCAGTTTTTGAAATAGAAGGGAACTTGACATTGTCTCAAACATGCTCTCTCCTCCCGATCCATTTGCAGGTGCTGCCAAATTCACGATAAATGCTATGCAAATAGCAGAAAGATTCCTGGATGCGGGGATGCTGAAGACCTTCCTTACATTATTGATTTCGATTTTACCTGCAATAATCAAAGAGTGACCTGCTCAGGTAACAACAAGTCTTACTAAACAGGCTTACACACACACACATTTTGGGCAAAAGAAATAGTTAAATTCTAATGTTCTGGGTTTTAAAAAATGTATTTAAATCACAAATTTCCAACTGTCCATGTATGTATGGAACCACGCCACATTTGTAATGTTTAAATGTGTTAGATGTTTAGCTATTACTGTGAAGTTGTGTATTCATGTGCTGACACAGCTCTTTCTCTGCAGCGGCCAACGATACGTGTCAAGCTGCTGTGTGCGAGTGTGATCGTGCTGCGGCTCACTGCTTTGCCCAGAATACATACAACCCAGAAAACAAGAACCTGGATCACTCAGTTTACTGTGCCAACTGATCACATCACCCACCACAGCAGAAAGATTGATTTGTCACTTTTCAATACTCACTATTTCCCATTCATAAGCACTTATAACACAGCTGACTCATTCTTTTAAGGTGTCAGTTTGAACACTGATCCACAAGTTTAACTGAAATATTTTCAACTTTTGATCCCATTACAAAATTTATTCTGCTGTCTTTAGACTGACATCAGGGTCTGGTTTCAGCAAAGCAACCGTACAACATACAATTGGCAAGTCTTTGTTTTTTGGTTTCTTTATGGTCTCTTTTATGTTTTCTTAGCCTTCCTTTTATCCCCTTCTGTGTCAGGTTTGTGTGTTAGAGTCTGTCTTCTCTGTTTAGTTACTTCCTAGTTTTCGTCACTTGTGCTTTGTATTGACTTAGGCTACGTCCACACTAGCCCAGATAGATTTCAAAACAGCGTTTTCATCTGAAAACGCGTCCACACTGTCTTTTTCAGTCGTTTTCACAGAGTCCGAAAATGCTTACGTTCCAGCACTGCGCATGCGTGAAACGCAAGAAGATTCGACCTGCCTCATTTCTGTCTGCCGTTTATTTACTTTGCGGCTCTTTGAAACGTTACAGCAAAATGTTGAGAAAAAGCACCGAGTTTTTTTTTAAATGGACTAACAATGAGGTGGAGTTGTTGCTGCGTAAAAGTACAAAGTTGCAAAAGCGAGTGAGAGTTAAAGAATTTAAAGAAAAGCTATCTGGAGCATGTACAAACTGATATTAATCTTTAATAGGGCTGTAAAATTGAGAGCAAACAAAACAACTGCTGTAGAATGCCCTCTGCTATCTTAGTTTAATTGGTTACATGACTGCATCATATGACTAACATGCGTCATCTTTTTAGAAAGTCTGCATTTTCGCTGTCCACACTGCATTTGAATGTTTTCAAATGTATGCGTTTTCCACCAGCGAAAACGCCGCCTCAGTGTGGAGGCCAAAACGGAGAGAAAACGAGAAAACTAATGTGTTAGTGTGGACGTAGCCTCCACTTGTGTGTTTCCTTGTCTCACTTGGATGAGTGACGAAACGTTTCTCCCACAAAACACTACGTCCTGATGAACAGAATCAACTTTTGGAGATTTACTTTCCTGGATGATGCATCAAGACGTTTCCTTGTCTTGGTTTCTCTGTGTTTCCCATTGTTTCCTGGATGCATTCCCTGGGTTTCCTGTATTATTGTTCCTACTGTTTCCTTGTTATTTGCATTTCCTGGCTCCACTGTTTTTTGGATCATGTTTATCTTTGAACTATTCAGCATTAAAGGCTTGCCATATTTTTTACTTCTGTCTGCTGTGTTCTGCATTTGGCACCACAATAAAACTATCCTCATGCTACGCAGCTGATTGTGACAAAATAGGACTGGAATCTGCAATTTTAAATGTCAGCTGGTAAAAACCCCAGAAAACTATAGTTCATAACATGACAGCATATCAAAAATGTATTTTTAAAGCAACAGGAGTTCTTTGAAATGAAGCTTCTTTGATCCTTACACATTGTGTGTCTCATTAATTAACATGACTTTGTTACTGAAACAATGCCTGTTCATCCTGCTGAATTGTATCTTGGTTAATCAAGTAAATCTGAAGACAATCTCCCCCAGCATGCTTGATGCTGGCCCTGTGAAACTTTTGTTTTGCCACAATATGCCTTGGTCTTTGAACTTATCAGCTCATTGTTGTCTTTCAGATGCTTAATCTCTTCTTGTCACCAACACTTCCATGTGACCATACCCCGCCCACTAGTTTTTGTCCCCTCCCATGCCTTGTAAGTGGTTCTTGGTCGTCTTAGCCTCTGAGTCCCACTCTATGAATCTGTTACTAATACTCTGACACATCCTTGCAACGAACTCTCGGAACAAAGGACTTGTGTGATTTCTTAATATTATTTGAATGTGCCTTGTGCAATTCATCTTTAACATCACATTACTTTGGATTGAAGATAACTTTGGTAAATCTGTGGGGGTTTTCTGTTCAGTGCACTTTTTTGGTCTTTATTTGGAACCACCAAGACTGAAATGCTGCTGCTCTCCGTGTTTCAGAACTTTACCTAGAAACGTCTCCATGTTGTGCTGTAGTTGAAATCTGACAGAAGACACTTGCTGACTATTTACGGAGTGTCTCATTCATCTATCTGTACTCATTGCACACTTTAAGGGACAGAAGTTCAGTGACTGGTGACACAAGTTTTTTTTTTATATTAACGTATTTGTTATGTTATAAAATGTCTTTTATGCCTACAAATATAATACACAGGTGTTTTCAGGGCTTCACCAAGTTGACTGAGCATCTGTACATGGAGAGAGTCATCTGAGAGGAAACACAGGTATGATCAGCGAGAGCGTTATCAGGCACCGCCTCCTGTAGAGATGATTAGCTCCAGCATGTGTGAGCATACAGCACTGTGCTTTTGTGGTGCTGTACTGGGGGTGATACATGACATGAACAACTACACAGTAAAAATCAACACATATTAGAGACAGCGTTTTATCAGTGTCCTTAACTTTTTAAATCTGATGAGTTCGAAGTATGATGAAGGATAATTGCACACTTTCATCTTCAGAAAAATGGCTGTCCGCAACACGCACGCAGAGGGTTTTCGTTTCTTATGGCTCATTAAGAGCATCCCTTGTGGGATTCTGATCAGGACTTCTGAATCCAAACTATAGACATCAGAGGAGATATATGTTCAGTCTGGCTCATCACCAACTTTTGTGACTTGAGAGAAGAAAACTGTTCTGATTAACAATGTTAACAATAGTACAAAAAGATTGGGATCCCAATCTTTTTATACTGGAACCCCCAGGATTCAGCTTCAGAACGGCACAAACTAGTCAGGCATTAATTGTCTGCTCCCAAACCAGAAACCTGGCTCCACTGGCCTAAAGACAATTTTTGCTGTGGTAAGTTCAATTATTGTGAGAAACTTTTAAAGGTGTTTTTAATCAATAAAAACACCTTTAAAGGTGTGTTTTTTTCACACCTGCATAGAGAAAAATCTAACTTTTTTTTCTCTGTAGGTGTGATTGCAAGTAGACTGAGGACTGAACACTACAAGTGTCAGCAGGTAAATCTATTAGTCTCAGTGCAGGGGTGAAGATAAATTTGCACACCTCAAACAAAGAGAAGAATATTGGGTTATCTTAAGACCACTGGGACCCTACACCAGGCAGCTTGTTCAACAAACTGAGTTTAAAACTAAGCTCTGAGTCTTGTGTCCGACTTATGTCCGACTCCACCATGCAAGCAGACCTGGGCACGGTTTGCAGATCCTTTACAGAACCTGTGACATCTTTAAGTGATTCCGGTTCTGGGTCGAGCCAGTGGGACTGATTTAGGTGACTTTCAGTGAAAAAGATGTTGAAGTTCAGACTCTGACTGAATCTCAGTCTGTGAAGACATTTCAATATGAAATGTAATCAGTTTACAGTCAGACTGTCTGCAGCTGCTCTGCTTCCATTAGTGTGACCACTTATAATGGAACAAATGACTGATTATTGATCAGTGCGTAACACACAGTACACACACACTCCCTCCCTCCCTTTATTTGTCTTCCCTCCCTCTCTCTCTATTAGTATGTACCCATATGTGCCTTAATTTCTCCCACCCTCCCTCCATCTCTATCTCCTTACTTCCTCCCTGTATTTACCCCTCACCCACTTCCTCCAATTTCTCCATCCCTATTTACCTTCATTTATTCCTCCCTCCATCCTATCCCCTCCCTGTATTTACCTCTCCCTTGATCCTCCTCCCTTGTCTCCCTTCCTTTGCTCCATATCTTCCTCATTCTCTCCTCCCTCCTACCTATACTCATGTGTTATCTCTTTCCTCCCTTCCTATATCTCTATCTTCCTCCTACTCTTTTCCCTCTTTCCTCCAATCTTTATGCCTTTTTTCCTCTGTCCTTCAGTTCCTTAATCCCTCCCTATTTCCCTTTCTTCACAGCATCTTCCCACTCTATCTTCCTACCTTCTCTCCTTTTCTCCCTCTCAGGCTCCCTCCCTTCATTTCCAATTCACTTACTAGTTTCCTATCTCCCTTTCTTCCCACCATCTATTTAATTTTAACTTTGAGTTTAAAACTTTCCCTTTCGATACTAAAGGCTCAAGCTGCTGATGGACTTGTGATGATGCAGTGAGTACTTCCAATGTGCTTATACTACTACTGCGTGTCATTAACCTTTATCTTTTATCTCCCACGCTGTGCTTTTTGTTCTGTCTCTATGCTCTCTTCCCTTTATCCTTACCCCCAAACCAGTCATGGCAAATAACGACCCTACCAGAGGTTGCTTCCTGTTGAAAGGGAGATTCCCCCCACTGTTGCCAAGTGCTTGCTCATAGGGTATCATTTGATTACTAACCCTAATACTGTAGGGTCTATATCACATACTGTACCTTGACAGCTACTGCTGTCAATTAGATTTATATGAATAAAAGTTTGAATTGAATTGATTATAAACCCTAACGAAACCCAGTCATTTAACACAGCACAGTAAAACCCGAGAATCAACCAAAAACTGAATTAAGAACTGGTTATTTAAAAGTTTCTTTGTTGATTTACTTTCTTATTTAAGTGATGGTGGATTACAACTTGTTCATTTGACTACAGTAACAATATAATTTGAAAAGTATTTTTGCACAGAACATGGCCTTCATAGCTTTTTTCCATCACAAATATTAATTTTCACGACCATCATGTTTGTATTTCATGTTTCCTTCTTTACTTGTCCAGGACTAAATGTGACACAGTTTATCATTGGAGTGACAAAATATCCCCAGTAACACACACACACACACACACACACACACACACACACACACACACACACACACACACACACACACACACACAAATGGGGCTCTTCAAAACTTAAAATTGCCTGTAAATTGTGGTGATCCTATATAGTTGACATGAGACATCGGTAATTTTCCTAAACTTCAGTGATCAGCCTCCACAAAGCCCTGAAACTACTAGGTTGCTATTGTGATCAACTAAACCAGCCTCCTTAATTTAAAGCAGGAAGCCTTTGGTTGTTTAACCTCGTTTCAAAAGTTCAGTTTCGTTGCTGTGTCTGTAGATCACACATAGATTATAGACAGGATTCAATTCAAATCTATAAAGACCTCAAGAGGACCAACATCTCCACCCAGCTGTAAAAGTCATCGACAGTGCACATAACTCCATGAGAGTAAAGATGACAGTGTTAGTGGGATGACCCAAATCCCTTTCTGTTTCAGCTTTTCATTACTCCACCATTATACCACCACTGTTCCAACTTGAAAACTACTGCTAACTAAATAAAATACTCATAAACGCATGCCTTATCGTCTACACCAGAAGTCCCTAAAAATCTGAGGTCTGCAGCCTCTTATTACAACTTGCGGTTATGCACCAAGGCTACTGTCAGTGACATCCTGCAGTAGGAAGGCTGTAGAGGGTTTGTTTGCTTTGCAGCTGATGAAGCAGCTTCTGCAATTGGGTGACAGAGAAGAACAGCCACATTTGAGTGGAAAGATCAATGATAAGCTGACCATCATTCACTGAATTAGAAGATGGTCCATGATTGGAGGGGAGCGGAATAAATTCCTTGTATTGGCATATTACAGGAAATGATACCGCTATATGGGGATTCTAAATGCTGCATAACAGTTTGCACCTAAATATCATGTCATATTTGCTCTTTTACATTTCACATGTGCCTTTCTTTCAAGTTGACCCCAAAATTTGTTCTCCGTCAAGTGTCAAGAGCTACCAAGTTGATTAGAAATATAGAAATATAACATTCTGTAATATGTTCATGTTATTTATGTCCTTTACCTACATGTTTGTGCAACAGAAGTAAACATCTGTCATGCTTCCCTTACCTGATTTTCACTCTGCTAAACTTGTTTCTTTATGGGCACAAACAACAGGAAAAAAAAAAAAAGACTGAAAATATGTAATTGAACCATTTCCAGGTTTTGCTTTTCATCGTGTCCATTTAAAAACAATTTGATTATGTGAATCTTTACCTGGATGTAGATACAGTAGGTGCAGTGAATGCTTATGCTTAGAGTCAACATACTGTTGAGTATGTTGACTACAGCCGTTTTAGTATATTCATTTACAAATTGCATCATTCAAAAAAAAAAAAAAAAAAAAAAAAATAAGAACAGCTGCACAGGTGGACACTGATGCTCATCTCATGCTGAACTAAAAATAAGTGTACTCGTGCAATTCACGACAAAAACAAGAACCTGGTTTCTAAAGCCCAGTGTGTGCACAGAATCATACAACCTCAAAAAATAAAAACCCACGCACAAACACAAAAACTCATAGCACTAATGGATTTTTGCAGTCATCATTTTTTTATGAAAATTTCATTCTATTTCTGATTTATAATGTGTCATCTGAAAAACATTGTATTTTTAGAAAAGAAAAACAAAAAACAACAGAGGAATCATATGAAATTCATTACATGTTACATTTTTTCCACCTCTTAGTGTCTTTGTGTCCATTTCCTCGTGTAAGGAGAGCCGATGCAGCTGTGCTAGCCTCCTGGTTAGTAAAACTAACATTTTTCAAGTCTCAGTTTCAGGCAATTCCAGGTCACTTCAATACAAATGTCAAAATTGAGGCTTGGCGTCAGAGTTGAACGATTACAGATCTCCCCCGTCCTCCTCATTTTGGTCTCCAGCAACCACACTTGTATTAATTAATCAGGGTGAAGTTGGAATGAAGTCTTTTAAAACACCGGCCTGCTCATAACATAACACGTATTTGCAAACATTGAACATTTCAACATTTTCAAATTCTGAGATCATAGAACAGTTCAAAATCAATAACTTTACCAAATGTTTTAAACCGATATCAGGAAGATACTTTAGGTCCAGTTTCAGCAAAGCAGTCCAGATAGCAGCTGTGTACACCAACAGATCGATTTCAAAAGAGGAGGAGGGAGCGCACCTCCGTGGATTATATTGGCTTGTACAGAAGAGTGGTCACGTACTTTTTCTTGTATCGGTGTGTTGCACTGAGAACCATCACCCCGTCCTTTAAAAACAAACAGAAAGCAACCCACAATCACATGATCGCATGACATTTTGACACAGCACCGTGAGAACTGACAATCACAATCTGAACTACAGCATTAACAATTTGGGCAAAAATAAAAAATTAAAAAATAAAAAAGATCTATTCAATTTGTTACCTTGATGGAGAGGGCATACAGGTGATTTAGCATCACATGGTTAGGCTCTGGAAGCAGTGTCGGGTCACACTGTGGAAAATTCACAGCAGGATGAATCAAACGTAAAATTAAACATATGCATATAAATAATTATATAATTAAATGTATATAACAACTCAAAGCCTGGACTTACAGAAATACCAGTGTCCTTGTTGAGCAGCACTTGCAGCAGGTGAGGAGGTAAGAAAGGAGGATGTTTGAGTTTGTCATCTGGCTTGGTTACATATGCGTCCTGTAGGTAGGGGCCAGGAGGAGAACTGGACAAGTCTGGGAAAGAGTGATCAAATGTAAACAAATAAATAACTTCGCCTTAATAAAGCTTTACAGAGAGATACAGCAGACAGAATTATTCAAGGACCCTTTGTAAACAAACACCAGTGAAAACAAACAAAAAAACAATATGCAATATTGAAATAAAAACCAGACTCCTCCAAAATGCTGCAGCTGCACTCTGCATATTTTAGCTGTTTCGGCGCATGTAGACCATCATTTTCTGGGACAATCGATTCAAAGGCTTTTCCATCAATAATCTTTATTAATCAGGCAGCATAAAGTTTGGACTCGATTCCAATCATTCATCTACAGTCAGCAGCCACATTATTGGGTAAAAACTGCTAGTACCCCTGTTGCCTGCATAATTGCTGTAATTCTTTGCTGCATAGACTCAACAAGGTGCCGAAACATTCCTCAGATTTAGTATATTAATTTGATATTGATATGACATCATCACAGTTGCTGTAGATTTGACAGCTGCACACTCATGATATGAATTCTTGTGTTGCACCACATCCCAAAGTCCTCTTTGTACTGACAATGGCCATTTGAGAGCAGTGAACCAACCGTCATGTTAAAAAACAAAACAAACAAAAACCAGTTTGAGATAACCCGAGTCATCTCAAACATCAGCAATATTCAGGGTAGACTGGTGTTGCTCACGCTAATACACCATCAGCAGCCTGAACTGATACAGGGATTATGTTGTTTACATAGTCGGGAGCCCACAGAAATTATAGCTTCAGTTTCCTGTTCTTAGCTCGGTGTGGTCTTCTGCTGCTGTAGTCCATCTGCTTCAAGGTTCGATGTGTTGTGTGTTCAGAGATGTTCTGCTGTATACCTTAATTGTAACGAGGTGTTCGGGAGTTTGTACTGTCGTCCTGTCAGCTTCAAGGAGTCTGGCCACTGTCCTCTGACTTCACATCAATAAGGCATTTTCTCCCAGAGAAAAGCCGCTCACTGGATATTTTGTCCCACCCACTCCATTAGCTAGAGACACTACAGATGGTTTTGTGGGGGGAAAAAAAAAAATCCCAGCAGATCAGCCATTTCTAGAATACTCAGACCAGTGTGCGGCCAACAACCACGCCAAAGTCACTTAAAATCACTTTTATTCTCCATTCTGCATTTTTGTTTGAACTTCAGCTTCATGCCCAAATGTACCATGTCGTTACCATGTGATTGATATTTGTGTTAACAACAGGCTGAATGGGTGTACCTACGTAACAAGCTGGCTGCTAAGGGTACAATCATCAAAGCAATAATCAGCCAAATATCCAAAATTGTGAGCATACAAATCAATATGGCCCAAGTCTGAACATGCTTTGGAGTTACAGAACCACCTCAAAGTTTTTGAGTTACAAATTAACAAGTTTCCATACCCGAGACGTCAGCCGAGTCCTGAGAGTCAATCCTGAGGGCATCAAAGACTTCAAAGTCTGTTGTTTTCACCTGTATGACATTATTGACTGTTCCAGTTTTAGACGTTACCACGGCCTGTGTGAGAGCATAAAAAAATTAAAACATTTTAAAAAGGTAATGATACACACTTCTAAGTGTAAACCACTAATAAGAGTAAACTAGTGACCCCAAAATGTAAAACCTCCACTCACCCCAGCCGGATCCAAGATCCACTGACCATCCACACAGAACTTGTATTGGTGCTCTCCCTCAGGCAAGTCCACAATAGCCACAAAGTTATTCCGACTGGGTTTGAGAAACAACCGCTTGTTACTTTTTAATAAGTTTAAACAGTGAAGCATCTCTGAGGCTGCTTTCCCCTGACTCAAACTACCTTTTGTTGAGTGGGATCTTGGTAGACCAGTTGTTAAAAGAGCCGGACACAAAGACGTCTTTCGCTGCACCCGCCCATCTGAACACAGTCGGTCTGGCCTGCGCTAGATTTTTAGCGTCGCTCTCCAGGTCCTGCTGCCAGGCCAGAAACTCCTGTAACTCCTGTGGAGACTGAGAAGCATGATATCACTGCATTACTGCCCTGTTAGCAAGAGCGCCTGTAGTCTTTCTCCAGACTGAATGGCAAACTTAGAAAAACACTAAAGGATACAGAAAAGTGCTTTTTGTATGTGTAACCTCTAAAACATAGCTTTAGCTTATGATGCTCTTTGATGTTACTCTCCAATTAGATACAAAAAGACTTAATTCACCTTTATCAGGAATTTGACATTGATAAAACAAACTGTTGGACAAATCTTTGTTTTAACATTTGACTTGTGTACACATCACTAACAGAATATATAGCCTTCCTTACATCCATTACACACAGTTTGCACATCCTGAACAGACCACATTTGACCATTTTGACACATTACTGACACTTTGCACCAACTATTTTACAAGACACTAAGCTCTTTGGATTGCTCTCCCTCCTCCGAGGTAGTGTCAACATGTTGCCTCAGCATTAATTAAACTGGTTATCCTGCCTCTTGTTCTCCATTACACTGCACTCTGATCAGTCGTAAAAATAAAAGCTTCTGGTTAATAATTCTAGTTTAGGCCCCTCTTTTACCTCTTTAAAACCATATATAAGAGGTATTGATCCAATTTTATTTATATAGTGTCAATTCACAACAACAGCTACCTGTTACAAGGTGCTTTATATCATCAGGTAAGGAGCATACAATAGAGAGAATATCCCAGCAATCACACAATCCTGCTCTGAGCGAGCACTTGGTGACATAACTCCCTTTTAACAGGAAGAAGCCTCAAACGGAACAGCCAGGCTCAGGGACTGGCCGCCATCCACGGCGACCAGTTGTGGTTGGGGGGGGAAATTGGTTAATTGTACAATAATTGGTACCAACTCATTTAACAACAAATTTACTTCCAAAAGCCTGCATGTCACTTGCTATCCAGTGTAATGGGACAGAACAGAAAGCTTTATTTAAGAGTTCATGGTGTAAACTTGCTCTAATACCTTTTGATCTTCTCTCTGGTAAAGGTCTGCATCATCTGCGCTGTCCATCATGATGTTAGAACGAGCCTCCTTCCCTCCATGATGTCCCTCTCTGTACGACCTCTCACCATGACTTCCACTGGATCGGTCACTGCTGCTGTTCCCCATCCTGATGGCTTCACACACTGCAAGAGACAACGCATCAAGTCAGCAGAGTCTACCGGGAGCCCCGCAGTGGTCCCTACAATGACCACCAGGGGCCCTTCGCGATACAATTCACGTATCCACTAATAACAACAGCAGCAGCAATGATTGCCAGCTAACAACTACAAATAACCCACCAAAATAAACCCTCCCAGTGGCGCCTCGGCTTCCTGCAGGATGAGCACCTTGATCGGGGTGTTTTTATTCTTGTGTCCTTATCGTTGCTTTTTCCGTCTCCTGAAAGTTTTCCTCTGCCTGTAAACAGCAGAGCCGAGCGGCGTCCTCCGTCCCCGCGGACTAATACAAAACAGCAGTCAAGTTTTCTCCTGGCCCTTCTTTCTTTCGTTTTTTACCTTCCGCTGCCCTGATTTTAGTTTTATTCCGCCTTAGTCAGCCGTACTCTGATGACTTTCGCCGTTGAGCGGAAACTTCAGCGTCTGGCGTTGAAGGCCTGTTGAAAACACACCTCTTCCGCCTCCTGTGCTCGTTTTCAAAGGCAGTTTAACTGTTTGCTGCCCTGTCGTCACTGACAAGACCTTCTCGTTTACTGCGGCGGACTCATCTTTTTATATGTCGTGTCCCGCGGCTTCTTGAAATCATTGAAATGCCCAAAGAAAAAGAGACTCGGACGTTATCATCCGCGTTCAAGTACGATTTTTTTTTAAAATATAGTCACAGTTTTTAAGGTTTTAAAGGTTTCGAATGCATTTAGAAGAAAATGCAAACATAGTGTATGTATTAAAACTGAATTTTTTGGACTCGAACTATATGTGCCTATTTCCACTTTTCTGCATGTTTTATCGTCAGTTCAGTTTTATTCATATAGTGCCAAACAGTCACCCCAAGGCGCTTATATCAGAAACTAATACGGAGAAATCCAAAACCATAAAAAAAAAAAACCTCTATTAGCAAACACTTGGTGACAGTGGGGAGAAAAAAACGCTTTAATCAGGAAGAAACCTCCAGCAGGGAGGGACAGAGCTCTGCCATGGCCGGTTGAGGCGAACGGGACGGAAACAGGACAAAAGACACACTGTGGGAGAGATTAATAATAAATATTGATTAATTGCGGAGACACAGAGCTTGAAAAGAGGTGAGTGAAGATTAAATACTCAGTACATCATGGGATGTACCAGCAGCCTTGGGCAATTGCAACGTAACTGAGAGGGTTCAGAGTCACCTGATCCAGCCCTAACTCTAAACTTTATCAAAAAGGAAAGTTTTAAGCCAATCTTAAAAGTAGAGAGGGTGTTTGTCTCCTGAATCCAAAGTGGGAGCTGATTCCACAGACCAGGAGGCTGGAAACTGAAGGCTCTGCCTCCCAGTCTACTTTTAAATACCCATAGGAGCCACAGGTAAGCCCACAGTCTTGGGGCAAATTGTTCTTTTGGAGTGATACAGTAAAGATGGGTTCTAATGATTCAATACCTTATATGTGGCGAAAAGGATTTAAAATTTAATTCTGGATTTAGTTATACAGGAAAAAAATTGTAAATAGAGTCAAATTTTGTTAATTTGCATGTTTATAACTGCTAACATCCTGCCAGGAAGTGGAGATTAAAATTATTTATATGGTTAAATATCGAATTTTTAAATGATGGATCTAAGTGCTCATGTTAATTAATGTGCATTATCCCTGCTAAATAAAAGAATTATCGCCTGTTCTTTACTGACGTACTGCCAGCTTTTCTGTGTTACGATCACAGATCCATAGGTTTCTGCAGCTCAGCACTCACATCTGATTCTTCTGAGACATTCTCACACCTCTCCAGTTTCATGTAATCCATATATCCGGGTGTTACTGTATGCACTCAAAATAAAAACAACACAGGGTCATCAGTTTTTAATAAAATTCATCTCTTTTTTTCTGTCTGGATTAGCAGAGAGAGAACTACTGTACATGTAAATACAATTGACAGCATGCATTTTAACGTGTATCAGTTTGTTCCCTGAAGCAATATGATGTCCTGTTTTTAATGCAATTCCAAAAAATGAATATTTGATAGATGTTTTGAAAAGAATCCAAATGTAGCATAATACATTTAAACATCCTGACATTTTATTTGAAATAAAATTCAGTGGGTCACAATGTTACAGTTTTAAGATTCAAAAAGAAAATCTTAAACAAAAGCATTAACATTAGCAGTCGTTTCCACAGTGGTCATTTTTATTTTAGACTGTGTTGGAGAAAAAAAAATCAGCAGCTTATTGTATTTCCAGGGATATTCTCTATAAAATTTCAGTGCTTCATGTGCAAACAGATTACTTTCCAGTGTTGCAGCATTGGAAACTTGGTCCAAAGCACAAAAATCAAAATCATTCAAAAGATTTTAGCTATGGTTCATTTTCACCAGCCAAGGTTTACAATTAGAGATGTAGTTCCTTCTTTTCTCTCTTGGGGATTTATATGGATTTGGAAAAGGGACTTCAAAGGGAAAACCAAGTCGAGATGACCTTCTTCCAGTGCTGTACAGAGTTTACGATCAGCCGAGAAGCATGGCACTCATGTTTTATGAGGTTCTGCCGATGGAAAATGCCAAAATCAGAGGTTAACACAGATCACAATGAAAACCTCTTCATTAAGATACTTCTGGGTTCACGGCAATGTGCCAGCAGTTTCACTACTATAAGCTGGTGATTAGACTTTTATTTTCTTTTTAATTAGCACAGTGATTAAACTGTAAAAATTGCATGCTGTATTTTTAGCCCTGTAATAGCGTTAATGTAACCTCTCAGATTACAACTACTCATACACGTAGTCAACAGCTTGCAGCAGGTGTCAAAGAAGGTGAAATGAGGCCAAAAGGCAAAGTGGACTGAGTATTGTGAAATTAACCTACTATAGTGTGGCAATATTGTCGCCAGATCATAATCATACTATTGATTGTAAGGAGATCACATGAGTTGAGTCCCTGTTTGAAATATACATTTTGGTATAGGTTTAAGCTTTGCCATCAGCACTTCTAAACTCGTTTTTATTCTGCATGACAGGAAATATGAATATTGTGTCATTTCTATTTTGTGTAATTGGCCATTTTTTGTGAACAAAACGTTTAATGTTGTATTTGTCACCTCACATCATGTACAGTAAGATTGCAAACACAAGTTAAGAATTATCAGTGGCTTCTTCAAACAATAAGATGTTTTCTGTTTATGTTATCAAGCAGATGTTATCTGATAGCGGTTCATAATTTAGCCCTTTAGTTAAAAAAAACCCTGCTCACTGGTAGTACAGCAAAGGCTCCTCTTTTACCTTACATTCACATAGCCTGTGAAAATGCAATTGCAATATCATTTACATAATAGCTTCAGCCAGGATGTACGGTACATTAAAATTAGGTCCACCAGATCTTTTAAAAACCTCCAAAGCTGCTGATGACAGAAGCCAAACAGAGCTCCTTTCCACCACATGGTGCTCATCTCGCCGTAACAGTTCCACCTTTTCGCCTCTTCCATCTCCTCTTTCCCCTCAAGAGGTCACACCCCATGCTGTAATGGAAAAAAAACAGATTGCTGAAATGTCTTGCTCTTTCTTTTTTATACACCTCTTATATCTGGTGCATTCATACCGTGGTAAAGTGTATAATGATGTACGCAGTGATGATGACAGCACCGATGACAAACGAGGCAATCCCCAAGTGGAGAGCTTTCCGACCCAGCCGTCTGGAGCCATCATAGTCCTCGTGGGTATAGCTCTTCTGGGCCTTTGGGACAATTACGGACATTACCGTACATGCTCACACTGTGTGTGTAATGTTTTGTGGGCAAATGTGCTGTGAGGAAAAGACTAGTTCCACTTTCCCAATAATAATAATCCTCATAGTGACACACAGCACGTGGCTTTCATGGGAATCTGCACCGAACATTTAGGAAATGATTATTTGTGCGTTACATCTGCACCTGCCTCTCATGTTGTCTCTAATTCATATTTGTATTGTAGCCAATGTCCTAAGCAGTGGTAACCACACGTTGCTAAGCCTGCATGCCTCATCTTATTACTCACGGCTACAGCAATGCAGCAGCTGCTGTTGGCACTCACGCCGTCTCATCTGACAACTCAAAGACTTGACATCAGTCTAAATGCATCTTTGCTATCTATTCTTCAACTTTGTTCAACTTTGTGCCACCCTGGCTGGTAATGGATGTTCTTTCCTGAGCTTTATCCACATGCTGGTCTGATAGCATCGTTGTATGGAGCATTACTGTAAGCAGTCCAGGGTGTGGTTGGATGCTTGGAAAGAAACAGGAGGTATATTTGATCTTAGCAAACATCAGCAGAAGCGTTAATGTTAGGCCACTCAGAAACGTTAAGTGGGTTGGAATAACTTTACACAGTAAAGATGCAAATTTCTCACTTGACTTATGTTTGCTCCATATTTAATAACTATTGCAATCACCCCACGTGGTCTGTAGAGTTTTTCCCAGCAGTGGTACTTTTACCTATAAAATATGCATTTATGCAGGATAACATATGCTTTGATTTTTTTTTACATTTATTTGTTTTTTTGTTTTTGTTTTTTTAATGCCAGCATACCTCTTAAAAACATTACGCATTCTAACCCACAGCTATTCATTAAACTAAAAAAAAGACAGGATTCAGAAACCTCACATTTCCAGCTTCGAGCAACTTACCAGGACAGAGAAAACCAGCGCCACAATATTGATGGGCCACGCAGGACAGAAACAGGTGAACATGGTGAGCCAGAGGTAGCTCCTCATAGGGGGAGTCTCCCGAGCCTCCTCGTTCTTCACAAAGTCAGAGCTCCCATCCAGCGAGGGCTTGGTGTTCATGACTGGCTTCAACACCCGCCGAGACAGTAGAAAGCAGAGAGGCGAAACAACAGCACTGAGACACTGGGAGACACTGGGAGGCTGGAGGTGGAAGCAGGGGAGGGGAGGCAGTGGAGCAGCGATGATGGAAGATAGAAATCAGCCAGCAGAGATTATGAGAGAGATGCAGAGGAACAGAGGCAAGAAGCCTGAGCAGATACATTTATAATGTTTTACTTCAGACTTGTAATCATGCATTTTTTTTTGTAATCAATTATTTATTATCGCCTATATAAAAGGAGGAAGTGAAAAAAGGAAGAGAAGGTACCATCAGCTTAGTCTCAAAAGTGACAGAGCAAAATATGACACAAAAAGGTCCACCCTACCCTTTTTCCTCCAACCTCATGTACCCCCATACTCAGAACCCAGATGGTATACGTTAATGCGGTCAGAGAGAGAGTATATCAAAAAAGGAACACATAATGGATACATAAATAAAACATTAATTTTTAATAAACACATTAAAACTCTGCATGCCTCTGTGCTCCATCCCCTACTGCTCATGTATCGTGTACAGGCATGAAATAAAAAAGCTCAACAAGGAAAACAGACTTAAAACAATACATATATATTTCAACTAATTTATCTAGTAGCCTATTACATTCATAGGAATGTGTTAAATGTAATTTATTATTATTGATGGCAATGAAATGCACATTTAAAGCAATAATAAAAATAGCACTGTGCCTTGAGCCAACCCTCATTTCTTTACATTTTGTTTCCAGACCTTCTTAAGATGATCTTTTTCCCAGGTTTTCTCAAGGTTTATTTGGACATTGGCTACTTTTTCAGTCTAGTCCTTGTACCTGACCATTGTCGAAGGAATGCTTTTGTAACCCACTTACCACTGACCCAGCAATCGTCCAAACACAGAAAAGGCACCTTTCTCAAGGGATGAACCAGTGTTCTTTCTACACGAACAGCTTCTTTGTTACTAGACGCCAGGTTAAAAAAATACATAATTTCTTTAGTCAAGTCTACGAAAAATGCCAAATACAACACAGTTTGAGTTATAAAATAGTATTTTCACCAACAAGGTGATTCCCAAAAAGCTTGGGTATATCTCAGCATGGTGTGCAGTGTGTCCTTAAAAAATTCAGCGGAAAGTGGTTAAGTGGAGGATAAAATTCTTGTCACTGATGGATTCTCCTTCTCAGAGCCCGGACCTCAACATTATTGAAGCAGCGTGGGATTGTCTTGACAGAGAACAGAACAAACAGCAGAAGAGCTTTGAATGTCCTCCAAGAAGCCTGGACAACTATTCCTGAAGACTACTTCAAGAAATTAGAAGACATCTGCCTCAGATAGTTTAGACTGTGTTGAAGAATAAAGGTAGTCATACCAAATATTCATTTTTAAGCTTGTTGGGATCCTACAAACTCCGTTTATGTACTTTTGTTCCTTTTATGTTTGCACATTTCAATACATCACTGCATCTAATTCTTACATTCCTAATAACATATAAAGAAATGTGTGGCTCAAGACTTTTGCACAATGCTGTTTTTATGGATTTTGTGCAAATTTAAAGCAACGTGGAGTAAAGCTGGTTCTCCTTTAGAGCATATCATAGTAAAGAAACTAGAATTACACATAACATTGGGGTTTGTTTGTTTTTTAAAAATTGAGTAATTTTATAAAAGGCTTATTTTTACTTATTGTTTTGTACTGAAGTTTATTACAAATGATAATTCTGGACAAATGTTAAGACGCACTAATTTTACTCAGCAAAGGCCATCTGCTGTCATGTATTTGTGCCAAATCAAGCCAATAAATGGAGCTAGAAATACAAGATCATTTTCCTTAGAAATAGTAGTTTTAAATGAAAAAAAGCAAGTCTGTGTAGGAAATCAAGAAAAACTCAAACAGGACACAAAAAAGTGGAATGTTTTAAAATAATTTATTAGGAATAAAAGTTAAAAAGTTTTGCTTTCCTCCAAAGGAATAAACACGAGAAAAATGAAAATCAGAAAATGTTACAGTGTTGACAAGATTGTTATAATGCAGTGAAATCAGCATCAGAGTTTGAAATACCATGGTAGCTCGCAGCAGACAGAGCGAGTGTATCAAAATGTTTAAAAACCTGGTATTTTGTAGATGGGGAGTGCTTTTTTATTTTATCGTGTCCGGCCAGTGCAAAATCCTAGTAGCTCTGAAAATAAGTGTTTTGGTCTAAAAACAAAACAAAAGAAATAAGTCACATTGCTCCAGTCTGTGACCTCCAGTGGATATGCAGCGATGGATGGCTGTGGGGTGGGTATGACAGGTAAACAAGAGTTAATAAGACCCCACCTTTCTAAAAGGTTCAACCACCCACACTTTTATATCAATGTTAATGTAATAATAATAATAATTTAAAAAAAAGGGTCAGATTAAAATTTCACATTTGCAGCAGAGGTACCCCCCCCCCAAAAAAAAAACAACAACAAAAAAACAAAAAACAAAACATGGCACATTGGAAACCAATGTGAATAAGACCAAATGACACACAAATATCAACTCATCTTGCAGAGGAAATCAGTCAGAACGCAAACTGTGCACGACTGCTCCATCGTAACAGTCCTTCATTTGCCCTCACAATCATCACGTATTTAAAAATCACAGTTAAAACAACAATATGATAAAGTAAGAAGTCGTGTTTTTCCTCTCCCAACAGGAGTGCTTCCACACCCCTCGTCTCCGAACAGTAGCAAGTGTCGCTCAGTACGCAGCCCCTCACCCGCTCAAGTAAAACTCTGACGCTGCTCCTCAATGTCGTAAGACTCACGTGACGCATCATTTATAAACGCCTGGAGAGAAATACAGTAACAGACAGACAAACTGAAATGTTCTCGACCTTCATGTGAAACTATCAGTCAAGATTGATAAAAGAGATCGTACCATTTCGCCAAAACACTCCCGCCTCCCTGACGCAAATTTTGCAGAACCCTCTCACCCGCTAACCAGCCGTATTTACAAAATTTTACAAAATTGTACACCTCATGAAGGCCTATTACGTAACAGAGACTAATGACCTTTGTCGTCTGACCATTATTAGTAACGAGTCATTGTTAAAAAACAAAACAAAAAAAAAACTACCAAGATATACACTTTGTGACACATTTGAGAAAAAGTATTAATCCCCAATGTTAAAATTCAGTATGAACTAGTGACAAATATACAGCTTTCCAGTACATTTTACATCTCCTGACCTTCAAACAGCCATCACCTGGAGATTAAACTCCTCCCATCTCAGAGAGATCAGATTAAAGAGGTCAAAGGAACCAATGAATCACAGCCAAAACAGATCATGAAATAACACAGCCATCACAAAAACATATCAGAGGAAAAACACAAAGAAATACAGCATCTGAATGTGTTGCTATTACATGTAGTGATAAACGTTTTTGCTCTTTTTGAGAAGGTTTTTTTTCTTTTCTTTTAAGTCCCCCCCCCCAAAAAAAAATAAAATTGTGGTGGAGTTTAGTGTGGTGTCTGTAGAGTCAACTGGATGTAGCTGACACCAGGGCAGGTTGGCTACAGGTTAGGCCACCCCAGCCGGAGACGTGGACTGGACAGAGACAGGCCAGATCAGCTCCAAAGCAGCTTCAACTCCTTCCAGCTCTCAGTCTACAGCTCTGCACTGACACACAAACCGGCGGGATTACTCACAGGTTAGGCAGCACGAAGCACTCGTATGTGTTACACTTAAAGGATGACAGCTAGCAGGAGGACTGACTCACACTCTCAGTGATACCCGTTAGTGAAGGCCGTGGCAATCAAAGGGCCCTGTGGGAGCAAGCATGCAAGGTCAGTATGATTTCATATAGCCTAAGAGCTACGCTGACTACTTTTGCCATCTTGGGCTAAAGGTGGTAATAACTGGAGTTGGAAATGTACACACACCAAAATAAGCTGTTAAATGAGGGCCAGATTAATTTTTTTTAAACACCAAATTGTAGAGTTGCTGAATCTGCTTCTAATGTTTATTCTTGTGATGTTCACTCAACAAGTTCATTTAATCACTCAACATTTTAAGAAAAGCACTTATTTGCATTCTTGCAATGGCAAATAAGATCAGATAATACCACTCCTGCATCTGTCCATTCAACAGGAAGCAATTCCCACAGTTAGCTTAGCACAAAGACTAAAACCAGAAACCACCATCGCTAACCAGCATGTCTAAACTACTTTTGATTGCTTCAATGAAAACGGTTTAAAAAACACTTTTGTATAAAAAAAAAAAACATTTTTAATGTGAATTGCTGTTTAGAAGTACTGTTTCCAGTCTCAAGCTAAGCTAGCATGGTGATATATACAGCCTTATAGACTGTATACAAAAGATGGAAGCAGCATCCATGATGTCACTCATTAGTACCACTTTTAAGCCTCAAGATGAACCTTTTAGCCATGACAGACTTAGCTTTGGGTAAAAGGTTGTCAATCGCAAATCATTAGTTAATGAGTGGAGCCTGCTTTACACTCGTTTCTGACCCTGATCATAATTCACTAAATTAACTTACAGCAAAAGCAAAATATACACTAAAGTGACACAGGAGTCATGCCCCGCTTGCTTTTACTGGGAATGTGGATTTAAGGCACTTGCACATTGACTTCAGTAGAGCGGGGCCAATATTGGACTTTTAAGACCGATATCAAGATGTTATTTTTGTTGTGGATTTCTTGCTGTGTGGCAACAGCTAACCGCTAACCACTGTGCCACTTATATCAGGATGTAGAGACCATTTTCTCCCTCTTGGATACACAAAACCCAAACAGAATAACCTAGCATTTGTTATGCGCCCTGCCCGACTCTTCTTGGATCAGCTGGTTGTTGTATTTGTGGGGTCCCAAATGCGTATTACATAAAGGAAATTTGCATTTCTCTCTGGCGGCCAGACTATGCAACCACACAACTCATTTATCAGCCATTATAAATGCAGATACAGATAAATTAGCAAATAGCTAATATTGGCCAACAATACTGGCCCGCAGATAAATCAGTCAGATGAACCGGTTTTTAGACACGGATGCTATGCCCATCTTCTATATACAGTTTCTGTATTTAATGGACAGACAAGAGTGTGATATTGACCTTTTACATAATATCTCAGCCTAAATTATTATGATAATTAAAATATTAGAAGACAAACTGTAGGATAATGCAGTGATGTACCAGTGTTAAAGTAAGCGTTGCAGATGCTACCTGCCTTCACCGGGAAATTAGCTTAAATGTGATTTTTTTTTTTTTTTTTTTTAAATGAGGACCAACAGACTTGATGTAACAGACAGAAGTTACAGCTTTAGTGATACTAAGGGTCAGACACGACTCAAATCAAAAACTGGAACACATAATTAATGGCAACAGTAACTTACCCCCAGACTATGGCTGAATCCAGTGCTTGGTGCAGGGCTTGCAGCGCTGAGGTAACTGCTGACGGCCGATTCCTGACTGGCTGTTCCATAAAGGTCTGCCATCGGACCTGGGCTGCTTGTACCTAAAAATCCAGCAGAACGAGACGGGGTGGAGCCTGAAAGTAAAAAATAATGACGTCACAATAACGGAGACATCAACCTGTCTCAACTATCATTTTAGTGCCAAGGTTAAGCGAGCGGAGGTTGGATTAATGAAGAGGACTTAACACAGATTAAAATGTAAATCTTCTAACCTGCAGGGAGAGAAAGTCATTTCTCTGTCTCACACTGGATGAGAAAAATCTCATTTTTAGACACACTAGCAGCACGGTTCATTGATTAGCATTAACAATCAGGTGATTCACCACTTATGCCCACACTGACACTTGCAGTTTAGACTAAAACTTGATAATAATTTGATTGCTGATATTTTTTCAAATTGATGATAAGTGCAGCTGAGGATGGTGAGAATAGTATTTTGACCAGATGATGGATGTTGTGTTTAATGTCATTTGGTACCTCTGACTACTGCCGCTGCTGCCGCAGCTGCCATTGGTCCATATGCCGTGAGAGGAATGGCTAAAAAAGGCAGAGAAGAAAAGATTAAGTTAAAACATATGATAGAGCAAATGTTAGATGTAAAAGGAAGCTAACAACTTTCAATAAAGAACTGCAGATTCTAGGATCATTTAACTTAAAACAGGGTCCATTGAGGTCACCAGAGGAGCCCTTTAAACCAAACACCTACTTCTTCCCCCATTACTGTCAGCAATCAGCCTACAGCTAGAAACCAAGGAGGACCGACAAACACAAACATGCAAACCAAAGAGTGATCATGTGTTGGTGCTATTGTGGGCATGTAGCAGACTGACAACGTGCTGCTTGTAAAGTCCAGAGGAGGGACTGACTGACCTGTGAGCTCAGGGGGGTGGGGTGAAGTCAGAAGGGGAGTCCTCTCTAAGTGGAACTCTAAAACAGAAACATCAGAGTGCTGTTGAGACACACACCACCACTGCCAGCAAGGACAACACACACAAAGCCAAGGGGAGGGGCAAATCACAGGTGAGAGGAAGTACACGCACAGGGCAGGTGCGTGTACTTAAAGGACGGAAAGATGTTTTACAGTCTAAGAAGTGGAGTTAAATGACACACAGTCATCCTGCTGAGACAGCAAAACAATAGAGCAAGAGTTACAGTTTGGTCGTCCAGGCTGATCATTTCAAATCATTCAGAAGAAAGCGTCGCATTTTCTTTTACTGGAATCGTTTCCACATCACTAAAGTTCAATGTCATGCTAGCATGCATGCACACACACACTCAAGCAAAGCAGATGCAATTCCACTCCCTGATATTTACAAGCAGCCATTTGCACTCACTGTGTTTTATATGCTTCCATGGAAACATGTTTGTATTTGTGACAGTGTGTCTACTGGCTGTTCAACGTGACACTACTCCAGCTACTGACTTCATTCAGTTGACTCACTGACACAACACTCCACCTCATTATTCAATACATCCTGTGGAACGTGCGATTTCACACAAACTGGGACCTTTGTGTGAAATTCCCTCCAGCAGAAGGCTGCTGGGAGCAAACTGTGCAAATCAGTTCGGATTATTTACCTGATGTGTCCATTCTTTGTTTTATTAAACATGACCCTGAGCCACAGTCTTAGAAAGAGTCGTTTTAGTGGGCACCAGGCACTTCCAAAGGATGCACATCGACTAAAGATGGCTGTATCTTTATTCCCAGAAATAGGATTTTAAAAAGAATAGTCCTTAGGGTACAAGGAGCATAAAGTATATTGCGATTACCAGGAAACTGGTAGGTGTATCCAGGAGTGATGCCAGCATAGCTCCGACTGGTGTAGGTGGCAGTCTGAAAGCCTGGATAACCTGTGGGAAGAAAACTGGCGTTAATATGCGAACTGAGGCGTACATGGGATGTATCCCGAGTGAGGACAATTACACATGTGGTGAAATACTGAACACGAAATAGATAAACAGGAATGCATGCGTGTGTGCTGTTTTGCTGCCCCCTAACAGTGAAGCTTTGTACAATCCGTGACATGCAGGTGTGTGATATCCTACACCTGTGATCTGGATTTCCTCGCAAGGACGGGACTGGGCGGATTTCTGTCATTGTCTTCACTTACACTCTCAGCGGTGCTCATTACTCAGGGAATTTCTTTGTAATGCAAGCTGACACCTGAAGAACCTACCTCAGGAGAACATTCAGGGGAATAACAATAATGTTACCCAGCATTAGCGCAACAGGATAACAAAAGTAATGTAAACATTTTTTTAAATCCTCACCTCAGAGAAAGAATTTGCCACCAAATCCTTTCTATGCACTGGATAATTAAAGAACTGAAACTGAAGAAAGTAGTTCTCAGATTGAACAGCAGGTGGTAGCACCAGCGTGGTTGTCAGTACAAGGGTAAAGGGTGTATTGTAGAGGATAATGTTCACAGTAATGGAGGTTTGAGACTAGGGCTGAACGATATATCGCATTTGCGATCATATCGCGACATGATCAAGTGCAATTTTCTAACCGCAAAGGCTGCGATTATACTGCGATTATATTATACAATTCATGGGCTGCATCCTCCTGAGGCCGCATTTGTAGACCGATTACGTCACAGCGACGCGCCGAAGGCTGTCCAAATTACTACCATATCCCAGAATTCATAGCGCGGCCCAGCCAAACTCCAGTTTCCAGCAATGGCGGCCGCTACTAAGTTTTAAAATTACTCATACTAATCTTTCTGGGTCACAAAATAAACTTTTAACATATTTTCAGGCGAGAAAGTAGTTGTGTAAACATCAAATATCTGCTCGGTTTATCAAGATATCCCATATTTGCAAAAGTGCTTCGACGTTTTCAGAGGCGTCTGCTACCCACCAGCTCGACAGCTAGCCGGGAGCTCGAGGGTCACTGATGCGGCCGAGAACGGCACAACTCCCGGCACGTCATTTTCAGATCACCGCGGAGTTTCGCTGCTCGGGTTAAACGTAATATATAAGTCACTTAGACAACCTAAAAATGTTATTGTTGGGCTTTTTTCAGTGTTTTGTTTGTTCGTGAGTAAATCGGTTTGGCTGAGATTAAAGTTATTAGATTAGATAAAATAAAACTTTATTAATCCCCCGGGTGGGTTCCTCCTTGGTTTTCACACAGCTGACTAAACGTCAAACAGAAAACTTATTAAACAGAAGTATGAGACAGTCGAGAATTTACACCAGTGTCTGGTTATATTTTAGATAGCAAGAAGCAGACGGCCGAGTTTATTAAACTCCACCGAGACAGCGGTGACGCTAATCAGAACTAGACCGTCCAATTTCACGCCTTTAAACTTTAAAGGCGTGTTTGTGTGTGTGTTTATACAATTGCTATTATGTTTGCACTTTATGTGTAATGTTACTGACTGCAGAAATCAGTAAGATGTGTGTATTTTTTATTTATTAGTTTTATTTATTTAATATTATTTTTTAATTGAATGACTGTCTAGTAGTTCACAGATGTCGAAAAACTGAGTGTGGTAAAGCCACTGATTTTGTTTATGTATATTTCTGCAATCTGCACATTGTACTGACTTTCATTTTAATGTTTACACCAGGGTTCCTTGTCAGCACTTTATGCTCAGATGTTTGTAAGCTAAAAATAAACTATTGTGTATGTTCAAATATACTGTTGTGATTGAAGAAGTTAAATAAAAATGTCAGTCATCAATTCATGCATCACCTCATGTCATCATAACAGAGGTCTGTCTTCCAGGAAAGAACAGTTTAAAATTAATGTAATATAGTATTGGCCATACTATATGATGTATTGCTTGTCTTTGTTTAATAATACAAAAGACAAATACCTTAAAAAATAATCGCATATCGCATCGCAATATTGGGGCAAAAAAATCGCAATTAGATTATTTTCCATAATCGTTCAGCCCTATTTGAGACCTTTTTTTTCAAAGGGCCATTTCACTCATTTTACAACCCAAGGATCGACTGGAAAAACCACTGGAAAATATTGTCTTTAGCTGTGTGAGGATCCACCCCAGCTGGTGAAGTTACAGGGATGCTGGCTTTAGCTCCAGTCCACAAAAACGTGACTACAGGTGCTACAAATCAGAGGAAACAGTTTTTAAAAGAAGGAATTAAAAGGTGCTATTTGGTTGCATAAATATAAGTGTATTTCAGCCACGTTATTGCGCTCCTTTACTGTACCCCCTGTGACTTTCTAAACTGTACACAAGTGTGGTATTCAAGCTTTAATATGTAAAGTTAACACATGTATTAAAGCGCCACAGAGGTCACAGCTTTTATGAGCTGCTTGGGGGAGAGTTATAAGCTGAAGCGAGCAGCCGGCTGCAGTGGTCAGCCTTCTCCCAGCGAGGCGCCGCGTGACCTTTGAGGAAGCTGGGCCTTTAATGCTGGAGCAGTTACCGTTGGGTTCATGTGCGCCGCCACATCCTTCCTGTCCTGATCGATGCCAACTTACCCAGCATACCGATGCCCAGCATGAAGGCGTCCATCCCATACGGCATCACCCGAGAGCGCCCCCTGGCCGAGCCGGTGGGGGACATCACCTCCTTGGGCTGCGCTTTCTTGCACTCCACCTGTTTTCCAGAAGAGAGGAGAATGATCACACCTTAGTTTCTATGTTGTGCTGATGCAAGAGTGGCAAATTGAGCCCTCGTACCATTTTATTGTTGATCTCGTGGAAGTGGATCTCGCACACTTTCTCCACCACGTCTTCATTCTCAAATGTTACAAAGCCGAATCCTGACGAGCAGAAGGCAAGTTTGTAAGTTAAAAAACAGTAGATCGTAATAATTCACACAACACGCTGGAACTAGACAATAGGCCTTTCTGTACAGTAGTACAGCTAAATAGTGTGGAGTAATTAGTGGTGTAATAGCCGCTTAACACATTGCCCCCCTCCTTCTTTCAATGCTCCTTTTTCTGCACTCATCCTTCCTTCCCTCCCTCCCTTCCTGGCCAGAAGGCCCGGGCAAAGCTGGTAGGCTGTCATAATCGATCAATCCCAGGGTGGGGAGGAGGTGCTTAAGGAGGCTTTATCCTGATCCCGATTAACGGACTGGCTAATTAGACTAGCCCCGTTCGTCTCCTTGCAGCTCAGCCCACAGGAAGGAGGACGATGGGGGGTGTGGAGGGGTTGGAGAGGGATCAATAGACAACCAGAAATGGGTGGGGGAACAGTAGAGGAAAAAAACGAGGAAGAGTTGAGGGAAGGCGGGGTCAGTCCATCTCACCTCTGTGTCTGTTGGTGGTCTTGTCGAACATGAGCATGGCATCGTCGACCTGAGGGGAGACAAACAACACAGTTTTTTACTCAGAGCTCTCTCTCTCTCTTTCTCTCTCTCACCACGCGGCATATTGCCTGACCTCAGCCCTTCTCAAGTTCTGCAGGGAGGCTCAGCAACAGATGGACAGAAAGCGGGAGGAGGGGAGGGGGGAGGCAGAGGGAGGGCTGCAGACGAGCGACAGGTTACAAAGAGGAGGCCGAGGGGGCAAAAACAGGAAGATATGTTGAAAAACTCCACAACAAGCTCACGTACATAACAGGCGATACAAAAAGTTGGAAGCTGCGTTAGCTCCTTCTTACAGAGAGCTAATAAACCACCCACCCTCTGACCCCCTCCAGAGTTTGATATAACCATGGCAACTGTACAAAAAGTCCTTATAAGAAAAAAAAGGGGGGAAAAGAAAAAGAAAGGAAAGTTCAAGCCCAACATCAAATATGCCTTATGAATGATGGGAGAGTGCCAATGACACAAAGAGCACTGCAAAGAGAGAAACACTGACACACACACACACACGAAAAAGTAGCGAGTCACAAGCAGAAAGGTGAATCCATCGGGCAGGTGGCGACTCGATGAGAGGGGAGAGCTGATAGTGAGAGGAATAGCGACAGGTGGAGATGTGGTGAAAGAGAGCACAGAGAGTCCTGTAAGAGGGAGAAAGGGGAAAAAAGGAAAAAAGAGTGGGTCAAAGTGGAAAGGGAGGAAAAAGAGGAGACAAAGGGAGAGGGAGAGGGAGAACAAAGAGGCCTGGAGGCTTTGTTTGTTGGCACAGTCAGCCATAATTCCTCCTCCTCTTCTCCCTTTGACCTCTCCCTCTGGCCCGGCCTCCCTTTATAGAGCAAAGACACAGGTGTCTGTTCGACACACACACACACACACACACACACACACACACACACACACACACACACACACACACACACACACACACACACACACACACAGCGTCTTTTGTCAAAGTTGACCTACTCTTTAGCTCAGTCTCTGCTTTTATTTCTCTCGCTTTTAGTCTCTTCTGACATGTTTATACTTCAGAGCTCCACAAAAACATTTGGTAAGTAAATCTGTGCTCTCGGTCTATAATAAGTTTACTGGAGACAGTCCACAGAGTAATTTGTCATAGTGACATTGGAGTGTCAGTCCTTGCCCAGTGTCTGTGTATGTGTGTGTGAGAACCCACAAGGGCAATTTGCCTACAGAAAGGTCAAAGGTGAGTGAGGAGTGTCAGTGTGCCTCTCAAGTCACTGCTTACTTCCAGCCTGACATTTACTCACTGCCTACAAGTCTCCATCTCTGCACAAAAAAAAAAAAAAAACCAGCCTTTATTCTGGACACCAGTGGGAGAAACGGCCCAAAGTTACTACAAAGTCAAGCAGAGGAAAGGGTCGGCGTGCAGACTGGCGCAAGTGATTGATGATCAGACTAAAGCAAACAGAAACCCGACGTGGGCTCAAACCGCACATGTCGGCCTTTGGGATGCTATGAAGAAGATCAAAACAATATTTAATGGCGGGAACAGAATTAACTGCACAATATTTCAAACACTGAGCATTTTCACAGAGTACTGCCAAACAATATTCCCCCTCATCCTTCCCCCCCACCTCTCATCTTCCCTGTTATCCCCTGCCCATCCCTCTCCGCACTCCTTTGTCCTCACCAGGACGGGACACAAAAGGTCCAGTGAGGCAGTCTAATCAGGAACTTCCATGGATGGCTGAAGCCTGCATTTCACCGTCCATCCCTGGATATATCTCTCGGCAAAAATTCATCTAGACGCTATGATTGAGGAGGGAGCAACAGAGGAACTCGAGGCCAAACCTTTCGGCACTGGAAATGAAGCAACGCGCGGTCAGAAACGCAGCACCTCAGACCGAGTCTTTGCATCTTTGCTTTTAAAACATTTTAAAGGGCTTGGGGTGCAGACTGAAATCTGCTGGACAAAAAAGTCTGAATGATAACTTTGCACAAGATCCCCGAAAAACTGAAAGAACTGAGTGTGTGAATGTAAACCACACGTATTACATACGGTCAGTTTCATATCAGAAGACACACTGGATTGTAATTAATCCAGAAACCACCAGTATGCAGATAACTTCAGAACAAACTAGCAAAATATTTGCCCAGCTTTATACAGCAGTATAATGGTCCCCCCCCCGCCACCACCACCGATCAGCACTCACACATACCCCATTTTGACCCAGTTCCCTCTCTTACCCCTCTGCAAACCTCCCTCAGTAAGGCCCTCCCTCCCTTGACGATGCCTTTGTCAGCCCACGGTCTATTTTTCGGCCCCCACGCCTTTCAGAATCTTGCAAAACACAAAACATCTTTAAAAAAAAAAAGTTTTCAAACCTAATTTTTAAAAACACCGACGTAAGAAACTGAAGGAAGAGCGCCAAGTTTACAAGCTTTTTTACAACAACTCAACTTCTATTTATTGCTCCCAAACTCGTGAGTTGGACCCCCCCCCCCACTCTCCACAACCAACACACTTATGCTAACGCCGCCTCATCCCTCCTCCCGCAGAACAAAACCCCCTTACCCGCAGAATTACTTGGGGACAATGGACAAGCCGGGTCACCACGGTAACGGGCCAGGAGGGGGTTGTGGGTAGGAGCAGCTGTTACATCAGATTAATTCAGATTCTGATAATCCCTCCTCCTTCCTCTCCATCACCACACACTCACTACAAAACTTTTCTCCCCCTTCCTCACACAACCTCCTCCTCCACTCCCCCCCCACCCCTCGCTCCGTCTTCCAGTCCCCCTAAACTTCGCCTGCTGCTCCCAGAGCCTCCTAGCCTCGTTATTTTTTTCTGTCCTCGTCGAGCCTTTTTTTCTCGCCCTCCTCCCCAGTAACTCCTTCACTCCCAGTCAAGTCGCTTGATTCAAAGTGAAGTTTTTCTCCGAGAATGTGCTGTGAATCTGAACCTGCCGAGCTTGTGGGATGTGGTACTACGGCTTTTCTGAGCTGCTGATTTGTTTCTGCACCGGCAAACTTATGCAAGTCCGTAAGGACTGGCTGGTTTCATTCCAAACCGCGTGGACCCACCACTCACCTTCCCAAACTGGTCAAAGTACTGCTTGACGTCCTCGATAGTCGTGTTCACCGACAGGCCTCCCACAAAGATTTTCTTGGTTCGAGTGACCAACTGGACAAAAGAAGGAGGAAAGAAAGGGCAGCACTCATGAACCAGTTTCATTAGAAATACATGCACATGGAGTTCAGTGAGAGCTACATTTGATTATAAAGCTGTGTCACTAAAGCTGATCATATGAAGTCATTAAGTGTAATGGTAGAATTATCATCCACACGTTTTCTTTAGGCCGTTTAAGTACACAATACAAACTGCTGCCAGGTTTTACAAGAGCACAGGCCACATGTGAAAGTGTCTGACTGACTAGCCGTAATGACACTAAGCAAGAATGCAACACTCTGTTTTAAAGGCTGTGAATGACTTTGCTCCTCTAAGTTTGATGTCCTCAAGCTGTGAAGATTTAAAAAAAACAAAACAATAAAAAGCCCTGATTTTAAAAGATTCACATGCTAAGGATTCAGCTTCTCGTGTGTTATTCGCTGACCAGCAATTCACAAAATCTTTTAATAAAAAGCAGGACTTCCTGCGTTCCTCCAATCGTGTGCACAGGAAGCATTGGACACCTGTTATTATTTATTTGGGCTTTTTTGTTTCACTTCCTCGCAGTTTGTCTGATGCCAGTGAGCGAAGTGAGTGAGTGATGCTGTATGACGTATTGCTGGCTTTCCATTAGTGAATATATAAAATTTATTCTTAGCAGTCAGTGAGAGAAAACCAAAAGAATAAACTGTTGTTCAATGTTCAATTTCTGTAACTATAACACTACAAATGACTCACTAAAATACAAACATGGGCAGTGTTGTTGCTGTTTTTAATCTGTCCCAGCAGTCCAAAAGGAAAACCACTTTTTTTTTTTACTAAACTGAGCCATCAAACATTCAGAGATTGGACTCGTCAAATTTTGGGTCCTTTTTTTTTTTTTAAAGACCTAAAACAACTAATTGATTGCCAGAATTGCCGACTCATTTTATATACTTCGACTAACTGATTAATTAGACTAATCATTCGAACAGCGCTGGACACCAACTTAAGTCAGGGTGGGACTTTGGAGTACAACAGTAAATGCAAATTTTTAAAAAGAAAAAGATCAGTAAAACTGAAATTCCAGCTATTTGTCAAAGCACAGCTACAAATTGTACATCAAACAAAAGGAAAACAGTTGTTTTGTTCATTATTATAAGGCTCCGCTTGGCTCTGATTTGACTTACATGAACATCATTGCTTTGAAATGTAACACCGACATTCAGGTGAGGGTCTAAAAGGTTTTGTTAACCTGTGCTCACATCAGCATTATGAGGCACTGTCCCAGATACGTGACAGAAAACACTCGACGCTGGACAAGCGCGAGGAGGCCGCTCGACTCACCTTGGGCTGGGCTCTGCGAGGAAATGCGACCTTTGGATCGATCTAAAACAAAGGATATAGAGAAAAGAGGACCTGGTTAGTGATGCGCTGCTATAACCCGCCGCCTTGCCCTGGTGTATTCTGATATCAGACCCTCATCTTTCATTCTTTAGCAAGTCAGCAGAGAAGGTACAACACATCCAGGTTATCCTGTCATGCCTAGCGCACGTGTTCACTAATACCACACAACACTGATGTCTAAAAAACCTGTTTTTCACATCAAACTTGGGCCTCGCTGTACTAGAAAACGTGACGACACCACAACGAAAAATCTACAGATTTCTCTTTAAATCAGAAATCCGAATGCAGACTTTGGCCACTCAAGCGTCGAGTCTTCCAGGTGTGTGATGCCAGTGTGCGTGTTTACGTGTATCAACACTGATGTAGTGATTGCGTCTTATTTTGGCCACACCTCCAGCACGATCAAGTGTATAATAATCTGTACCAGACTCCAGCGAGCGTCTCTTAATAAAGTACTTACAAATTGTTGATCATTTTCCATCAACCAAGACAAAACGGGAAAAAACTCTGCCTGAAAAGGCCGACTGAATCGAAGCGAGTGCGTGCTCTACATTCTTCTGCTTAAGCCACACATTGTCAGTGAGTGTGCAGCATGTGCGAGGGTGTGCTACTAGTTTGTGTTTTTTTTATTTTGCATGGATTTGCCTGTGTGGTGCAGGCACATGCATCTCTGGCTTGATCGATCGTGTAAATTTCCGTGCATGTGTGTGCGTGTGTGTGTGTGAGCGTGCTCGCGCAGGTGGAATGCCTGGGAATGTCCGGCGAACCCCAGGCCTCTCTCGTCACCACCATGTGACATGTGATCTCCTGGAATCTCACACGGACACCACAATCACAAACACACCTCACCTCGGCGAGGAAGGAGAGCCGGAGACGGAGGTCAAGTGTGTCAGAAAGACAGCGGGAGAAAACGAGGAAGGAAAGGAAGACAAAGAGCTGTCAATCACATCGCGCTGACAGCGGACACACCAAGTCTGTTCGTTCGATTTTGGCCTGCTTGTGACGCAAGCGATGACAACAATAGAAACCATTCGACCTGTGTGATCTTTAGGTGGTCTGGCTGGTCTGCCCTGCAGTCCGTCATCTTTACTTCCAGAAAAATAAAAGTGATTTTTTTTAACTGAGTAACTCATTTCAGATTAATACAACCCCAAAAAACCAACAACAACAAAAAAACCCAAACTGATGTGGACTAACCCCCCGAATGTCACCAAGGTTAAGATTGGAGAGAGAGCCAAACCACACCATGAAGATGCAATCATAGACAGGCTGTAAAATTGGAATTTGAGACCTCTATATTAGTCTATACGGTCTAATAGAGCTAGAGAACAACTAGACTACGCCACACTGTACTGCTGTTACACTAACAGATGGTGAGACAGTACAGCGCTAAGATTAGTCCGTAACCATGAGAGGGTAGAGTTGAACTACAGTAGAGAGCTAGAGCCTCTATGGTAAACCGTGTGCATTTACCAGAGTTTTCTAATGAGAGTCGACATCACCAACGCAAGTTTCTGTCTCTTATTTATTTATTTCACTTTCTTTCTAGAGAGCAGAGTGAGAAGACTATAGGCTAACACTGGAGGATCAGATGCAGAGTCTACTGTTTAGTTTCTATGGTGGCTAGACTACTCTGATAGTCACCTCCGGTCACCAACCCTCCCGATGTCCAAAACTCCTGTGTACATTCAAACAAACAAGACACACACACACACACACACACACACACACAAACACACAAAATCAAACACATGGCAGCACACGGCACATCCGTGGTGAGGAAATTGTGAACATTAAGCACATGAAGTGGCCGTGTTTATCGGACTCATCCCGTTGCCTCAGGTGTTCAGAGTGTGACACAGGAGACCAGCTTTGCTTTCACCTGCTGAACGTTTCTTTCTACTTACTTAAAAACTGACCTTACATGCAAGAAGTGAACTTTACTGGGAAATTCCCAATGCACATACATACTGACTGGACTTTTATGAGGCTGGGGCATCTTGTTCTCAATGATTAACGACTCTAAACAAAATTTGTTTTGTTGGGTTTTTTTGGGTGGGGGACGGCTTTAATTTAAAAAACATTCACTCGTGAGATTTTTATATTTAAAAAACAAACAAACAAACATAAACATATGGGACAGAAATATCATGAATACATGTGAGGCCTCAGAGGTGTAGTTTAGAGAGGAGTCTAACCTCACCGGACTCAAGGTAACAGGGAAGAAGCTGAACGTAATTCCAAGAGAGGTTTATGAAATCAGGGTAATCCCCTTTGACCGGCTACATCCCAGCTATGCAACAGTTGGCCGAGTGTGCTGCCTGTCACAGCCTGAGCTGGGAACGCACTTAAAGCAACGCACCGATTGGGCCGCACTCAACATCTCAGAGGAACAACTCAAGCTTGTTGACTCCAATCCTATTAGTTAGGAGAGTCACAGTAATCACAGACGGGGTTATCCTGCCCCCACCACCACCTCAGTCTTTCCACTCATCTCAGTATGGAAATGGTTAAGCAGGAGGGGGGAGTAGGATAACCCCTAATGCAACTCGAACTAAAAGGCTGTGTGACTTTGTTGTAAAACTCTCCACAGTTGCACCTTGGAGCTGCAGCTGAATGGACACTTTGTCCCACAAAAGTGTCTTTTGCTTCGGCCGTCACTAACTTTACAGACAGTGGGAAGCCGGGAGGACACCCAGAGGGGCAGCTAGCAGAGCAGCAGTTGCATAAATCACAGTAAGGCCTGCTGCAGCACACTGGTCAAAACCGGACAGCATCTGTCCTTCAAACACATTAAGTACCAATAAATTCCTCTGCAGCACAGTATTCGCTCCTCAGCCTTGCGGCCGAGCAAAGCTGCGTTAATTCCAGTGCTGGAGCGGTTCAGTCGGTCACAGCATGGCACATTCTTTCTGTTGCCACTGGAGAACTTTTCTCTCTCCCTCTCTAACAGGATAACCTGTCTGCATGAGAGAGGGGAGAGGGGGCAGGGTGAGCAGCGGTCTAAAAGGGCTACTCTACTCACCATCCAACCCCTGTGGCTGATCACTGAGCCCTTTCCACACCACACACACACACACAGGCTGCCACGGCACCCCTACCAAAACACCACCGACACCCAAGTGCCAGCCACAAGGGGCCCTTCCACGGCCCGTGAGGCTGCGCTGATGCACGAGCTGCGGTGGAGTGGGGGGGGTGTCAAATTAAAGACAAGGAATCATTATCGGTGGAGCCAGCGATGAATTTAATAAGTTGCTTATCTGAAGGATAAACCGTCGGTGTCATGACCTCTTCTCTCTGCGCCTGCAACTGTTTGCGCAGTCTGATTTCTGGTATCCAAGAAATGATTGTAAATGATGTGCATTGTTATCTTCTTTCTTTTGTGACAGAGCCATTCTTCAACTGTGAAGAAAGGGGGGGGGGGGGGGGGGTCACTATGGAAACAAACCCCATGGTGAGTTAGTGGCGTCCAACCATGATGGTGCTACTTGTCATAGCTGTCGTGCCTGCAAGTGACACTATAGCAGTCGGGCACTTGGGAAACCAACAAACTATGAAGAGCTGAATTCAGCTTAACTTCTGTATCAAACACCCCCAACACACTCCTCCAAAAAATGTCACTTTTGAAGTCATAATAACAGAAATGTCTTATTTCTGTAACTTTCTACAGTGAACAACCATTTTTTTCCCCTTCTTCATCTTCTCCTCGTCCATTTCCTTCTACAACACCTCCACTTATCTCCCAGAGAAGGTGAATCGTGCAGAGCACAAAAGAGGGGAAAGAAGAAATAGGCTTCCCTCATTTCAATACAGTCACTAACCCGCAGCCATTACCACTCCCACTGAGGAGAGAGGCGGGGGCAGCGGTCCCTATGGCGACCAACGGGCCACATTGTTCCCAGGCCAGCCCACATTCATTACTGACAAAGACACACACACACACACACACACACACACACACACGCACACACACTCACTCTGCAACACAGGCGATTAATACATTTGAAGTTAGAATTCACACAGGTGAAAAAGGCCTGAATGTGCGACTTTCTCGAGGCTACATTCACAGTTTTTCCGTGATCAACAGGAAGCTCACGGGAGTCTGATTGTTGCCGCATTCACACCTTGATGGTTTCAGGTTGCATTTTCTCGTTTCATTGAGAAAGTTTTTTTTCGGGGTCAATTCGACCCCTTGGGGGCAGGAGGAGAAGAAGGGGAAAAAAACCAACAGCAGAAAGGAAAGTCTTGCTTTCCTCTTCCTAGAGGCCAAATCAAAGATTGGCAGTGAATTCAACCCTGTCCAGCCCCCCCCCCCCTTGTTTCTATGGAAATTGACACTGGGTAACATTTTGCCTGTTTGTCTAAAGAGAGCGAGAGAGAGGAGAGAAAGAGCACTTTTTCCCCCCTCCCATGTGTCTCCGCTAACATCTTTGAGATGAACAGGTTCATGTGTAAGGTGTGGCGGCGGGCAGACTCGAGCGACACCAACATGGTGGAACGATCGTAAACACACCAAAAATGGAGCAATGTTACACCTCTGTAGCGGATTATTGGAAAATCCACTAATCAAACAGTGAGCAATGGGATTATCCGGTGGTGGGAAGTAAATACAGAGAACTCACTGTTTTGGAGTCCAACTCGTGCCTGGTTTGAGCCAAAACTTTATCCACGCCAGCCTGATCGACAAAGGTGACGAATCCGAACCCTCTGTGGGCATCAGGGTGGGGGGAGGTGGGGAGTGAGGGAGAGAGAGAGAGGGAAGGCATTACTGACACATGTTGATATGACACATTACGAGGAGCGAGAAAATCGCAGAAATTCAGACAAACTTCCAAGCTCCGGGAACAGCTCCCTCACCTCGAGCGCTTAGTAACTGGATCTCGCATCACCATACACTCCTTCACCTCGCCATACTTGCAGAAGTACTCCTTCAGACCCTCTGGGAATCAAACAAGGCAGGATAGAAGACACAGGAAACAAGTGGTCAACAAGCAATAAGTACTTTAATATCAAAAAGTTAACCAAAGGGGATGGGATTGGGGGGAGGGGGGTGATTTGCCTGCTGAGATTTGTTTCGTCAAACTTCCTGCATTTTTAGATTAAAAGTGACAAAACATAAAACGTGTTCACGTGTCAAAAGAAAATTCAAATCACAAATCATTTCCAATCTCAAGAATTTAACACCTCCCCACCACCCCTTTAATGAGCTTATAAGAATCCACTATGGTATATGTGAATGGGGGCATTCATTCTGAGCGTGTTTGCCACTTCAAAACTAAAAAAAAGAGACAACAAATAAAAACAAGCTGAGTTCATCCCAACAGACACCGTAACAAACACAGCTTTTCCAATAAGTTTGGTTTGGCTCCCTGTGATCCACGCCAGGATTTCTAACGACATGGTGGCATTTCAGGAGAGCTAGTGTTGGAAAAAAAAAAAAGATTTACCTTGTGTTGTTTGCCAGCTGAGTCCACCTATGAACATTTTGCTGCGGAAAAACAGAGAAAATATTTCTATTTAGGCGACACAGTCATCGTTTCTTTTTTAAAAACCTCCGGTGAAATTAATGCGGCACCTCAGAAATGACAAAGTTGAGACCTGGAAAGTTTAACCGTGGAGCTTTTTTTTTTTTTTTTAAAGGTGGATGATCAGGGAGAATCACCTCTGATTTTACGCGAGAGCTGTGCGTGTGCGTGGAAGTCCTCTCGCAGGATAGCAGGTTTGTTTCAGAGGTGTGTGTATGTGTGATCAGAGGTGCGAAAGAAAGTTTAAAAAACAAAGTTTTCTTCCATTACCAGGGGTCATGCGGGGAGTCCGCGGTGGACAGGCTGCTCTGGCTCCCTTCCGTCTCCATTCCGTGTCCTCGCGCCGTGTGTGAGTGGGTGCTCTGTGTGTGTGTCCGGGCCGAGCCGTGCGGGAAAACAGGCGGAGAGTGAGTGAGAGGAGCTGGGCGGGTTTGGCCCGGGGTGACAGAGAGGGGAGCGGGCCAGATGCAGGCTGGGACAGACTCCTCCTCCCCCCTCCAGTCAGTCCTCGCTGTTGTCTCTCACTCACGCTCTCTCTCTCTCATCCCACCACCGAGACACGCGGCTACGGAGTCAAAGCTGCTGCCATCACTACCACCGCTTCCGGGAACGCCTTTAAAAATAAAAGCATTGACTGGGTAGCACCTGTACAGTTTTTACCGAGAAAAGTGTTTAGGTCTTTAAAAAACAAAACAAAACAAACAAACAAACAAAAACATAAGGATTGAAAGAAAAAAAATCAAACAAGCATGCCTTTTTCTTCCTGCGCTAAAATCAGCTGATTTCAGTTTTTACGCAGGGAGGAGAGAAATGGTGCAGTGGTTTAGAGCTTTTGAGGAGGGGAGATGTCGACATTACCTTTATTTTTTTTATTGCATGAAAGAACAAGAGTGTGATGATAGAATGCAAACTGTGTTCAGCACAGAAACAACTGCATTATCCTGCTAAAACAACATCAGACGGTATAGATAGCATGCTAACTCAAAGCTAGCCAAGAAATAAGTGGAAGCAGTCCTCGATTCAAACTATTTGTCAAGAGCTACAAATTCTTAACCTTGCACACATTTACTCTACTGTGTATCTACAACCACAGATAGCACATTGAAGGTTTCTGAATCCCTCATAAGTCCCATAGTAAGTAAGTAAATAAAATTTATTTATTAAGCGCTTTTCACAGACAAACAGTCACAAAGCGCTGTACACAAGTATTAAAATAAACAATACAATCAACAGACATTATACACAATGTAAAAGATCAAATGTAAATAATGTAAAAAATATAAAATATGTAGATCAACAAAAGGCTTGTTTGAACAGAAAAGTTTTTAACTGCTTTTTAAAAGAATCCACAGAGTCAAGCAAACGTAATTGTGGTAAACTGTTCCACAGCCTTGGTGCAACAGACTGAAAGGCTCTGTCCCCTTTTGTCTTCAGTCGTGTACGGGAACCAACACACTCTGAGTCTGTGAGCGGAGATGACGAGCAGCAGTGTATTTTATAAAAAGCTTGGATAAATAATCTGGAGCCATTCAGTGCTCTGTATGTTAAAACAAGAATTTTAAAGCGAATTCTAAACTCTATTGGGAGCCAATGTAAAGAATATAAGATGGGAGTGATGTGAACACGCTTGGTAGAGCGAGTTAGTAGTCTGGCTGCTGCGTTTTGTATTGTCTGGAGGCGAGAGAGGGATGATTTATCCAAACTAGTAAACAGGGAATTACAGTAATCTAAGCGTGATGACACAAATGCATGAATGAGTTTTTCCAGTTCAGCTGAAGAAACCATATGTCGCAGTTTAGATATGTTTCTTAAATGATAGTAACAGGACAAAGATTTTACATGAGAGTCAAAACCCAGAGAAGAGCCAAATATTACTCCAAGATTTCGAATATTTGGCTTGACAGATGGACCTGACTAATTTTAGAATGTAGCTCAGGAGGAGCTATGATCATGGTCTCGGTCTTGTTAGTATTTAGAACGAGGTAGTTGCTTGAAAGCCAATCAGAAACCTCGGTTAAGCACTGGACTAGGGTGGACAGCCTATCCTGCTGATGAGGCTTAAAGGACATATGGAGCTGAATGTCATCAGCATAAAAATGATAAGACAGGTCGCTAAAAGATTGAATGATACCAGCTAAAGGAAGCATATAAAAAGAAAATAATAATGGACCTAAAACTGAACTCTGTGGGACCCCACAGGTCAGGGCAGCAATGTCAGGGGTGAACCTGTCAGTCCTAACAGAAAAGGTCCTGTCTGATAAATAGGAAGAAAACCAGTCTAGGGCAGAGCCAAAACCTTGAGCCTGTTAAGTAGGATTTTGTGGTCGATGGTGTCATAGGCAGCGCTAAGATCAAGCAAAATGATCACAGAATAATTCCCTGCATCAGATGCCATTAACAGATCATTATAGACTATTATATTATATTATAAGTCCCATAGTTAAGTTAATTAGCAGTCATTTACACAGCAAAAAAAAATGTTTCTTTGATTGAGTTAATTTGGTTCATTTCTCTCATTACACTGTATCATACTACACTGCATTCAAAATGATGGAACACGTTTGGTTTACACTGTTTTGACTCTGATTTATAGAAGTTGCATGAATAATTAATCATTTTTCCATCCATCCATCTTCTTCTGCTTATCTGGGGCCGGGTCCCGGGGGCAGCAGCCCAAGGAGAGAAGCCCAGACCTCCCTCTCCCCAGCCACCTCCTCCAGCTTGTCTGGGGGAACAACAAGGAGTTCCCAGGCCAGCCGAGAGTTATAATCTCTCCAACGTGTCCTGGACTGATTATTAATTTTTTCCCTAGCTTTTTGAGTTATGTGTCAGCTAGTACAGTCCTTGCTGGTCTGAGCAAAGAGGAGGCACAGGGTGGAAATGGTTGAAATGCAAAGGCCACCCACATGGACTGAACCATCTGCTGTAACGGCATGAAGTTCTCATTACCTCCACCAAAGAGGTTAGCATTTGCATGCATGCGTATCATTCTGTCTGAAACAGGATAGCTTGAAAAGTTTGGAATGATTTCTGATAAAAATTGTAGGGGTCTAGAGTGGGGTCATGTTAACTATTTATTCAAATTTAGTGTTCACGGCCAACTCAAAGCTGACAAAAAGCCTCATAACTTACTGTGTGTACTGTCAACATATAGAAAGTACTGCACAAAGATTTAAAATATCATGTTACATTTGACTTCTGACCTCTCCTTCAAGGTCAATAGAATAATAAAGTCAAAGTGATAATAATGCTGTGTACAGGTATTTAAAACTGTTTCTTACTGCCTTTGTTTGTATTGACAACAAATAGAGAATGATATATGGGGATTGTAAATATCATGTTATTTTATCTTGTTATGTACATGACAGTAACATATTTTATATAGTATAATAATTATATATTAGAACTGTTTAAATGCACAATAATTTGAATGCATGTACAATGTTCCTTAATAAGTTGAGGGTTTTTTGGACAACAAACTAAAAAACAAAACTTTTTGCTAAACATTTAAATGAATTTTAGTAAACAATGAAGATTAGTTTGATGAGTTAGTGTTTTTTGTTAACTAGTGTTTTTGAGTAACGCTTACTTTCAGTGTTTTGTTTTTTGGACATTTTGGTCAAATTAAACCCACTTTTTGAAAATTACACCTGTGCTTGTATTTTCATGTGGTCAGTCCCTTAAATGCAGTAATGCATGCATCGCATCAGCATATCAAGAACAGGAGAGCATTTTTTTGGGCAAAAATGGCATCCGATATTTAAAATTATTCTATACATCTCACGTTTGACCACCTAGAGGATGATTCTGGCTTATTTCACACCCCTGGTCTAGACTGATTGTAGTTGTAGATTATATAAAAATGTAGCAGCTTGCAATAAATCAACTGGGATCCCAGACAAAAGTTGAAAAACGTGTTTAATAGAGACTCTGGTGCACTGAGGAAAGTGTTAAGTTACGCAAGCCCTGCATCTATGGCCGCTGATTCACCATCTGCACTGACTTTTTAAAGATAGTGGGGTTTATCGCTATACGGGTTGCTCCTGATAGGGGTAACACTTCTGACACACCCACAAAAAAAGAAAGCTTACCTTAAAGCCCCATTGCCCACAACTGTGCCTTTTCATTAAAGCAGTTTGCTGTTTGTCCCTGAAAGATCAGCAAATGGTTGCGCACGTGTTTCAGATCGAAAGGGGCCCCGGTTCCTCCAAAAGCCACTCTGCAGTTCAAGCACCACTTCTGTCAGTCAAATGGAGCAGGTGGTGTGGCTGGATGAAAAGGTAGGGGAAGGAATAAGCCAGAAACTCACAGGGAGACTTCATTTTGTTTCTGTTATTCTGCTTAAATAATCTACATGTCTATTTTTACTTAATACCATTTAATAAGAGGTTGGCCTATACAGATAAGCACCTCAATTAAGCTTGCTGCCTCGAGGAGAATATCAAAGCCGCTAAAATTACAGCATGGCTAGAAAAGGAAAATGTATGCATGTAGTTTAATATTGCAAAATGTTATTTACTTTTTTAAAAGTATTATTATTAATAGGACTGGTCGGTGATTAATAAGAATAGCTTACACTCACATTCCCTACCCGTATAACCCCTGATTGTATCCAACTAGCGCAATTTTTCTCTGTCACCAGGTAGCCAATTACAGCCCCATGGAAATAAAGAAATTGCCCTTTTAATACTATAAATTGATTAACAGAGCCATGATTAGTGTTTTAGTAATAGGTAATCTGCACTCTGACTGCGTGTGCTAAAAAAATTCTTACATTCATAGTTTGGAATACAGTGTAGTGAAAAAGTATTCGCCCACCCTTTATGACTTTTTTTTGCATATTTGTTGCACTTACATGTTTCAGATCATAAAACAAATTTTAATATTTGATGAAATGAATAGAAAATTCAGTTTTTAAATGATGATGTCATTTCTTACAGGAAAAAAGTGATCCAAACCTACCTGGTCCTGTGTGAAAAACTAAATGCTAAATTAACTGTGATTAACTACCGAGTTCAGTTTCACGAGCCACACCCGGCTCTTATTATTGTCAGACCTGCTGAATGAAGAAAATATTCTGTGAATTGATGACTCAAAAGGTGAACTTTTTGGAAGGTTTTAGTCCAGTTACATGTGTTGTAAAACTTACACAGCATTTCAGAAAAAGATCATAGGAGCAGCCAATCATGGGGGTGGTAGTGTGATGGTCTGAGGCTGCTTTGCTGATTCAGGACCTGGATCACTAATTGACGTTACCATGAATTCTGCTCTCTACCAGAAAGTCCTGAGGAAGAACATCTGGCTGTCAGTTCGTGCCCTGACGCTGAAGTGTATTTGGGTTATGGAGCAGGACAATGACCCAAAATAAACTTTGGGTCAATAGAAACAAAGTGAAGAAAATATGCGGCTCATGTTTGAAAACCCTCTAATGTGGTTCAGTTGAAACAATTCTGCAAAGAGGAGTGGGCCAAAATTCATCCACAGCAATGTGAAAGACTCATTGTCAGTTATCAGAAATGCTTGATTGCAGTTCTTGCTGCCAAGGGTGGCACAACCAGTTATTAGGTTTAGGGGGTAATTACCTTTTCAAACAGGCCCGTGTAGGTTTGCATAACTTTTCCCCTTAATAAATGAAATCATAATTTAAAAACTGCATTTTGTTTTTACTTGTATAATCTTTGTCTAATTAGTTTGACGATCTGAAACATTTAAATGTGACAAATATGCAAAAAGCTAAGAAATCAGGAAGGGTGCAAATACTTTTTCACTGCACTGTAATTTCATGCATCAGAATTATTTACCACCATAGTTGGAGACTAGATGTGTATTTTGGAAATAACAGAATAAGTAATAAAGACACTCATTTAGGAGTATCACACTCCAACCATGTTATGTTACAGTCAAACCAGAGTAAACCAAGTGTTTTAGACTGCAGACCTTTGGTCTTCCTGCTTTTTTGTGAGCGTTAACCCTTTATTATGAAGGAAGAGTTTCAACTTCCTGTCACAGTCTGGCTAAGTTTGACTGACTTGTCGAAATTTCCAGTTTACAGACACAGGAACTTATCTGCTGTTCTCGGTCTGGTTTAGTGTGGTTCTAAAAAGGTCCAAACATCAGATATGAGAGGTGATAGACTAAAATAAAGTCTCCCAGAACACTGTGAGTCATGTCATCAGTTCCACAACACATGTACATACTTTTGTCTTCAGGAAATTAACTTTGTGTGCTATTAATACAATCAATACCATACAGTATTCCTGTTCTTGCTTCATCTAATAACTGTGGATTCAAATATGTCTGTGGAAATGTGATGTGTGTCAGTGTCCTTATTTGCAGGTAGAGTTAAAAATGTGTTCGTCTATTTTGATGCACCTTCCAGGCTGTAAACTGGCTTATGCAACGGGGTATAACAGGAGGTTTGTGTGCTGTGTGCTCATTCAGTGCTGGGGTTTAAGTATTTAATTAGTACCAAAGCCAGCTCTGGCTAATCTTCTCAACACTGACTCAACATGTGACCTGGTAATGTTAAGGCCAATCAATAGCCTGAGCAATTCAAACAAAGACAATGTCAGCTTTGACTCGCAGTAGGTATAAATGCATGCGGTCCTATGCAATCGTTATGGTTTGAAGCAAAGTTTCTAGGTGGTTTCTGCTAGCATGGTCTCTGTTGGTTTCTACCAAACTGCTTTAAAACAAGTAAAAACACAGCCTCCAGATCATGCCTCCACAGTGTTTCCATGCCTTATAGAAACACTTCGAGCCCAGAGCGCACAACCCAGCACACATCCTATGTTACACAGACACTGATTTAGGTTTGCGATTGTCCTCTCCAGCACAGTTTATCCTCATTGAGTGCTGCAGTCAGTGTCCTGCCTGCAAACAGGCCTACTCTACCCTCTGCAGATGAACAGATGAAGCTCTGGAAGTGGGACAGGGGCTATTTGGACAGGAATTAAGGGGTGTGTTAAATTTCTGCATGCATGATCAATGGGGTTGAATGGTGGGGTTGGTGGTGGTTGGGGGCTAACGCTAGGCAGAGGCAGAAACAGAAACCGAGGGGGAGAGAGAGAGCTAGCGAGCAATGGCTCACTAATGAGAGATGGACAGCGTGGATTGTATCTCATTACCAATCAACATAGCTTTGAGTTCTCCAGAGAGGGAAAATGCAAGCTCTAATGTGTGCTGCATGTGTTCCTTTTTGATAAACCCAGCTTGTGTGGTGGGGTATTAGTCACAGCGGTATCTGAGCTGCTGGAAATCCACACACAACTGCCCTCTGTCCGTTTTGGTGAGGAGTTTCCTCTGAATAGTACAATGGGACTTAATTACAGGTCACTGGCATGTCTCAGGGAGATAGAGGCAGCTCTGTTACCCTTCCAAATACAGTATAATGCCATCTTCCCAAGGGTGGGGTGGGGTAACAGGAGCTCAACACAAAAAGGTGCTGATAGGCCGAACCTGAGAATAGTATTAGGTGATCCAGGCAGAGAAAGTGAGCATTTTACAGTGTAAAGAGAAAAGAGGAAAGATAAAAGACTACATTAACTCTCAAAGGTTTTCTCCTATTCAGTTTGCCCTCTTTCCTTTCCAGTTCAGTTCCAACTTAGTCTTCCTGCCAACTTATGTTGTCAAAAAACAAGAGGGTGGATTAAAAAAAAGAGAGGGAGAGAGCGGGAGAGACAGGGGGAAGGCAAATCTATGGAAACAATAATATTATTCGAATTCAACAGCCGAACAGTTTAAAGTTTAAACATTAGAGATGGGAATGGTGAACCACTTTCAAGTTGTCCAGTATACCGGAATCATATTTCTCCAAGCATATAAATTTCTTTATCAACGCACAGATGTCAAACTCAGCAGTGATTTCCAAGCCTTTGTCCATCTATAATTTCCACAAAGAAAACTGATCAAGAATTAATAAGGGACTCAATAAAGAATCAGATCTATAGTCAAAAATCAATAAGATTATATTCATATCAGAAATGCAAAATGCAGAATTTGCATAGGCCTACTGCTGTATTTTAAAAAAAATGTTTTGCATGCTTTGCATAGAATTTCAGCTTTGCAGCTGACGTGCACGTTTTCTTTGTTTCATTTCATAATGTGCCAAATATGCAAGCAGCCTGGTTTAGCAGCACCCTGCAGATGTGCAGGGTTGCACTGTCGTGCTAAAATAATCACGATGGCAGCAGTTGATGCTCTAAAAGCTGTAGATTTGTATACATCGTTCAGCATTAATGGTGCCCTCACAGGTGCTCTTGGTTACCTCATGCCATGTGCAGTCATGCGCTCCCTGTACTGAACTGCACGCTGAAAACACACCAGGTGGTCTCTCTCCTCAGTTTTGAATTTCACAGCCCACAGGAAGGTTTTCCACTTCACTTGAGGCTGTCTTAAAAGCAGTAAGGCCCAGAGAAGGCAGCAGTGTTTCTGGGTCTTGTTTTTAGATGCATGGCAGAGTTGAACTTTTATTTGTGGATGCATGATGACTGTGTTCACTGGCGGTGGTTTTCAGAAGTGTTTCTGAGCCCATGCAGTGATTTTTCACTACATAATTATGTCTATTTTAATCACAGACACTCGACATCAGTCTTTGTCCTTATGCACAAAGAATGCAGAGATTTTTCCCAATTTCACTGAAGAGTTTAAAGTAAGTTGGATTATTACATAGTTAAAACACGGAATAAAATACATGTGGTCTAAACCCCTTCCCATATTTACTTCTACAAGATTCATCACTGGGGTGCTCTTTGGAAATTTTGCTAACTAACATAATTAAATGTAAGATATTAAAACAGGCGTCTGGGGCTTTTTGCATTACACTTGTCCAATTTCTTGTTGCACTTTTCTTAGCTCTTTCTGGGATGTGCTGCTGGAATCAGATTAGAAATAAGCACATGTATTTCAAACAAGGGAAAAAAAAGAGAAAATCTTGCTCCTTTTTTTAAAGTTTAATTTGTGAAATAGTCACAAGTAGTCGATGATGTCCAAAGTGTTTGACTTGTGCACATTGATTTAAAAAAAAAAGGGGGGGGGGGGGGGGGGGGAGCACAGTGTTAGAGGTCGACCTTAAAGCACTCTCTCAGTAAATGTGGAAATGTTTTAGGAAACTGATGTGCCAACTTATTCCTTTCTTATTCTTTGTCCTTTCTTGTCTTGAACTCATGTTCATGACAGAAAACACTCCACCAAGGCCCCTAACATGAAGCAACTTCCTGAAAGTCTAATGTAAAGATAACACAGCAGCGCCCTCTCCTGGCAGAAAAGACAAATCAAACTTTGCTCCTGCTTAGCTGATCTCCTGCTCCTCCGTGTATTATTGACTTATTTATTTCTTTATATTTTACATATGCATTAACAAATAAAATGTATGGAATAAGAAAAAATAAGAATGAAAAATAAGAAAGAAAAAAGCCCAAAACTATTTTTCTAAAATGTCCTTTCCGTGTGAGAAAAAGCTATACGTAAAAAGCTCCCAACTTTCCAAGTCATGTTTTCCCCCCACTGTCTTATCAGTTTTCTGCTCTGAGAAGTAGACTGTGGACTCTGCCAGTGCAACACCCCTCATTTTTATTTATTGTTTTTAAGATGAACTTTGGTCCCTGCTGAGGACTGAGGGAGAAGGGACAAAGTTCACAGGGCGCACGTAAGGAGGAGGGGGTGAATAGGAGGAAGGTTAGATTAAAAGAAAATTGACCTTTGAAAGCAAAAACAACAAGTGAAAAGCTAAAACCGGACAGCTCTGGACACATCGGGAGGATTCAGCAAAGGAAAATGAAAGTTTACTTTCTCATGAGCTGAAGAGGGACTGCAGATATAAAATAATGGGGCCTGGCACTGGCTGTGTGGCTGTCGTTTGAGCGTGGTAGTGCACATGAGAGCAGTTTGTTTGCGAGGCAGTAGTGAGGTAAGACATAAGACTAATGGAGGTAGAGGAGAGGGCTGAGGCAGCCAAAGCGGGGCCGAGTCGTTTGACGGCCCTGCAGGAGCAGCTGATCTGGGCCCTGCTGGAATCTGGACTGTCCCGGGAGGTTCTGATCCAAGCCATGGGGGAACTGGAACGAAACAGGGCAAGTGCTGGCAACGAGAAGGGAGAAAGGGGGGATGGAGAGAGCTCAGAGGAGGGAGAAATGGATTTCCCGCCACCTATATTCCGAGAACTGGAGAAGCTCCCTCCAGAGGAGGTGTCCAAATTGAGGACTGAAGTCGAGCACCTACTGCAGTAAGTAGATCCTGGCACTTCTCTGGAAGCTTAATGGCAACAGCGACAATCATCCTAATGTCTCGGTAACTGCTATTCTCACTCAGCAGCTTTTCCAGTAGGACCCGGTCGGATAAATTCTGAAAATTGACAACATCCTTGCCACCGCTTCTGATTCTCCTCGTCTTTGTGTTACCTCCCGTGTGTCAAAACCACACACTTGAGAGTCGAAGCAATACTTTACGCATTTACCTGTTAACACCACTATTCCTATTGTCTTCTTACACTCTGTCCCCATGTCTTTACCAAATCCTCCCTCCTTGCCATGCTTCTCTGACTCTCTCTCTGCAGTCTGGCTCTTGGGCGAATATAAAGAGGGTTCCTCCTTTGCTAGTTACTAATTACCCACCCTCATCATTATTCCCTGACCATTTCTTAATAAATAAGCCAAGAGCCTGAGGTGAAGATTAATAGAGCAGAGCTAGTCATGTGAGACTGTGTTTGCGCAACGCATGAGTGATTTTTGTCCGTTCCGTTTTAAGGCCTGATCCTGAAAATATGGAACACAGACATATAAACATTGGACATTCTGTCATAAACATTAAATGTTTAAAAAAGTGGGGGAAAAGCTCGCTCTAAATAGGATTGTTAAAAAAAAAACCCAACTAATTTTTGCCGATACCTTTACCAAAATGTTTGGAAGCTGTTTGAGACTTTCAAAATAATTTGGTGTGTCTTTAATGACGTTTTCAACTTGATAATTAGGAAGTGTTAAATTAGGCTTCATAAATCTTTTACATGTTTTCCATTCCAGTGATCTGAAAGGGCTGGACTTTGTTCCCCCGTGCTCTCTCTTATCTCTCTTTGTCAACAAACCTCTCTTTGTGTGGTCATATTTTACATCCCTACTGATGTGACAAACTGCCTGGTTAGCACTTCTACATATACTGGTATCTGTTAAGGAAAAGTCCACTAAATAAAAATGCACAAAACTATAAGGTGGGCCGTTTTTAAGCTCAGGTGTCTGTCTGTCTGTCTGTCTGACAGTGAGGATCCCTGGCATGTTGCAAAAATGGTAAAAAGCTACATGCAGCAGCATAACCTACCTCAGCGGGAGGTGGTGGAGTCCACGGGACTCAACCAGTCTCACCTCTCCCAGCACCTCAACAAAGGCACGCCCATGAAGAACCAAAAAAGAGCTTCTCTGTACACCTGGTATGTCAAGAAGCAGTGCGAGATCAGCCAGCGTGAGTACACAAGCCGTGCTGGAGCTCCAAGAGTGCAAAAATAAAAGAAAAATGTGAGGTGTTTAAAAACAACAACAAAAACCATGCTAACTTTTTAAATGTAGAGTTTACCAATGCCAAACGTGGCCTTGCAACTGTGAAGGACCAAGGGGAGGACACCAAGAAAGGACGGAGGAACAGGTTCAAGTGGGGTCCAGCATCCCTGCAGATCCTCTTCCACGCCTACGAACGACAGAAGAACCCGAGCAAGGAGGAAAGAGAGGGGCTGGTGGAGGAATGTAACAGGTGAGACGGGATTTTGATTTTGTGTTCATTTATCTTGTTTTTATAGGGTTGCTGTGATTGATCTAAATTCTTGGCATCTGATCATATATTTCTATAGATTTATAACAATTAACACTTGTAATAAAGATTGTAATAAAGAGAGTCTGATTTCCTCTTTCAGGGCAGAATGCCTCCAGAGGGGCGTGTCTCCCTCCCAGCTTGCTGGCCTCGGCTCTAACCTGGTCACTGAAGTCCGAGTGTACAACTGGTTCGCTAACCGTCGGAAAGAGGAGGCTTTTCGTCACAAACTGGCCCTCGACACGCCTTTCGGCAGTCAGACTGCCTCATCCTCCAACGCCAACCTTCCACCCAGTCCCGAGCACGGTAATAACCCATCCTCATGTATGGAAATTTGAGAGGGAAATCAGAATGGCTTAGAGACATGACTCTACTGGTTGTGCTGCTGGATGCTCATATTTACCTTTATTCTATTTAGACTTGGAGCAATCGACCAAAGTCAGCTGTGATGTGTGTAAACCACGAACCTTATAAATGTTCTGGGACTGACTGGATGATTGTTGTTTCCCCAGGTGTGAAATACAGCCAGCACATCCCATGCGACACTGTGAGCTCAGCCAGAGGCAGCGGAGGGGAGAGAGTGGGGCATCTCATGGTGAGTCCAGTCCAACTGGAACCAAGCCACACACTCCTCGAGACCCATAACCCCAAGCTGGTGAGAGCTCGTGTCCGGATCCCTCGTGGTTCAATATGCTAAATTACCAGCTGCCCTAAACATGCCATCCTCTGGTTTCAGGTGTCCAGCGGTGGGCCACTACCCCCAGTAAGCACTCTAACCTCCCTGCACAGTCTGTCTGCCTCACCTGCATCCTCACAGAGCCTCATCATGGCCTCAGTGCCCAGCGTCATGAGTCTGGGGGAGTCCTCCCTTCTCATTGGTAACATTGGTTCCCTTTATTTCCCATTTTGTAATAAGGGGAAAAATTCTCAGACCAACGTCAATGCTGTTTCACAGGTTTAGCCTCCACGCAACCTCAGACGGTGCCTGTCATAAACAACATGGGAGGCGGTTTCACAACCTTGCAGCCCATCTCATTCCAGCAGCAGCTTCACGCCTCTCCTCAGCCGCCAATACCACAGCAGCTTCAGAGTCACATGGCTGCCAGTCCGTTCATGGCAACCATGGCACAGCTGCCATGTCACAGTAAGACTGCAGTAACATGAAGACTAGAGCTCAACATGTCATCCCCGAGTAAAGATTCATTCATCTGTTTGTCGTTCCAGTGTACAGCAAATCGGATTCGCCCCAGTACCACCCGTCCAGTTTGCTCTCGCAAGCCATGGTCATCGCAGACAGCAGCAGCCTGACCAGCCTCACTACTGTCAGACAGGTACTGGGACTGACCAGAGCTCAGTCTGTTCAGAGCATCTAGTTTTAAAACCTAAATCATTGATTTTTGTTTCGGGCAGATTCTGACCACAGACCCTGAGGAGCAGGAAGACGCACCTTTACAGGAAGACTCTCTAAACATGCAACCACACTCACCTGCACCAGGTACAAAGATGTAAACAGCATGTAAATGTAGGGACTGATAAAGGGATAGAGATTGATGATATGATGTTGACAGGAAAGTTGGATATATTGCAGGAGACCAGAGCTCTTTCTGTCACCTGGATTCACTGATAATCAGGAGAAACGGTCCCACGAGTTGATCAAGGGTTCATATGAAAGGGGTGATGTTGGCAGGGTCTGAGCAAACTGAAAGGGGCGTTTTACAAATCATGACTTCCACAAAAAAATGATTCACTGGAATTAAGACTGATTGTGCTATAAATCACCAGATTATCAATTTTCTGCAGCATTCATCTGATCCTTTTAATAACAGTCGTATTTATATTTATAGATCTTTAATCACCATTTGATACCTTTCTCATTCCCGTCACAATGTGATGCAGTTTGCACTTCATTCGGTGGGTTTAATAAGGCACGGCTTAACACGCCGAACATTTAAAACTTATTCATCCAGCAGAATAAAACATGCTGCGAATAAAAGCATCAGTAAAAATGTGAAACTGAAACTCAAAACATAACCGGCTCCTGACAGTTCGAGTTTTATTCCTTCAGCTGGAGACTGGGTGCCGTTTACAGCTTGAGAGTAAAGACTAAATATAAAAATAGAATTCAACCTTAGTGGAAATTTGATATGAGGTCTTGAAAAAATAAAATTGTTGTAAAATTGTTTAGCGCCGACAGGAATAAAGTTGCATGTAAAAATCTATATTTACATATTCATTATTACCGATGCTCCATGAACTTGTTCATGCATGGAGATCTGCCTGATTCCAGGGATAGTGATGCTATTTTTGGGAGATTTGGTTGGTCAGGTGGTCCAGGTAAGGTTCACGGCATAAGATTAGATTAGATGAAACTTTATTAATCCCTTGGGTGGGTTACTTCGGGAAATTCAGTTTCCAGTAGCACAGCAGCGACAGAAGTTGCGTGTTACAGATACAATAATGGGGAATGAGAGTAAGGATATAAGCATAAGTTACCATGGCAAAAAGTGAACCACATGCAGTACAGAACACCCAGAGTTAACCCTGAAGTTATCTAGATAAGCCAAAATCTGGCTTCATAGTACAGGCCTCAGGTGGAAGCAAACCAAGGCCATGAGTATTGGAGGTGGATTCAAGATGTTCTACCGTGCTGTAGACAGGAAGAAAAATGGATTAGGGGTGATCCTGAAGGAAGATTATGTGAAGAGTGTCAGACAGGCTCACGAGTTTGAAGCTGGAAATCGAAGGGGTGATGCTAATGCTTTGGAGAAGATGGTTTTGACAAAATAACAGGAGGCCGAGCTGGTGTTAAGATTTTCATTGGGAGTGAGCAGGATGGACAAGATTAGACGCTGATTAGATGTTGAAGATGGAGCTGCCAGGGAGGAGGAAAAGACAAAGAGCACAAAGAAGGTTCATGGATGTAGCGAAGGAGGACGTGCAGAGGGTTGGTGTGACAGAGGAGGGTGCTAGAGGTGAGATGGAGGCATATGATCTGCTGTAGAAACCCCTAAAAGGAGCAGCTGAGAGGAGACCATGAAAGCAGACGACTGGTTCAAACACTGCACAAAGCCAAAAGCTGACATTTACCCATTACATGGTGCATAGAGCAAGGCTGGCTACGGCGCATAAGCCAACAGGGTGGTTAGCTAGTCCATCAGAGATGTTTCATTATTTACTTCTTATCATGTGTACATCAATTGACTGATATCAGCAACTTTTTTTTTTACCTTCTACACCTTCACAGAAAAGAACCCAAAGATAATAGACTCTCAGATGTCTTTGTAGCCTGATCCTCATAAATGTCCCAACACAAACACTGTTTTCAAACAATCTGAAGCCTCTTTTCTTTTCTTTTTTAAATTAACAGTTTCATCCGAGAGCCTCGAGCTGTATCCTTCCTCTCAGGCGACAGAAAGCCATCAATCTCACCTCCTCTCACCGTCTCCGACAGAAATCAGCTCCTACATCCCTGCACAAATGGTTTCCACAGCACAGTAAAAGAGTCTCCTGACTGTCAGCTGGATTCAGGAGTGAATCGGGACGTATGCCATGTAAGCTTGGGGCCAGTACTACAAAGCAAGTTCAAAATACCCAAAATACTGGCTTCATCCACCCCAAGATCAGCATTCAGAATAAGTAGTCACCCGAAAGCTGTTATGAACTTGATGCGTCAAACCAGGGTCTTTCCAATCTAGATCTGACCAATCAGAAACGTGGACAAGCAGTGCAACTAATTTTACAAAAGAAGATAAAACTACAGAAACAGAAACACGAGCAGGTAAGGTCTGCAGTGTAGGTTACCATGAAGATGTACCAAAGTAAGAAGCAGGTCGCCTTCGTAACACTGAAAACCCAGAGTTGCACCTGAGCGATGACACTGTTTGACTCAAACGTCAAACTGTCACTGAAACGAGGACACAGGAAATTCACTCGACACAGAAAATCAACGGAAGATTAACACTGACGTGTATTTTTTTATTCAAATATTTGTAAATGTTTTAGAATTTAAACAAAATGTAAACTGATCTGAAACTTGTCATCAGCATGTTACCTGCATTTTTTTAACTCACCTTGAAATATTTTCACTTTTTTGTTTTACCATCATTAATGACAAAGTAAAGACCAATCCCAGCTTTTGAATAAAAATATTTTAAATCTTTGAATTCACCGTGGCAGAAAGTCATTTAAAAAATAATTAAAAATCAGTGCAATGCTTCTTCCTCTGCGTTTTCTTCTTGCCTCTTCTTCTTCTTTTTCCGTTTTACTTTGACTTGCATGTGTTCCTGTTCTGAGTTTGTGAGCTCACCATTACTCTGAGCATCAGGAGTAGAATCTGAGTCCACCTGTTCCCCATCCTCCTGATTCTTCTTCTTCTTCTTCTTCTTAACGCGGCTCTCTTCTCCCTCTGTATCTTTCTTCTTCGTCTTTGTCATTTTTACCGAGCAAGGAGACTCCATCGAAGGGGGTGAGAGCACCAACGAGGGTAACAGATCTTTGACAGACACCGCTGCCTCTTTCAGCCTCATTTCCATCTCATCATCGCTGTCGCTGAAGGGCAGAGAGAGAAAGAATGTCATACGGAGGGAAATAAAAATGAATCAATAACACAAGGAAGAAAACATTAATAGAGATGAAGAACCTTGAGCTGGGAGCAGGCCGACGCCTTACGGGGGCGGGAGGATCTTCAGCTTTCTTTCCTGGGACTGATGTAGAAAACAGACGAAATCCTAGAAGAAGAAAACTGTCAGGTTTAAAGAGATGAACACAAGTTCCCATAGAAACAAAATCTTCTTAAAGAGCCAGAAACTTTACCTTCCTCCTCCTCATCATCATCTTTGTTACATTTAGCTGGTTCTAAACAGGATGAAGTTTGAGGCTTTATCTCTGAAATACAACTGACAGGCAAATATAATGGTTAATAAGATAATCTTATGATTATCAATTATTATAAACAAAAGGGGTTTTTTTTGTTTTTTTGTAGCCAGAGTCGTTACCTGTCAAGAAAGTGTCCTAACTTTCTGGCAACATGCGTCTGGAATCCTGGCGTGACCTGGAGCTCGTTGCCATCATGTTCATGGTCAGCGACAACGAGACTGTTATACAAAAAAACTTTATGAAGCTTATTTTATTTCTGACATTCATATAAAAAACAAAACAAAAAACAGATACCTCTGTACTTGCCTACTGAGATAAAGGATCTACAGCCTTTTGCAAAAGTCTCGAGCCTCTGACTCTGAACTCTCAGGCAGATTTTTCTGCCCTTTCTTTCAGTAATCTGCAGGAATATTTCTCCAGGCTTCTTGGAGGACATTTAAAGCTTTTTGGATGTTTCTGCAAGATTCTCTCACACTCTTTCACTAATGTTATGGTCTGGCCTCAATCTACGACTGATAGTATCCCATTGTGTGTTTTCTTAATTATGTAAGTTTTACTTCATTGCCAATTTTGACAAGATCCCCAACACCACTGCCCAAAACCCCCAAATCCTCTGTATAGACACTCACTGCTGTACCTCTCTCCTGACCTCCTCCGTACATATTAACAATTATTTGAACAATAAAATTCAAATTTGGATTCTTCCCTCCATCAGATCTGTTGCCAACGATTTTCAGTCCAGTTCTTGTGTAATTTAGCATGGGTTCTTGATAGCCACACTTCCACTGAGACCATTTGTTATAAGGCTTCATGAACAACAGATGGATCAACAGAGGGGCATCACTCAGGTCAGGTCTTTGCTAAACGTTTTCCTGTTTTTAAGGGCATAACCCTCAGATACTGTTCATCTGTTGTAGATATTTTTAGTTCTCCATTTGTTTCATCTACTCGTATTTTTTAAAGACACGCTATGAACCATGCCAAGTTTTTGGCCAATAACTTTTTAGTAATCACTTTGTTGGCGTAAAAATATTATTTTGTGGCTGCCAAACTGTGTTTTCTTGGGGATTTTTCATAGTTTCAACTAAAGAAATGGTAACAAGTAATGTGTTTTTGTGACAGGCTGCTATTAAAGTGCCTAAAGACACAATGTTGTGTTAATCAGTGTTAAGTGGCTCAACAAACAAACAAGGAAAGACAACATTCCTTTGAAAATGATCAGGCACAATGACTGAACTGAAAGTGAGTGAAAAAGTAACCGATGTCCAAAGAAACACTGAAAGACCTTCTGAAAAGCCCGAAGAACTATTGCTCAAGACTACTTTAAACAATTCTAAGCAAAATATAAAGAAATCAGGGTTGGTTCGAGTTAAAAACATTAACTTGAACCAACAAATTATTATTACGCAATGCGAGATTAATTTGCAGAACAGATGGATAGTCATAGCTTACAAAAACTAATTTTAAGTACATCTGGGGTTTTTTTTTTTTTCACATTAATTGAATCTAATATCATTACAATTTACTGCTCACATTGGAAAGACACAAAGTTCACATACAGAGCTTTTGTGCGTGAAACAACAACAGCGTGTTACATCTTTGTGGGTCAAACAACCAAATCTGGAAATACTCTAAACCTTTCATACATTTTCCCTCCTGTGCAATAGTGAAAGGAACAACAATGTATTCTGTTGGAACATTGAAGCAGTTTGCACACTTGGACGGATATTTAACACTAAAAGAAGCAAATGGATATTTTAAAAGGTAACACTTACCGCTTTGACTCTTTCACACTGGCATCCGCATCTTAAAACACAGAGAGTTAGTGTCTTTAACAGAGCTACACTGCAGCTGATTAAACCCGCGCACTGTGTTGATTTAGCAAGCTCAGGGGCTAGCTAAAGCTGCGCTATGCTCTTAGAGTCTTACCGTAATGTTTATTTGTAACCAATTAAATAAATTTCATTAGAAAATGTTACTGACCGACAGCTCTTTATGGATGGACTATAAATATTGTGGAAACTTCTCCGGGGTACCTGTTGGGAACGGCTAGCGGTGCACGTATGCTAGCTTGGCCCCTCGGTTCAAACAGAGGAGGCAAACACTAACCTTTGCTTTTGACAGCCTTCGTCTCCCAAACCGCCTCCTGACATCTTTTAAGTACTTCGTCGTCACTGCTGCTGGAGTCGTCCGAAACCCCAACCATCTTTTTAACGGGGGCCGCCATGATGAAACACATGTGCAGCTACTAGTGTTGTGTTTTCAGCAGAGGATTCTGGGTAATGTATTTTGTTACCCAGGTGAGAAAAAACCCCAAAGCGTTCTCAGACTCATCACTACTTTCATTCCGTTTTAAGAAACGGTGGTAAATCAAGGTTAAATATTATTTTCAAATTACTTTTCAAATGGAAATCAGAGTTACATTTCTGGGTCCTGTTTTCTTCCTTTTTCCTAGAGTCACTATCAAAACTATTCAGTGGGTCATGGCATGTTTGGGGTTTTATGAGGTGTGTTTATTTTTGTCTCAATATTTGGGAATTCTGTGCAGACCCACATTAAGTAGGACACATGGTCACTCTAACTTGGACAGGTCTCACAAGCACATCACCTTGTATGCATTTTGTTCAGCAAACTTACAATGTGATATTCAAGTTTCAAGGTGGAAAAACAACATCCCTTATAACTCATTTATATTGAGACTAAGAGAGAGACTAGTCTTGGCACACCTCAGAACAAATGTGAAAACATCACTTTACCCTGCAGGTTGCATAGAACTTAATCATGTATCATGTAGTGGATAAATCGACAACATGATACAGAGAGTTTACTGCAATTTAGACAAAGCTGCTCCTTTAATTTCTCAAGTGCAATTAACACGACTCAGAAAGAGAAGCTCCAGGAAATGTCAGTAAGCATATCCACCATCAGTAATCTAGCATGGATTAGTGACAATCTGACAAGAGAGGTTGCGATATGTGAGACTGGGCAGTGCTGTGTCTGATTTGGTGATGTGCAGTATAGGAGCTCCACAGAGGACTTTGTCATTGCTCATATTTCAGACTTTCAGTACAACCCTGTGATGCCACCTACAAAGACTGTGCAGTGTTTAGCTCTAGTAGTGATGGCAGCAGGGGGGGAGTAGTACAGAGCACTACTTGATGATTTCATAAAGTGATCTGGAAGGAACTGTCTCCTGAATGTGAATAAAACCAGAGAGATGGTGATGGGCTTAGCATCTGCCCTACTGGAGCACGGGCACTTTCTCTAACAGACTGATTCAGCTCTACTGCCAAGAGGACAGAAACAGTTAAACTTTCCCACCACATGTTATGATCTCTTGTAACACAATACATCTGCCTGGCACAGAGACATCTGTCAGATATTAATAAAATATTAATTTTAAAGAATTTCCAAAACATAGGGTAAATAAAGTACTTTCCATCTCATTCATTCACCCATTTTTTTATTTATTTACAACAAATTGGATAAGATGAACATTAGCAAAATTAGCCAATATAAAAACTGGTGACCATGCAGCAGGTGACAGAGTCCAACATAGGAAAAAAAGAGAAGGGCACAGTTGACAAAAGGGTGCCTAATGTGATATCCCATTTGTTGTGGGTATTAACGGACTGCATAATATGTTGTCACTGACTCTTCCTCACTGTAATCATCCTGTTTTATAGAAGGTAATGCTACAAGAATACAGAAAAAGAACATCAGGAGGCAATTTTACATCCCTTCAGCTTTCTGCCACGAGTGGACAAGAAAAGGAGACTTCTGCACATTAAAGGTGAAAAAAAAAAAAAAACTGGATTCAAGGCACATAGAGTCAATAACAGTACAGTAGGAAGAAGTCCTGATGTGTGTATGCATGACTGAAATGCAAATTAACAAATACACTTTAAACAACCATTTGCAAGGTTTCATTACTATCTCCTGCCTTGCAGGTTTTCATTTCAGTAACATAAATTCAAACAAAACCCAACTATGAAGAGAAATCCACGTTTCACCTGGAAATCACTCTGCAAGTGGAGCCCAATTTCAAACTCTTAACTGCTGCCGTTTTGAATAAATTACAGACAACTTTTCAGCATAATGCAATTCAGAGCATCACAGTAAGTAAGGTATTCCTTCTAGCAGGACTGGCATCACATGAAATTGTGCACACTGGAAAACTGGTGTAAAATTTGAAAAAGACATTCGTATACAGATGGGTTAAAATTTGCACAGTCACCAGTATCATCGGTCAAACAGGTCAATGACTGCATCTACCCCAGTGCCTCATTAAAAATAGATCCAACTACCAAGTTACCTCCCTCTGTACTGTCAAGTTGTGTGCTACTGTGGTATTTCATTAGTAAACTGAGAAGGCAATCTCAAAGGAGAAGAGCGTACTAACAGTTCAATAGGTATACCACATGTTTGGCCAAACGCTGCTAAAGAGTGGGATTCACAGCACTGCTGTGACAAATAAACAAAGGATGAAAGAACTATGCAATTGTACAAAGAAGGCAGAAAAACACTTCTAAACATGGACGGCACATAAAAGAAAAACATTTAAAGTCTAGTAACTAGATCTATCCCACAGTTTTCATAGAACAAAGACATGGGAAAACTTTTGTTATAACAATCTAACCGATTGTAGCAGAATGAACATCACACCTGGAATTATTTAAAAAAACAACAACAAACAAACAAAAACAAAACAGGAAAAGGGAGAAGACCATTTTCGAATTAAGGGATATTCTACCAAAGAAGAAACTGGTCATCTTGTACTTCATAAAACGGACACCAAGCTTAAATATCTGACAAACAGTAGCAACTGCTCTCAACTCACATCTGAGGAAGAATCAAACAAATACTAATGCTACATCTATTGATAAAACAAGACCGAAACACCTACATAATGCTTGTTTTTCCATAAAGGAAACACAATTGTCACTTGCAAAAGGTAGTTCAGCTCAAAAATAAACAAACTTATTACATCAGTAATTAAATGAAAAACTAACGTAGTCTACAGACGTTACCACTATAGATGTGTTACTCAAAACTGTCCCTTTCCAGCAGAGACAGCAGGAAATTAAGGCAAAAGTGTTCAAGCAGTTACATTACACATGTATGACAATTCAAAAGGAGAACAGAAAGGTTTCAGTCAGATATAACAGCGAAATACTGAATTAAACATTCTCTCGGACTCCCAGAAACTGAGCTCTGTTCGGTACTGATGAATTGATCCATGATTTCATATGAAGGCAGATATGGTTGGGTTTTTTCCTGCTTCTGTTCCTTTTTTTAAACTATGGTGCTTTATTCCGATAAAGAGTGAATACTTCTGTCTCTGCCCCATTTATTGAGGGGCACAATCCAGAAAATCGGTCTCCTGGGAGCTACTGCATCCTTTTTAAACACGCCCCCCCTTCAGGTATTACAGACCACCATTGTAGGCATAGTCTGCTTTGTTGTGCATGATGAGTTTATTATCCACAAAGTAGAAACTGTCTGATCTGGTCTCATAAGGGTGTGCCACCATTTGACGAACTAGAAAAGGAGAAGAGCACACCATCAATTAAGAAATAAAGATATACAGATCTGGTAATATGAACAAAAAGGAGCAGAACTTACTGAGGTCGTCAGGAAGCTGCGGGAACTCGTAAATGTGTTCACATGTGTTGCAGCTGTTAGGAATGCAAAAACCGAAGTCAAAGTCGAAATTCTTCAGAAGGCGTCCCTGAAAGTAATGCCGCTCAATCATACGGAAGCTGTTAATGGGGCGGTCACCCACTGTGAACTCCACTCTGCAGAGAGGGGAAAAGAGACAAATTAAGAAACTAAATAGACACCCGAGGCTGATCGTGATGCAGTCACACTGTTGTAGTCCATTTACTCACGTCGCACCAACCGTGCGGAGTTTTAGGAAGGCTGGTGTAAACTGGTATCTGACAAAACGCCCCGCACTGGTGTCTGGATCGCCACCCTCCTCTTCACTCTCCACGGGTCCTGACACAGAAGACTAATTCAGCTGACTGGCATACATGCTTTACTGTAGTGCTTGAAATATACATAGGGTGTCTCTTTTCAAGTTATGATCATCCATCAAAAGGCTCTGATACAACTGAATGAGCACAGTTTGAGATGGTGGCGTCAAATCAAATCGGCATTTAAAGAAACAAACAAAAATCTAAATACATGCAGAGGATGCGTTACTAGTGAAAAGGGGAAGCAATAGTGCTTAATCGTGGGTCCTTCTTTTTAGACTTCATGTGTTTTGATAGATTTACATTTGAGATAAAAGTAAGGATACCAATACACAGCTGGGCTGCAGCTCTCGTGCTTGGTGACAATTCATCTTTTTAAATGCATGATAACTAAACAGCTTTAACATGTTTGCATGGATGTATGATCATTTCTGTTATTCATTCAGGTGTGTTCTATATTTTTAAACAATTTTAAGCTTGGTAACATGCAGGTAAATTTTGAGTGTATCACTTACCGCTGTTAGGAGGTTTGGCGATTTCAAAGAGCACTGTTCCTGTCTCAAGATCTCTGATTTTGAAACGTGTGAAGTCAATGTTGTAGATATTATCTTCAGGTCTGCAAAGATAGTCTGGAATGTGGAAGGAAAAAAAGCAAGTTAAGCCAAGACAATCAACTTATGCAGTAAACGTGAGGAAGTTTAACCCTCTGCAGTCAAAGTGATCGTGTTTAGTAACACTGATGTTAACTTTTGCCTTGTTCCAGAGTGGGGTAAACAGACTTTTGGAGAAAAAAAATGTAAATAGTTTTTGATGTGTGACAGTTTGAATGGTTATTTAATTTCATTGCTGATTGACAAGATTTGGTGAAAAATTTAATGAGAAAAAAAAAAGCACATTCTCATTGCCTAGAATTAAGATTAGTGTTATCACCGTTTGTGAGCTTAGACGTCAACTAGCAAACAACTACTAGAAAATAGAGGTCCCCTTATTTAAATTCTTCTGTATTGAGGTTTCTCATTTGATGTCATGTTCACATTTTAAGAGATTTATCCGCCTCATTGGATGTGATTACAAGCTATGTTTGCTAAATTGGATGCAAAGAAGGTGCTGCACCAAAAACCTCCTAGTGATTGCTTTGGTTTCTAGCAGACTGTCATAGCTGCCTGACGTTTTTCAAATTTGTCTGCAAACACTTGCAAACTACTAGCAAAGCAGTAGTAAAAGTATGACGCAAATGGAAATGGAGACGATTGGATTTCAAAGTAAAAGCATGTGGCTCTGGAGGCAATTTGGATTGGACTTTTTTCAGTTTTACTACAGCTCAGAGAGAACCCGACCGTTGCTTGCAAGGCCTCAATGATCAGTCTCTTGGTATGTGTGACTGGGGCTTTAGTAATTACTTAATCAGATACTACCACCAACCTCCAGCAACAGATCAGGGAATACCATTTTTTCACATCATGACTGGAGTCTGCATTGTCACCATGATTGTCACACATCCAAAATAGTGAACACGTTAACAACATGTGGTTGCGCAACTGAAAAACCTCAATATAACAACTTTGTGAAAGTCACACAACTGTTTGGAGCACAAAGACTGACCTTTACTTAGAGAACTGAGACAGCACTTAAGGAGCAGTCAGGCTTTCAGTATCTGTTTTTCTGGCTCCTGCAAACTTCAGTAATGGTGACTAATGCTATAGAAAAAGGTTCCAGTGTTCAAACAATGGCAGTGAGATAGAGCAGAAGTAATGTCATTGTTGTCTGGGTGAGAAAAAAGCTAAAAAACAACATTAGTCACTAGCTGCAGCTGTAGTCAACTGGGTGTCCGATGACAAACCATGGGATAGGGTTCAAGCAGGTTACTACATGGGTGAAGGTGATGACGGTTAGGGGAGAAAATGAAAGAAGCCAGCAATCCAAATGAATTACTCATTAAATAACTGTGTGGGAAGTTGGTCCTTAATATTGATGAACACACAACAGGCACCATAACATTCAGAATTTGTTCCAAATAAGACATGACCTGGGAGAGGAATCCTTATGTTTAGGAAGCCGGTAGTAAGGACTAATGTAAAATATCACAGCATTACAGTGTGTGGAACAACTGCACAGACGAACAAAAAAAAAAGCACATCAATACATAATTACACAAGTTTGTTCAAAACAACAAACTGCATAAATATAGGAAATGCTCCTCCCAGAGATCGAGTTGTCTCCTTATGTTCTAATGAAGCCTTGTCTTAATTTTCTTTTTTTAAAATCAAGGCAGGAAACCCAAGCTGAATGTTTTCAGTAAGATTCTCCTTTTTGTGAAAAAGGAGTACAGCCCGAGAAACGTAAACTTCTACCTACTGCTGTTCAGGTACAGTATCTACATTATATGTAGAATTTAAGATTATTTCATATCGTTTTTACATACTGTACATAAAGCCAAAGTGTTGTAATTACACTTCCCACTTTGTTTTTGTTTTCTTAATATGAAATCATCCACTTGTGTATACTTTACACATAATAAACTAAAATCAAAACAAAGGTTCAACTGATCATTAACTCATTAACAGCCGTGTCAGAACCGAAACTGTGTGCTTTATAATAACTTACTTAATAAACGTGGGTGAGTAGAAGATTCTAAACCTAAAAGTTTAGTCACTACACCTCCAATTGGGAAGAAATGAGAAGAAACACAACAGTACACGTATCTGCCAAACACACTTACTAAAACAAGTTGTTAAGATAATAATAGGCTTTTAGCTGTTTGACCTCCCCAAGCCAGCGTGGGGTGCCCTAAACAATGCTCGCTTTGGGGCTTCAAAGTCCTACTTGCACCCTTGCAAAACCCCCAAAACCCCCAATGAACCCGTGCTCGCAGAATCACCAAAGTAACACATGTAGTATTTACCTTATGAACACATTTAGAAAACGTACCCTTTGGTCGACTGCTCTCAAACTTCTTTTCTTAACGTTAGCCACAATTAGCATAGTGCGTAGCTAGTTAGGCGATCAAATTTCGCCGCTTTCAGCAATGCGCAACTTTACGTTGCCATAACATTACCTTCCGTAACAGCCCGGAGCCCGAGGACATGGTCCGGGGTGATATCTCTTCCTAGAGCCCGGAGTTCATCCTCTGTGACCACAGGCCACTTCTCCGTTTGGCTGCGCCTCGACTTCAGCTTCTTCAGCATTCCTCCGCCACTCTTTCTGTCCCTGTGGTTGCTCTCCGTGCCGGTGTCTGCGTCCTTCGGGCCCTTGCTGACTGTTTGTAAAGGTTTGTTTCGGGAACCGTTCATTTCGGACAGCGCGGCAACAATGAAATGAGGAGCGGAGCCTATGAATTTGGGAGCGATTTAACAAACTAGGAGGTAATCTCAAGATGGCGTGAAACGTGTTAGGGAGATGGTAACGCGAGGTTGTGATTGGCTAAGATCGATGGAGGTTGCCATAGTTACCCCAGGGGTGTGAATGGTTTAATTTCCGGGCCTTTCCGTTTCCTTATGAGCTGCTTGCGTTGTTTAGCTTTTAACACACTGGAGTGATCTGATTTGACGACCGTTTTATCTTTTCTGAAAGCCACCTATCTACCAGTTCTTTCGCTTTTGAAATATATTACCCTTTAATTTTTTTTGTTCGGATGTGTTGTTGGGCCCATGTAAGTGTCGAATATACATTACATCTTTCCAGCGTGTGGCGCTAGTGCGCTTGTCCGAGTTTTGTTGACGGAAGTTCCGACGGAAGTAGAGTAAAGCAGCGATGGTGCGGCTGAAGACGAGGTAAAACGTGCCATTCGTATACTGTTTCCTCTAGCGTGTGTGCTCCTAGTTTCTGACGCTACATATTCTACCGCAGGTATTTACTATGCGAAGTCAACGTGTCGGACAGGAGCCAGCTGTTGCTGCTCGACGACCGAGCAATTATGGTGGCAGTGAAGGCAGCGGTAGCCCGCACACATGGGGACTATGGGGCCGCTATGTGTAGCATTAGATTTTGTGGTAAGAAGTTTTAGATACTTTCCAAGGATCAAGCGACAACACTTGAAAATACCAGTGAAAGTTGTTCAAATAAGCATCAGCACTAAAGTAAATTTTAAAATGTATTTAGCTGTTCGTAATGTTTGCCTGTGGAAGCTGGTCAAGCAAAGTTAAACGAAATAATAATAGTCCCAGCCCTTTGGCTTCTGGGGTGACGACATTCTTCTTGACATCGTGCTAATGTTGCTGGAATGTCGTTTGACTTTTAATTTTTTTGTCTTTTCCCCCCTTTTAGTTAAATATCTGAACGCTCACACTGGAATAGTATTTCTACGTTTTCCCAAAAGGTGTTACAAACTCCTGTGGTCTGCATTGCCTTTCATTACCAGTATTGAAACTCGTGGGCAAAAAATTCCCTGCTTTCTAAACTGTTTGCATGTAGGAGGTAAGAAAAAACTGTAAACTAATATTCCAGAATGAAAAATACATACAGTACTGTGCAAAGGTGTTGAGCCACTCATTGTTTCTTCAAAAAATCTGAAATAGTTACACTGATTTATTGAAAAGTGTGCAATCATAAATTTAAATACTGCATATAGGGCAAAAACAGAGTTTGTACAATTCAAATGAGTTTGAAAATCAATACAGGGTTTGACCACCTTTATTGTTCAACACAGTCTGAACTATCTGTCATTTCATTAAGTAGTCTTCAGGAATAGTTCTCCAGGCTTCTTCATGCACATCCAAAGCTGTTCTTTGGTTGTTGGCTGCCTATTTTTCCTTTCTTTGTCAAGGTGATCCCACACTGCTTCAATGATGTTGACTGGAGGTCAGTCCATGACTTGTTTTTTTTTTTTTTTTTTTTTTTTTTTAATCCAGGTATGCTTTTACTGCACCGGCAATGTGTTTGAGATCGTTGATCACGAGGAAGACACTTTCCAGATGGTATTGCATGGTTTATCAAAATCTAATGCTTAATCTCCTGTGTTCAGAAGATCCCTCACACCACAAACCAAGATAGACTCCATCATGTTTTACAGATGGCTGTAGACACTCACTGTTGTACCCCTCTCCTAACCTCCTCTGTACTTATTGGAGACAGTTTGGGGGGAAAAAAATCTACGTTTGATTCATCACTCCATAAGACCTGTTGCCACTGACTTTCAGTTCGTGTGTAAGTTGACAGACTTCTGGTTGTTTCCCTTCATTAAGAACTGCTTCTTGACAGCCACTCTTCCACTTAAATCATTTCTAATGAGGCAGTGAACAGTAGGTGCATCAGCTGAAGGTTCAGATGCATCTTTCAGATTCTGTGTGAGGTCTTTGCTGGATTTTTTTTTTTACTATTTCTTAAGGACATGACTTTCATATACAGCAGATAGTTAATCTGCTGTAGATAGTCTTTTAGGTGTGCCACTTCCTTTTTTTGTCACCCAGTTCTCTCAGTTTTTTAACAATGGACTGCAGACCATGCTGAGATATACCTAGTTTCCATCTTACAACTCTTTAGGAATCGTCCTCTTAGTGGAAAAAATACTATTTCCCACCCGTCACATTGTTATCGTTGGTATTTTTTCATAGATTAAACAGAAGAAGTGGAAGCAAATTATGTACAGTTTAAAACTGGTTCTTTGCTAAGTTAACATTTATGTGTACGCCACTGGTGAATACCTTGAGTTAAGTGCTGTGGTGTGAATGAGACACGGCGGGTCCAGAGATCACAGTTTTGAGCCATTTTATTCATTCCAGCTGCAGCTCTCGGCTGTCAGCCATACATGCATCACACCACAAAAACTCACAACAAACCCCAGTTCCCCATGTTTTAAACTCGGCGGGCATGATTACGGATACCATGCAGGTGCATCCGCACGGCCCCGCAGACAACGCCCCACCACAAGTGCTTTTTTTTAAATACTTGAATGAATCATCAGTCGGGGTTAAGAAACAAATAAGCATTGCTCTGAAAATGGTCAGGTAGAAAGACTGAATTCACAATAAGTGAAAAAGCAACCAAGAAAAGCCAACAACAAAAAACTTTGAAAGACCTTCAGAAAGCCTGGAAAATTATTGCTCACGACGATTTTATACAATTATAAGGAGGTCTGGCTCCTTGGAAGGAAAATAGAAAGAAATTAGGGGTTGCTCAAGACTTTTGCACAGAACCATACATTTTAACTACATATAATTTAAGGTGAGTTTTTTGTTTGTTTCAGGGACAATTAGAACATGTCAGAAGTTTCTGATCCGATACAACACCCAGCAGCTCCATCGAATGCTGCCTAAATGTAAAAGCGAAGGTAAAGAATTGATTTGAACACTAAATTTTGCAGTTTTGGTCAGTGTGTTTCTTAACACTACACTAATATTATCCTCATAAAGTTGTAATGTTCTACATTTTAACTTTCGTCTTAAATCATATAGGATGTGATCAAGCTCTTCAGTTGTAGATCTTGTAGTTCACTGAAGACAACAAACATTTGATCTTGGGACAACAAACACAAAATGAACAAAAAAAAAATGCAATTTGACGGAGTTCTCCTCGTTTCATTTGCAGAAGAAAAACGGCAGGTTCGCAAAGCAATTCTAAGCTGTTCCCTAACAGAAAGCAAGGAAGCATTTGAAGAGGATTCAGAGAGTGAGGAGGAAGAGGAAGAAGAGGAGTGACTTGACTACATGCTGGGGCCTGTGCTCAGGTTCAAGTAGGATGCCTGGTTGTGCTTGTTTTTTGTTGTGACTGAAAGAGAAGTCTGTATGAAGCATTTGAAGAAATAGATTCACAACTGCAAGAATACCTTGCAGCAGGTTCTCAGTGCTTTTGTTACTTTTAACCCCTCCACCTCCTTTAGATAATTCTCTGCACTGGAGGGACGGTTTACATGGATAACTTTGGGTTGCAGAGTGGTCTGATGGACTGTCTTGAGTGTCTTTCATCAGCAAAGTCATGTGTTTGATCACATGATCATAAGTTAGATAGTTAAATAAAACTGCATTTACACAGTGCGACACAGTACTATGCTCTCCTTCTGAAGAGTCAGACATTTAATTTTGTGTGTTTAATTTGTATTGGTTCCTTTTTTGTCATATTTGTAAATTAAAGCCATAGTTTGAAGATACAGTGTTTGTGATGCTGTTCCATGTACTTCACATGCTCACATAGACCATCTGGGTCATATAGGCAATCAAATACGCACTTTCATAATTTTATTAAGAATATACCATTCATTATATAGAAAGATGTTCTGTAGTACGTATACAAAATTATGGATACAGATACATACAGCAGGCTGTATGTAAATCATGACATCACCCACTGGTTAGTGACGTCCAGAAAGATATACTACAAAAGTTCAACACAATGCTTTGCATTAGCTAAAAACCGCAGTGGAAGAGATCGGGTATCACAATGATGGCTATCAGCTGTCTAGGTTAAGGTGCGTTTTCTGCCTTGGGCTCTGTGCAAACTTAAACAAAAAGGTGCATTCAATGTGTCGTGACGGTGCACAAAATGATCCCTGTGAGCGCCGCCTATTCTAAAAAGAGATGTGGTCAGATGATGATGATGGGGGAAAAATAGTGATAAAATGTAAAAGAACATGAAAAATACAGTAAAATACAAGACTTGCAAAAACAATGAGCTTAATGCTGCAGAAAATTGTTAGGTTTGAAATTTAGTGCACAGAGAGGTAGATTAACCTCCTAGGACCTGGCGTCCACATATGTGGACATCACATTTTGGGTTATTTAGACCAAAATACTCAATTTTGCTCTACAAGGGCCTGATATCCACTTACGAGGACATTATACTGCTACTGTTCTATCGAAATTTTAAACGAATATCCTCGTATGTGGCTCTCATTTTTCTTAGAAACAAAAATTAGGTAAAAAAAATAATAATCTGGTAATTCGTTGTTTTTACATTCATCAGGTCCCAAGCAGCCCAAATATCAAAGAGAAATTAAAAATGCATGTCGTGGAAGAGTTCAGGTCTTAGGAGGTTAAACATTTTAATTTGAGTTCATTATTTTGATCCTGAGTACGCTCTCTGCCCTGCTGTTTATTTCGAAGGTGACGGCTGCAAGTTAGAGCTCTGAAGCTTAAAACTGGATCTATTTAAAAATAAAAGTTTCCATTGCCTGATGAAGAAAACACGAAGACTAGACTGAACAGGTATTCTTGGTGTGTGTTCTGTGTTCTAGTAGCTGCAATTTCAGCAGCGCAAAGGTCATCTTAGTGTTTTGAAGAGCGAGTGCTGGGGCTGAATGCAAACTGTGGACGGAGCATGCTGTTAGGCTAATGCCTTGTAACTGGTAAGTCATTAACCAGTGAACAAGCTTGGGCTAAATATCCAACTCCAAAACTGACCATGACTTATAAAATTAACTTATTGTTTCCTAAATCTTAGTTTCTACATTTATGGTCTTATGAGGTGAGGCCCCCACTTTTACCCCTGTGCAGTATCCAAGCTGCATACTTAGATTTGTAGACAAGGTCTTCCTGTGATCCCATGTACCCATCTGAAAACTAGAAGGGTTTTGTACATTGAAAATCTTAATGCCAAAACTTTGTGGCATTAAACACTTAAACTAAACTTTTCAGACAGGCATTTGGGTAATGTTTTTGGGTTCTGGTTTATTTTACTTGGTTAATGTGTCTTCATTTTAAAATTTAACTTTTTTGGAGAGGGGCAGAAACAAAGGCTATGACTAGTTTGAGGCCCTAGTTAAATTGAGGGTCTGCACCAAGGCCCAGTATAAAGGTAACACCAATTATTTACACCATCTGGCTCAGCTACTCCAGCTGACTCCATTAAAAAAAAAGAACCCAAAACAAACAAACTATTTAAAAAACACGAAGTATGAAGAAAACAAAAGTATACTAAACTTATTTTATCACCCCAAATCCAATAAACTAATCCTAATCTGACATGGACGTTATTACTACGTCTCCCATGATCCCTCGCACGGGCCTCTTTACTAAACAATAGTGATGGGATTTCCCCCTCTTTTTTTTGAGAACCGGCTCTTTTGGCTCAACTCACTAAAAAGAGCCGGCTCTTTTGGCTCCCAACTGGATCTTCAGGTTGTTTTGTTGCTTTAATTAATTTATTATTAACAATAATATAAAATTGTGCACAAAATGAATTCCTAATGTAAAAAAAACCCTGTGGTTTTATTTATATGTTTATATATAAATATATATGGTGGCCCCTAGAGACAAAGCACGTACAAACTCCAAAACACATTTCTAGCGTTAACTGAATTTCCAAAACAGAGCTACCTAGATCACTTAAATTACACAATTGAAAGCATATGTGTATTGTTTGTGTATTTATACACAAGCACTCATATATATATTCAAATAATAAAAAAAAAAAAAGTTCATTTACCTGTTACTACCACACACCGAATCCAGTCGCTGGTACTTCCTGGCTTGTGTAGCCACTAGGTAACAAAAGCTCAACACTGCGCCTAGCATCCTGGAGCACTTCTGTTGTGTTTTGTACGTGCTTCGGGGTTTGTACGCGTTTTGGAGTTTGTACGTGCTTCGGAGTTTTTACGTGCTTTGTCTCTAGGGGCCACCGTAAATATAATTTTATTTATTCACTCCACATAAAATGTAATAAATAAATAAATCATATAATACAAAACCAAACTATTCACATTTTAAATTTTTAACTATTTAAAATTTCAGCTTTTTCCTTTTAAACAAATTTAAAGTGAAACAACACAAAACACTGCAAACCACAACACAATTAAATATAAATTAAAATATGAAAACAAAAAGAAGATGCACATTCTCTGTCATATGGGCCTACATGAATAAACTATCTGAATCCTTTATCATCTGCAAATGAAAATAGTTGTGGATGATTATTATACCTTTCTAATGTGACGTTGTTGTCCCTGGCTCTCTTTTTCTCTGGCTCTGTTCCTGTGCTACTGCGAGTGCAACTACCGCCTCTCCCCACTCTTCCCAGCGCAAAGCACAAGCCTCGCGTGCGGAGTGAAGCGGAAAAAAGGGCAAGAGAGAGGGTGAGAGAAAGAAAAAAATAACCCATGGCTCCCAATAAGGAGTCGGGTCTTGTCGTTCACTTCAAAGAGGCGGCTCTAAGAGCCGTTTCGTTCGCGACCGACACATCACTACTAAACAAATCGGCAGGCAGTACAAGAAACATCCGGGTCTCTCAGGTTCCTGTCTGGCGACCCGTCGCCATTAGTGCAAGCTCGTTTTGAAGGATATATTTTTTTTGGCTAAAATCTCGGAATTTTTAGGTTTTCCAGCTTTTGGAAAACATTTATCGCCTTGTTAAGGGCATATTGTTTCCCTTAGCGAGAAAAAATCCTAAATTCGGGGGGTCTTGGCCCCGCGTGACGATTTTTCGTCCTCACTTCCAACTGCTCCGATAACTTGAGACGCCGAAACCGTGTCTCTTATTTTTTCTCGGGTTTGTTTTATGGTCAAGATGTCGCCGTGATGGGGTCTCCGCGTTTGACAGAAATGAATCAGGGCCTTCGTCGCCTGACCCGCACTCACTGCAGCCCGCTTTCCTTCTCCGTTTTTCCGTTTTATGCTAGAGAGCTCGGCGGCTCTCTGCCCGGAGCTCGGCCTCAACACCGTTCACTGCACGGAGACAAACATGGAGAAAAACCCCAACAGCAGCAGCAGCACCAAGGTTCCGCCCCGTTCCAGCTCCACAGGCCCGGCACCGAGCGAATCTAAACCCAAAACAGGTGAACACATATCAGGAAACGGCATAAATATCACATGAGGTTGCCAAACACATTGTGTGCTCTTGTAGCTAAACACCCATTGCCCTGTGGCCTGTTGGGGCCTAGCCGTACTGCAGAGGTTGTTTACCTTGTATGGCTAAGGACCTGATGTAGCTGTCAAAACATTTGACCCACCAGCTGTCACAAAAGTACCCGATATTTCCATCCAGCATTGTTTTACTTATTTTTTTATGACATGATGACACATTTCCGCTACCAATCAAAAGCTACTAATGTACGTAAATAAATATTTAGTTGTATAGTTTTCACAAAACTATTGTGTTTTCAGATGCATGAAAACTGGTATTTTGTTTGCTAAATCCTGAAAAAAATGCACTGAAAATCCAAAACACACGAATTAAGATGTGCCCTAAACAAACACCATTGAACTCTGTAAGAAACTGTATTTGCACTTTCTTTATATGGGGTGGAAATGTGCAAAAGGCTTAGTTTTTACCTACAGACTCAATTACAGGAGACTTAATCTACTGTTTTTAGACATCGGGTCTTTCACATTACAAATCAGCTTGAATTGTGATGTTTATAAATGTTTCCCCCCTAAGGCTTTTTTTTTTTTTTTTTTAAATTTTATTTGGATTTCAGAAGGTAAAAATAATGGAGGCTCCAAGCGTTACAGCCGCAAGCGTGAGCCCTCCTTTCCTAAAGCCGACAGTTTCCCCGGCCCTCGCCGCACCAATTCACAGAAAAGCAAGAATTTTGACAAGAGACCCCCTCAGAGAGGTGGAGGACGACAGTATGGAGTTACAGGTGGAGGACGACGTGAGGAGGTGCGTGTTTCCAAAGGCTGATGTTGTACTGACCTCATTTAGTGGTGAGAAAACTTCAGCAGTTCCTTGTTGACATTCATTTGGTCAATTGTGATCAATCCTCGTGTCACCAGGTAGCAGAGACGCGCCGGGCCGAGTTCAGCCCGGCTCAGTTGGCAGGACCGAAAAAAATAAGCCTGAACCACCTGCTGAACTTCACTTTTGAACCCCGTGGAGGTAACGGTGGCGTCGGAGACGGAGGCCACTCCTGTTGGGGCCGTCGAAACAAATGGGGCCACAAGCACAAGCCCTTCAACAAGGAGCTTTTTCTGCAGGCCAAGTAAGCGGCCTCCCAAACGAAAATGATTCTGAATGCAGAGACTCGATGTTTGGGATTCATCTCACCTTTGTGTGTGTTGCAGTTGTCAGTTTGTGGTGACTGATGACCAGGATTACAAGGCTCACTTCACTGATCCAGACACTCTGGTCAACTGGGACTGTGTGCAACAAGTGGTGAGTTATCCTCCGAGTTTTGACGGGGAAGTGTTTACTTAACTACCAATATTTAATCAAATGAAAGCACGTGTCTTGACAAGCCATTTCTGCTCATTCTGCAGCGCATCTATAGCCACGAGGTGCCATCGTGCCCCATCTGCCTGTACCCTCCTGTGGCAGCCCGCATCACCCGGTGTGGACACATCTTCTGCTGGCCGTGCATGCTGCACTACCTGTCTCTTAGTGACAAGAGCTGGTCCAAGTGCCCCATCTGCTATGAGGCAGTGCACACAGCTGACCTGAAGAGGTAAAACAGAAGGAAGCAAAACATTGCTATCTGTCTAAAGGAGAAGAGGAGTTACTCCCCCCCCCCCCCCATGGCTCATTTAGACATCATAATTCTTAGTATATACAAATGAGTTCTTTGCTGCTTGCTTACCTGTGAGCCCTGTGCCCTCACAAGTTCTCCTGCTACATGGAGATATTAAAACAGGTTCATTTAGTTTGCGCAGGGTTTTTCGGTTTGTTTGGTTTTTAACCACTTGCTTGTGTTGTTGCAGTGTGGTTGCTATGGAGACCAGACAGTATGTGGCTGGTGACAAGATCACCATGCGCTTGATGCGAAGAGAGAAGGGGGCTCTGGTGGCCCTGCCTAGCTCTCAGTGGGTGAAGGTGGAGGAGCCTGTTCGTTTTGGAGGCAAGTCTGTGCCAGTTTTATGGACAAGATCATTTTTCACTTTTAAATTCATATAAGACTTCATATAAGTTTAAAGGTATTTTTAAACTCTGTTCACATTTATTTCATAGATGCATGTTTGAGTCCATATTCCAAGCTGCTGCTGACCTCCCCGGCACAGGTCCTGAACCTGGTGGCAGAGGAGAAGGGAATTCTTCAGGCTCAGCTTAGCCAGGAAGAGGACGCTCAAGGGTGCTTCATCCAGAGCGCCCTTTGTCTTTTACAGGTAAAGCTACGTGCACATCTTTGGCAACTAAGACATAACAACATAGACATAAATAATGCAATAGACAAAATAAAGTGAAATAAGCGCATTTAATTTGTATGAATAAAAGTTTTTTTGCTATGCCGCTAAATCCATTTTCTCTTGGGTGTTTTGTTTGTTTGTTTGTTTTGTCTAAGGAAGCCAAATAAGCAGTTAACTGATGATGTCTTTATCTGTATGTGTTTGTGATTAGGAGCAAGAGGAGAAGCTTCTGGAGCAGCAGAAGGAGAATGCAGACAGCCTCGACTTGTCCTCTCTGACTATGAAAGAACCTTCTTCTCCTGTGGAAGAAGGGGTGACTAACATCAGCAGTGCCAAGGTGAGTCTAAACCTTCTTTACCCTTTTTCACATTGTTGTATCTCTGGTGATGGGATCAAATGTATCCTATTTGCGTGGTCCTGGTTATGGTTTTTTATCGCCTCTGTCTTGTTTCATCTTTAGCCCGTGCTGCAGTACGCCTCAGCATTTGATGACGAGGTGGCAGAGTTTCCGGAAGATGCTGATGTAGAGCTGCCAGGCTTTCCCGAAGCGATTCTAGAGAGTGTGCTGGAGGAGCCTCCTGCAGCTACAGGGGATTCCACCTCAGAGCTCCAGCTTGAAGAGGAGAGCCCGGCCATCCAGGCAGAGTCAGGCCGGCCCTCAGCCAGTGTGGTGCCTGGACCTTATTACTATTTCTACCAAGGTTGGTGATCCTCTGCTCCACCCATCTACCCAGGATAAAATTCCTGCCGTAATATGTAAAATTTCCTCATCCCTATTTTTTTCCTGCTTTCCATTTTTCTCCGTCAAGCTGACGACTGCCAGCAGATGTTCCTGCATCCCGTGAACGTGCGCTGCCTGCTACGTGAATACGGCAGCTTGGAGGCCAGTCCTGAATCCATCACCGCCACAGTGGTGGAGATAGTGGGGCAGACAGTCACAGAGGTCAGCAAACAAAGAAACAAAAGACTGACGTTCTGTTGTTTAATGTAGTTTTCATTTAAGTCAACACATTTAGTTTATTTATCCCCCTTTCCTTCTTGCAGGAGATCCGCCGCCGGCATCGCTATCTGGCTCATCTGCCACTCACGTGCGAGTTCAGCATCTGTGAGCTAGCACTGCAACCACCAGTCCTGTCCCAGGAAACTCTGGACATGTTTGCAGGTTAGAACACTTAAAACTTGTTTTAAGGGTTTTACTGTAAAGGTTTCTCAGATGAAATAAATCGTCCTTTAAACCTTTTAGATGACTTGGAGAAAAGAAAACGCCTGAGGCAGAAGAAGGCGAGAGATGAGAAACGCAGAGAGAAGCGAATTGAGATTGAGGAGAACAAGAAGCAGGGTAAATGTAAGTATACCTGAAAATTACACCTTTTATATACCTCATATTTTGAAATTGAGGTCCATAGTACTTGCATTTTCATTCCCCAGATCCTGAGGTGCATATTGGACTGGAGAACCTTCAGCATTTCCCAGCATTCGGCTCTCCACCTCACAACAGCAGCCCCCCGATCCAGCCTGACTTCACCTTTGCGCCTCCTTCGCCCCTCAGCAGCAGCCCTTCCTCTGGTAAGATCACCCCTTCCATCTGCCATTTTTTGATAAGAGTTTCCTCCTGTCAGCTGCCTGTGTGGCTTTTGGTGATAAACGCCATGACACACATAAATTTTTTTTCTTTTTTTTTTTTTAAACGTCTGTCAATTCAGATGGAATGAAATTCCCAAGTCTGAATACGCCGTCACCTGTCGTGGGTAGTGTGGAGGATGAGTCCCACTGCATGTCCTTTGCACAGGTGTGTGTGGGAACAGTATTCTTTGTGACTTAAGTGGTTGGCATAGCTCAGCAGTGCTTTAATAAGACTGTTTCCTGTGTAGATGCTAAGAGATGGGAAAGCAAGAGCTGATGCTGGGCCCAGGATCACTCCAAAGAAAGGTAATGCAGGAGTGTAGATGTTATGGTGCCTTGTTTGTTACAGTTAAGCTGTAAATGTGAATAATGTGAAATCTCACAGTTAAAATGCCAACTCCTGTTAAAATGAAATTGATTAGAGGTGCCTGGTTGGCTCGTGATAGTAGCTACAGCAGTAAGCTTGTATTTATGGGGTGCAGTTTTAGTCTGCTTTATAAACTGATAATACTTGAGCAAAGAGCCAGATAATGTACCCATGTTGTCATCAAAGGGTTTGTCTGCCTACATCCGCTTACAAGGTGGAATAATAGAGTCACACAGTTTTTGCTACTTTTATTTAAACCCAACTTGTCATAGGAGTAAAATCTGATATATTGAACCTTGGCTCAGAATAAAACCCCAGCCTCATCATTTCTGTTTGTGCTTCCTGTCTATGTGGTTATATCAGTTGTTACAAATTGCACGTACCGAGTGGGTGAAAATAAGCAAAGCTTTTTGTGTTATTGTGCATTTCTGGTAAAACCAGTTTTTGGAACTGCAACACCCAGAGGTTTCCTGAACTCAATGTTGTGCCTTGTACCATGCAGATAAGCTGCTCGCTCCCCCAGCAGCAGACAGCGATGGCGAGAGCGACGGCTCAGACCGTGTCCCAGTGCCCAACTTTCAGAACTCCTTCAGTCAGGCTTTAGGGAAGGCACTTATGCAGTTGGACAGTGGTCCAGTTTCTTCTCAACAACCTGTGGTTGAACCAGGTCAGGAACCTCTGATCCCTCACATCTACTTAGCCGAAGCCTGATATTTCTGACTAGACTCATTGTTTGTTCAGAGACGATCACACGCTCACTCCCGTCTGGGATTTTTCTCTTTCAGATGAAAAAGGAGGAAAAAAGAAGAAGAAAAAGCAGAAGCTTCTATTCAGCACATCCATGGTTCACACAAAGTAGACAACACTGAAGTTCATTTAATCATATTGTTTCTCCCCCACTGCTTGTGTTTTCAGTTTCACGCAGATCTTTCTGGAACTATAAGCTATGGAAAAGGATTTGAGTTCATGCTGCTTCAAACATTTTTCCACTGGCTTCATCACCTGTTCGAGCTGTTTGTCTTTCCATCGGTTTAACTTGCATTTCTGTTGTACAACAAGGCCAAAGCTTTGCACCATCATGCTCGTGTCACAATGAAAGCCTTATGAGTCAATTTAAGTTAACATTCTAAGTATGACACATGCTTCAGGCTTATGTAAGTTCCATGTACTTGAGTGCATCATGGGGTCTATTGTAGGAAACTGCCCCATAGTGTTGCGTCTTTGTCCTTGTTCATGGCATTAACATGTGTTTTTGGTGATCCAATCACAAGTTGGCTGCCTGAGTATGTGTGTTCACACATGCGGTGCTAAGAGTGCAACGTGTACCCAAGATGTATGCATGTGCAAGCCATTAGACCCATTACTAATATAGACAGGGTAATTTGAGGGTGCTTCATACTAGAATAGCAGTCAGCCAGCTGCAGGTACGTTACACCTTTAAAACTTTCCAGGATACTCAGCACCTACACATTATCAGTCTGGAACTTAAATACAGAAGGCAGCAAGTGAGTAAATCTTTCAGTGTTTATCACAGGTCAGTCTTGGGCTAGCTCTTCATATGTATAGATTTGTTGGATTGCCAGAGTCAAAGCTCTAGTATTAATGCCAACATTATGCCTACACATTAAGTTCTAATGTCAGGAAGTGAAAACACAGTATTGTGTAAAAGATATTAGTTCTGTAGGTTCAACAGGACTCTTGATATATTCTGCCTGGATAAACATGAATAGCACTTTTCTTGTCATTCAGTTTCTTCTTAATTTCATCTTCTGTTGTAGGATGTTTACTCACTTTTAACATTATTTCCCCAACTTTTATTTCAGTGTTGGAAATGTGTGAAGTTAGAGAATTATTGGCTTAATGAGTGCTGGTGAAATGAGAACAAGTGGATTTGATTTTTTTTTCTTTTTTTTTTTTTTCCCCGAGGGTTCTTTAATTCACCTTTAATTTTGTCCAAGTTTATAGACTGGTAAGCATAACTAGTCTGTTGCAAATAATAATAAAAAGATGCACAATCAAAGAACTGGTTGTTTGCTACACTTCTTTACCCCCCTGTCTGGCAAAGTGAAACTCTGAAGGTGACTATCAAATTAGGTCAGTTCACACGATCTTATTAACGCAGCACCTTTTTTCTCCACAAGAGGGCAGTCTTAGTCCACCTGATCTGTGTAATAAAATTTAAGTTTTTGTATACTGACTGCAGTCAAAGCTTGGTTAAGAATAGTCTGAGATCAAATAAATGCATAATGCATCTGAAGTTCATGAATTATGCAGATTTCTTTATTCAAATAGGTGTCGCCATTCAAACAGAAAATAACCAGTCAGCTTTTTAAAACAAACAAACTGATGGTTTGTGCTTTTAAACATCGGAACGGGTAATTAATGCCATAAAGTTGGGATGGAATAATATTTTCCCGAGCACATCCTATACTCAGGTTCGTATCCAGTTAAGTTATCCACATTCATCCCGGAAGTTTAAGTAATGCATATATGTGTGTGTGTGTGTGTGTGTGTGTATGTATGCGTTACACCTGATGAGTTGTGCTATATAGCAAAAATGTTGCAAAATCCTATTTTATGTTTTAGTTGCACTTTATTTTGAAAGCAATAGCCGGAAGTGCTATGTGGAGCTGGATTGTGCGGAAAGTACTCAGGCGGCTAGTTGCCTGTGTAGTCTATCCCTGTCAACAATACTGCAACCTGAGACGGGATAGCCAGCCAGCCAGTTGGCTAGCTAAGTAAACCAGCTAAGTTAGCTGCTCTGCTAACCAACTGTCACAACTCGTAATTTTTCCCTTAAGTTGGCGGGATACACTGTGTTAGAAGTTGTTTCGACAAGCGTGGAGGGAAAGCTGACTTTATGGTTTGGTAAGTTGTCTGCAGTTGGGATCAAACAGGCAGCGAAAGACAGGTTCAGACAGTGTTTCCATTTTGTGAGTCCAGCTTCTTGAGTTGTTAGCTTACGGTTGCTAGCCAGCGAGCTGCTTAAGCGTTTGTCTTCCCTCTTGTTTGAAGTCTGTGGGAATTCCCAAACAGCTGAATGCAACACGCTCGTTCAATACGTCTGCACACTTCTGTTTTTTTTCCGTTCTCCTTCTGTACGTTAAATGTGCCTCCCTGCTGTTGGGAGCAAGCCAACTCTTATCTGTCGGTAAACTGGACCGGGCACTGTCGAGGTAATTTAGGTGAGCAGACACGACATGAGGAAGCATTAACACTTGTTGCTGAGATGGAAAACTACAAAACTTAGAAAGCTCATTTATTAGCATTGTTGTTTAGATTTAGTTGTATCATTGTGTGTGTGTGTAAGTGGTTGGGATGCTTGGTTTTCTGTAGCATCCAGTAGGTCCACATTAAATCTGGGTTATGGTTTACTGTGATATAAAACTGTGGTTACCTGCTTCACTGTTGTAAGTTACTTTTAAATGTCAAGATCACCTAAAAACCTGAGCCTACTACATTATGTCCATAATAATACAGCAAAATATTACAGCCAGGCTAAACTCAGTCTAAAGTTTTCTTAGAGAACAGTATCGCATATTTCACTGTTAAAGTCCAGTGAAAGCCTGTGGATTGTGATGTATATTTTATGTGACTTTACCATAGGTGAGAACTAAATTGCGGTAATGCTCATCTTCTTTTAGTTGTTCTGTTGTCTGCATAAGGAAATTTCCTCTGCATAACTGGCTTAGCCGGGTTATTGACTCATTGTCTTTAAAAAGTTAAAGACAGTAAGTGAGTCAGGGCTAAAACAAAACAAAATGCCTCCATGCCCTGTGCCCTACTGTCCTGCACGTATACTCTGAAATATGTCTCTAACATTCGCAGGATCTCTTCAAAGTTGACTATTTAACATCTTCGGCTTGAAGAAATGCTCTTTTCAATTGTTATGTGAGGCTTGCAGTAATGAGTCGGCGTAGGATACTCGGTGGTGTGTCTAAGCCTATATAAGGCAGACGGCTCCTTAATCTCCGCTGTGCTGCTCGTCCCACCATCACAGTGGATGTTTGGCATTCCATCTCAGCGAAGGTGTTTCCTGCCACTATCTAAAGTTCACGTTTTCAGCATTTTCAACAGTCTCTGTTAGTCAAGCGCAAGCCTTCGTGGCTCTGCTTCCTTGTCTGTCCAGTTTTTATGTTTGTATATATTTTTTTCTTTTTCTTTTATGAATCATGGACTTGCCCACTGAGTATTTGGAGCTTATCAGCTGATGTGCTTGATAAGAAGCACAACGACAGGGGCGATCATGTAAAGACGTGACTGGCACAGAAAAGGACACCAAACAGCAATGTTTATACTTCCAACATTTGCTGATTGAAGGCATTTAGATGCAGTAGTGTGAGGACTGCATTGGCGATGGCGTGCTTGTACTGATCGAGGACATAATGCAAATGTAAGAACAGGAAATAACAAGCATATACGAGAGCAGAGTCGATGACCTTTGTTGTGCACTAAATATATATGGGTGTGCCTGTGTTTACTGAAGTCTGTGTCAGTGAAAACATATCTATTTGCTGCTTTTTGAAGGCGTGAGAACACCACAGCAACGCATTTGGACCGCCCTGTTGTATCCCTGCTGTGATTTCTCTACCGTAGCCTTCAGCACGACAGTCTTAACTAGTGAACAGCCTGTCTGCTTTGATGACGCAAAGTGTGTATCTCTTAGGCTCCTTCGACTCCTTCCTCCCGTGTGATATGACATCACGACTCGGTTACAAGAGAAGCTCGAGCTCTACAGCAGACGGTTGACATCTGGTCAGGTAGGATATTATATTCAGGATTTTGATCAAGCGTGCCATTATTTATATAAAAAGAAAATTCAGTTTCTGCATAGCAGAGTAACTCAGCACAACACGTGGAAAGCATTATCAGATGTGGAGAAGGAGTTTCTTAAAGGGCCTTTGTGCTCTTTTCTATCTTCATTATTGCTTTATAACAACAGATAAAGCTGTTTACCAGCATATTGTGTCAGAGATTAGTAAGTCGATCTTTAGTCATCTCATATTTATCACTAAACCTCCTTTTGACTGAATAAGCATTTCAAAATAGACATGCAGAAGTTCATTAGGGGTGGAGCTGAATGTTTGATGGATGGTGGTCTGGTGTGAGTTTGCACTGGAATCTCCCATTTACTGCCTAAGAATGATGTGCGTGTGTTAAAACCTGAAGCAAAAAACAATGACATTGTACAGTTGTCCGGTTCCTCCTTGTGTCAGTTGCCACATGAAAAGTATGCAGTCCTGATCACCACTACACCAGTATCTCAACTTAGTCACACACATTTTACAAGCTAGTTTGATTGCACTGATAACGACAGCCAAGGAGATAACGTTAATGTCAGTTGTTAGAGTCGACCAACAGGTCAAACAAAGGCAACAATTGTGCAGGTTACAGGTTTTAAGTACAAGTAACATTAAAACATTTAAATCAAAACATTAAGTAGATAAACTAATGTTTAATGTGTCTTAAAATACAATAAAATACATTTAAATAGCCATTGGAAATATGTTGTAACTTTTCTCTGACACGGCTGCTGCTTTTTTCACATCAGGCATTTTCATATGTCACTGCAGAAAAAGCACAGGCACAGTGATACTGCTTTTGGGCTCATGGAAGCGTGAATGTTCAATGCATCATAATCAAAGTTGATGTTATTAGTCCCACCTGTGCTGCTGTGTGCTAAGCCATTATTAAATGACCTGTGTCGTGTAAATGTACAAGACAAACACTCACCTTTTATTGGTGTCCGCTCTTTTTTAGCACTAAATATGTCCTGCTTTAACCTAACAATCAATAACCTTTGGCAAAATAATATACATTACTGTGCAAAAGTCTTGAGCCACTCATCAGTTCTTTAGATTTTGCTTGCAATGAGTTAGACTTTATTTTTTTATTTTTTTTAAAGCAGTAGTTTTTGTTGAAGGTATTTCAAAGTTCTTCTTTGGACTTTGGCTGCTTTTTCACTAATTTTCAGTCTAGTGCTTTGTATTTTCCAAAGAATGATTTCCTCAATTTTTTTTTTTTTTTGCATCAGCACTGACCTATGAATCATTTAAGAGTAACAAAAGCTGCCTGTAACTCATATGAACCAGTTTTGTGTCTTCACATGTCAGACAACTTGACAACAAACCTGATTTTCAGCATGATAGTGATCCCAAACACACCGCTTCTGCGCTTACACCTTACATGGATAGTGTTCTACTTTGGGTTTTTCTATCAGTCATGCATTGGCCTCCCCAGAGCCCAGACTTCAACATTATTGAAGCAGTGTCAAATCCTCTCGATAGAGAACAGAACAAAATGCAGCCAAAATCCAAAGACGAGCTTTGAATGTCCTTCAAGAAACCTGGAGAACTGTTTCTGAAGATTTATAAGAAATTACAAGAAAGCTTGAGAGACTTCTGCCTGTGTTTTTTTTTTTTTTTTTGTTGTTGTTGTTGTTTTTTTTTACATTTCAATAAATGACTTCAATTGTTTTCATAGAAAATTTTAAATAAAGATGGCTCAAGACTTTTGAACAATAAACTTGTGATGGAATATCAGGCACTCCCAAGTTTATAGTAACGGCTAGATTAGGGGATTGTTTAAATCCTTACATTTTTAGATTTTGTGCAGGTACTTTTTTGTTGAGGATCTCAGTAAGTAATATTATTTTTTATTTTCTCTCTGATGGGGTATTTTATCTTTATGCTTAACAAAAGGTGTTGTTCAACAGGATGGCTGCTCAGGTGGAGGTTCAGACTACGGAGGTAGGAAGGACAGTGGCAGGAGGACGACATCACCTGACTCCCCTGACAGACTCCAGCAATAAGAGCCTCATTGACATCCCGTCTGCCAATCAGCCGCAGCTCATCGCAGCTGAACCAAACAAGCCTGCCCCAAGCGCCAAGCCGCGACTTACTCCCAAACCTTTTTCTGTGGAGAAAAATCCTACAATTAAGCCCATACTTGCCCCAAAGCCTCAAACTAAACCCAGACCTGAGTCCACTCGCCTTGCTGGATACAAACCAGAGCTTCCAAGCAATCCAAAACCACAGCAGCCAGTTTCCAGCAGCAAACCCAGACCACTTTTAACCAACCCCAACCGTCCTGCCTCTACCTCCTTTCGATCACCCACTAAGTTGAACACTGGACAGACAACAAAGCTAGTAGCCCAGCCATTTAAACCAGCTCCTCCACATGACACTGGAGGCCCTAGCAGACCCACCCCTCCTCCTGTGCCAGCACAGAGGCAGAAACCCTCAACATCAAGCTTGGCCTACTCAAAGAGCTTTAAAAAACTACCAGCAGCAGAGTGGTCTGGAACCACTAAAAAAGAAGACGAAAAAGGCCACAATGCACAAGGTAAAGTTGGAACCTCCCTTACTAGAGCAAAGTCCATGGGCTTTCTTCTTGATGCAGGGGAAGAAAATGAAGGAAAAGAAAAGGCTCAGCCTGAAACATCTGTGCCTCTGCGACCACATCCTAGAGGCTCCAAGCCCAGACCTGTATCAGCCATTTTCCCCGGCAGTACAACGAAGACGGAGACCCCGGTTCCTGCTCCTCGCTCGGCTGGGAGACGACCCCTTTCAGCTGATCTCACTTCCAAATTTGGGTCTATTGGTCTTTCACTGCACCGGAAATTTCCTGAAGGAAATACAGTAGACAACACTCCAGAGGGAAAAGCACTACCACAAAGCAAAGAGGAAGATAAAACCTTTACGAGTACCACACCACAAAGTACTGATGATGTCTGTAATCCTATCCTCTCAGACCAAAGCAACAAAAACAAAGAAGAAATGGCTGCAAAAGAGACCGATGAAGACAAGCGCAGGGTTAGCGTCAAGTCGCGAATAAGTCTTTTGCTCGATTTGCCGTCTTCTCCTGGGGTAGCTGCCACCGGCCATGGTTCAGATCTTCGTTCTCCATTGCAGCCAACCCCTGAAGGTGAACCAGCAGTTGGTGTTAAACAGCTCATCAAGCAGCTGACAGAGGATACAACACCGACTCAGAGCCCTGTCCTTAAACCAGCACTGAAGCCCCGTCCCTTGCCCCTTGACCTAACCAAAAGGTAAGAGCTGCTCATACTGTCCATGTGCTTTGCTTTTTGTTCTGTGTTCCACTGTCATGCATGGCTTTTGTCTTGTGTGATGTATGTTCAATAGGTTTTCAGCCGAGAGGTCACCTGACCCTGTTTCCCTCACTGAGGCAGAGGACCGTCATTACATCAGCAAAGATCCTCAGAAGAGGGTAAGAGAGGGCGTGAGCTTTGTAGGAACTGGTTTCTGTTGGGCTCGGTCTGTGTTTAACAGGCAAATGAGGGTAACAATGAGAAACTGTGTCACCGTGTGGTGCTTGGAAAGTTTTTCATATGGTGTTGCTCAGCAGAGTTTGATTTTAGTGTGTTTGTTACCATTTCCTGTTTGATTGAAACCCATGCAATATAACATAAAGACGGAAAATACAAAAGAAGCACAGGAGAATGAGCAGTGTGCAAATAGAGGTGAAGCCTCTGACGCAGTTTAAACTAGAAGTGAAGTAGGGAGACACAAATTCAACTCACGCTTTAGAGCTATAGGTACTCTATAACTGTATACACGACTGGGAAATTCATCTTTATTTACCTGTTGAAAAGCACTTGCATTTCCAGTGGACCAAAGCGCCTCTGCATTCATGAGGAAATTTCTTTCAAAGAAATAGGACATTACAGTAAAATGAATTGCTGCCATAGACATGCAAAGCTGTGAAACCTAATACTGCTGATACATTAAACATCCCCAGTGACTGCCAGTTATGAAACACACAAAGAAGAGATCAAATAGGAAAGGTCAATGCTGAGAGACTTTGATTACCACCTCTGCACCACACCCAATGAGCCCTACGTAGAAGAGGATGCTGTTTGTGCCCTGCCAATTGTTCTCTTGAACTCCTCTGTGTGCTGTACTGTTGAATGTTCCATTGCCAAGTCCCATTTATTCTGGCTTATGGTTTTATAGCAGTAAATGGTACCTAAATTCATAACTTTTTAAAAAAGCTTTTAGTTCCTTCAGAAGATTCCAGCTGAAAGAAATTCTGTAATAGCTTATCAGTTCCATAACTAGGCAGTAAGTTGTGAGCATGAACTTAAGAATTCTCAGTATATCTCTTAATTTTCCCAGGCTGAAGAATCAGCTATCACTCCCAGTGACCAGAAGACATTTTTGGATTTAAAAGATTCCCAAGAGCAGCTCAAAAAGGTCTCCACGCCTGAAGGGCCTGAAGCAGGACAGACGTTTGTTGCTGTTTCCAAGGAAATTGGTGCAGGCAGTGGAGTCCAAACGGTGCGAGCATCCTTGTTTGATAATGTCGTGGAGAGGCACAGCGTGGTGTTGATGGATGATGGCTCATCTGTTGACACGGCCAAGGATTTGCTCAGCAGCACGTCTCCATTCGATAGAACAGTTACTGAATATAACGGGGCTTCAGTCACCGCTAACTACAGCCAGCCTTTATCGCCATCATGTTTTCAACCCGTATTACATGCCTTTGACACAGTGCAGGCTGTCGAAAAGAGTCGGGCAGTGAGTGTGAGCGTCCCATCAGCTCAGTGGGAGGATAAAGCCATGACCCTCCGTTCCAGACGCTCAGAAGGGAGCAGGCCTCTTCCAGAATGGACCAGTCCTGCACAAGAACAGCCACCTTTGGCACCTTTGATGCCTCAAACACAGCCACGATATCTGAGGATAGGAGCCTTACAGAAGTGGACCACTACAGGTCTCGACCAAGACGTAGATATGGAGACAGGGATGCTAAAGGAATCACAAAGGGAAGGACAAGTGGCTTTAGATAAAGACAAGGAGAGACAAAGAGTGGCAGAACAAGAAGAAGTGTCTGCAGCACCTAAACGCTTGAAGATGCTGCAGGCAGACGAAATGGCAAAACCCAAGGCAACCTACTTTGCTTTAACCGGACAAATACAGGAGCCAGTTTCTCTTGGGGGTGCAGGGACAAACACTGGGGACATGACTAGCCCCTTTGATGACTTCTTAGGGATTTCTCTCCTTAGTGGCCCTCAAGGGAAGAGTCTTCCAGTAAGGGGGAGCCCGTCTTTAAACGATGATCCTTTTGGAAAAACAACTCCATCGCAAGAGCAAGTTAAAGATTTGATGATAAGAAGCCACAAGTCACCCAGGGAGAGCAGTTTAGCCTCAGATGGACAGAGTAAAGAGGAAAGGCTAGAAGCTGAAAAGAAAAGGGAGCAAAGGAAGGAGAAAGAAAGGCACAGGACTAAGATAAAAGAAATTGAAGGTGAAAAACAGACACAGCTGGAAATGGAGAAACAAGCACATTTAGAATTTACACGAATGAAAGAGTGGGAGATGCAAAGAGAATTTGAAAGGCAAAGATGTAAGTCATTTGAAAAGGAGAAACAAGAATTTGAGGAGAAACAACGTGTCCTGGAAAGGCAGAAACAGATTGCGCTTGAGAAAGCACAAGAATTAGAGGAGAAACAGAGACTTGAAAGAGAGAAGCAAAGGAAACTTGAGAAAGAAAAAAGGCAAGAACTAGAGAGACAAAAGGAGAGACAGCGTGAAAAGGAACAGCAAAAACAAAAGGAGGAAGAGCGGCTAAAACAGTTAGAGCGACTGCAGCTCGTAGAGCTTCAAAGACAGAAGCAGAAAGAAAAGGAAATGCAGCAGCTAAAAGAAAAAAAGGAAAAAGAAGAGGCAGACAAGATGAGACAGATCGCATTAGAGCAAGAAATGTTAAGAATAAAAGAGCTTGAAAAAGAGCGGGAAAGAGAAAAGGAGATGGAGAAGGAGCGTCAGAAAGAGATACAGAGGGAGCTGGAGAAACGGCGACAACAAGATTTAGAAAGGGAGATACAGAGACAGCTAGACAATGAGCAACAGGAACTGGAGAAGGAAAGGAAGAGGAAGGAGGATGTAGAGAGACTCAAAGAGCTGGAAAGATTACAGCTCTTGGAGTTTGAAAAACAAAAACAGGCAGAGAGGGAGAGACAACAACTTCAGGAGCTCGAAAAACTGAGGCAACTAGACATTGAGCGACAGAAATTAGAAAACCAGAAGCTGAGACAACAGGAACTGGAGAAGGAAAGGAAGGAGGATGTAGAGAGACTTAAAGAGCTGGAAAGATTACAGCTCCTGGAATTTGAAAAACAAAAACAGGCAGAGAGGGAGAGACAACAACTTCAGGAGCTTGAAAAACTGAGGCAACTAGACATTGAGCGACAGAAATTAGAAAACCAGAAGCTGAGACAACAGGAACTGGAGAAGGAAAGGAAGAGGAAGGAGGATGTAGAGAGACTTAAAGAGCTTGAGAGATTACAGCTCTTGGAATTTGAAAAGCAAAAGCAGGCAGCGAGGGAAAGACAACAATTTCAGGAGCTTGAGAAACAGAGGCAACTAGACATTGAGAGACAGGAATTAGAAACCCAGAAGCTGAGACAACAGGAACTGGAGAAGGAAAGGAAGAGGAAGGAGGATGTAGAGAGACTTAAAGAGCTTGAGAGATTACAGCTCCTGGAATTTGAAAAGCAAAAGCAGGCAGCGAGGGAAAGACAACAAATTGCGGAGTTTGAGAAACACAGACTGAGGGAAAAGATGGAAAGGGAGGAAGCAGAACGGATGCGAGTCATAGCCAAGCAACAAGAAGCAGAGAGACAGCGACTAAAAGAGAAGCAGAAAAAAGAGGAGCAAGAGAGGCTAAACTTGGAGCCATCACGTCTGAAACCCAAAATTCTTGATCTGGACTCTGTGCTCAGAAATGAACCAGTGTCTAAGTCTACTTCTCAGCGCAGCGATGCTGCAACCCGCTGGAAGGAGCCTTACAAGCCTAACATTCTTGACATAGACTCCTTTACATCTCAAGCTCAGCTCTCCTCTAATAATGACTTGTTTCCTTCATTGGGAATGCAGGGACTAAATGCTGACTTTGGGGGTAAATTACAGCCTACATCTGAAAGTGATGTTAGCTGGAAGATACCATCACAGACTTCAGTAGGTTTCTCAAACCCAGTATGGACGACGCCTCCTCAGGACCCCTGGGAGCTGCGGTCAGTTGAGATGTCTGTGGACCAGCCGAAGGCTGAATCTAGAAAACACGCCAACAAACACAGTCCAGAACAGCTCCTTCTCGATCATGGGGAACGCATCCCAACTCAACAAAGGCCTTGGTCTGCTTTCCTGGATGAGCCACCCCCTTTGGGCCCTTTTCCTGGTTCAGAGGTTAAAAGTGTGAACTCCCCAGGTGGACTCCCCACCATCACTCCTGCAGAGCAGATCTGGTTGCCCAGAGAGCTACAGCCACAGAAGATCAGGGGAGAAGCACAGGGCCAGAGGAGATCACAGGGGTCCAAGGTGAGTGACATAAATCAATTGATCAGTTCCAGAGGTGCCAATGAACTACCCGCCCCCCTTTCTACCACACTTTATTTTGTGATTATTGTAGAAATCAGGTTGTCATTTTCTTAGTTTGTCAGTGCAGATGGAGTCAGATTATCACACAGAGACATGCAGTCTTGTGAAAATACAGGTCATTTTGTGATATCTTACAGAACAATCTGTTCTTGTAGACGTACAAACCATCTAAAACATAAATATAGCTTCTCATGATGTAGGTGGTATCATATATTCTTCACCCTGTCATTTTAAAAGCTCACCAAGTTCCGAAAGCAAAAGCATACGCAAAATTCTTTTTAATATTGTTTTATTTTTAGCGTGCATTAATTTGTGTGCCATCATTCCCTGATTAAATTGGTTGGAGAAAAGAGGCTCCAGCTGAGTTGCCATATTGTAGTCGAGCTAAGTGACGTAGTGGCTAAATTAGTCTAATTCTTGCTTCTTAATAACTACAACAGGCTGTGTCACCATCAAGAAAAATGCAAATGAAATTCAAGTGAAAAAAGGAATATTGATTCAGCACTGCTGCTTCTCTTTCATGATTCCTTAGTATTATCCTCATGTCTGCAAGATATCTAAGGAGTACTTAGATTTGATATAAAGTATTTACAACTATAATGTAGTAAGATGCCTCTTGCATCCAGTTAGATTGCAGTGTATCTGTGTCTGTTCAGACTCGTATAATACATGTAGTGAAGACTTTGAAGTAATTAAAGTTAAACGCATTAGGTGTTTGTGACAAAAGGTATTTGTGACTGTGGGGGCAACATTTAACCTTTCACCACTGAATTATTATCACTTGCATTTCTTGAGTCCCATATTTTAGGTGCTCCTGAGATACTGTGTTCACAAGAATGGGTTAAAGCAAAAAAGCTGATTCCTCAGGCCATGTCTAGATCATAATGATGTAGACATGGCCATGCATGCTAATTATTACATTATAAACCATAACATGTTTTGGTTTTAGAAACAAAAATCAATTTGTTGTTAGTTCCAGTTAGCCACACTCCTTACAAAAACGTGGCCAAATTACAGTCACACTTCACAAGAAAGTAACAAACTGACACCTAAGCAGTGTTTAAACGTGAGTGGACTGAAGTTCACTTTATTCTGTCCAGCTTCCAGCATGACAATGAGCAGCTTTTTACTGTTATGAGGTGATGCAGTTGGATCGCGGTGTTCACTTTGGGTCCTCTATGCTGCTCAGGAGTTGAACAGATTGCGGTCTCGGAGTGTGTCACGACGATCGGTTCCTGCAGGTAGTTCCGTGGATGGAAGCCCTTCCAGGATGAGGAGTCGCAGCGCCCACAGAGAGCAGGACCTGCAGAGCAGGGTGAGTCAGGCTGCTGCTCATTTTCTGCACCATTTTATTACAAATGACTGTTTTCACTCAGCTCTGTGGAAACAGAGAGCATAGTATGCGGTACCTCATGCACTGAAGACTGTATTGGAATGCAGCTTGCTCACTTGACATGAAAATGCTGCTGGCCTCACATAGTAAAGAGCTAGTGACTAATGTTGAAAGCATGGACGTCCTAGACTCACCTCTGCCCATCCCACATTACATTCTAGGGAAGTGGTGCTCAAACACCTTCTAAGGCCTGTACGTCAGGTTTGGATCAGACAAATGATTAAGTAAAGATTTTCACTGCTGATTTATCAGAAACCTGACAGCAGGGCTCAGAGAAACCTGTGAAGTGAAATGGCATGTAATGATTATGTGTTCTGCAGGTATTTGTGTAACCTTGCTACTTGATTTTGATTGGTTAGAAGTTATATTTGGTTATAAACTTGTAGTTCACCTCTGTTTTTATACCACTGTGAATGGAATAGCTTTTGCTGGGAGTGATAATGCTGTCTGTATATGTAGTTGATATTTCTTGGAAGACTTGATGGGATTTGTTCAAAAACAAAAGATTTTTTTTAGTTTCAGGGATGCACTTATTGGGATTTTTGGTGATCAAAGGTTTCTTTGACCTCATAAAACACCTTTTTGGCCATAACTCTAGAAATTTTGCCTAATTTGTATGCTAAATTTAACAAAAATGTCTAGTAAGACAAAATGTTTTGATTTCAAAAGATTGGCGGTGAAATGTGGACAGACATCAATGTAAGCTGCTGCTTGACTGGTTGGTGGAAGCAACTTCAAGGTGGTTATTTCGGTTTTATATTTTTAAACATGTAAACAAATGTGTCTGCATGTTATCGACTCTACAAATTACATGCACAGTCATATTATTATTACATTTAAGGGTGGACAGTGTTTATTAACGATACAGGGTTGGGTTCAGGTTGCGCTTTGTCACTGACACTGTAATTGTAGGCTCAGGTTGAAGTACAGTCTGTTGTGCCTTAACATTACACAGGGAGATCAGATTAAGTCACCACAAAGGTCAAGGTCATTACCACCATCTAGTGGTTGTGTTTTAGTTTGCAAGAGTCAAGTGTTCCGGGTATCTGAATTACTCCTTGTTGCCATTTCCAGTGCTTGTTTGAAAAAAAAGCTTTTCAAATGACCCTATGTAAATAAAAAAGTGCACAGATTTACATTTTAGCTCAGACAACTTTACACATAGTAGAAGAACCGCTGAATTAGATTAGATTTTTAAATTGTTAAAAATAGTTCTAAAAAATCGTACAGTCTGAATGCATTTGTCTCTGTCAGTAGGCCACAGACACTACACAAACCTGCTGCTTGTGTTAATACAGATTTCTAACTAATAATGAGAATATTTGCCATCTGTCGCTGCTCATTTTGTCAGTGAATTGGTGTAAAAATAAAGCTTTCCAAAAGTAATAAAACGGAATATTACACTGGAATAAGGCTCCAGCTAACAATGTATTCATCATTATTGGCTCTAAAACTCACTGTCATCCAGTTTAATTTCACTTTAGACAAAACGGCATCAAATCAAAAGCTCTGTCATTTTCTTCTTACTCAAAAGTAAGAAATGATAATGATAAAATTACACAATTGCTCAGTTCTGGATCATTTTTTCTGTTTGTTAATAAATTCAATATTTCTACTCAGTAGTGATATTTTATTCAAGGTAGCAAGAATTCAACATGTCAACATTCAGCATCAGAATATGAGCAGAGCATCATTAACACAAATACTAAGGCTTATATGCAGGAGCATGACTTTAAAAAAAAAAAAGTATTTAGTAATGATAAAAAAAACCCATAGGCAGATTCTTAAATCTAGTTAAGATGTTTAGCATATGTAAAATATCACAGATAGTGTTTAAAGCCAAATATGTGGGCGTTGCTGGACATCTGAAATGACTACTTTCCTCAAATTGTATTCACCATAGACTCAGAGACATGAAGTAATAGTAGGGTGGTGACATCACTGGTTTAAGTGTGAGGGTCTGAGGCTGGTGAGTGCAGCAGAGCGGAGATGGGCACCGGGCAGAGAGCTGTGTTGTACATGTGGTCATGTTGTCTCACTCCTTACTGCCTCTGGGTAAGTGACAGCACCACTCATGTTGAATGTGTCTCCATCAGCCGTGCGCGTCTTCTCGTATAGGGCTGTAGGAACTCTTGGTTCATATCATATACAGTAGACTGTATGTACATTAGCCGCATCCTATTTCACCTTCTTCCTGTTGTTGCTGGTTGGGTTCCTGGCTGAGTAAAGACCGATGAGGTCAGAAGAGGGGAAGAGATGAGTCACTTCCTAGCAGATCGTTTTCAGTACTACGATGAGGAATATTTGGTCAAAAAGACATCAATAATATGTTGATTGTTAGATGTTTCATGTTTTATTGTATCACTTCCTTGTCTTTAAATCTTTCTTTTAAAACTAATAGTCTGAATAATATCAATCAAGGAAGCTTCAAATATTAAAACTGTGTGCTTTTCATTATAAATTTGCTGGTATGACCAAAATACTTAATGTAATACTTTATCTTGGAGAAATAGATAAAAACTATAAATATTATAATTTTACTTAAATATTAAGAGAATATTGACTATTAATATTTAAACAACTTAACTATTAGCATTGTGGAAAATAACAAAGTGCAAATACTTTGTTACAGTACTTAAGTAGAATTTTTTAGGACTCTATGTGTACTTGAAAAAAGTTGTCTGTTATTTTTCTGACAACGTTTTGCTTTTTAATCCTTAACTTTTGACTTTCTACTCCTTACACTTTCAAAACAGGCTCATTACTTTAGGGGAAAGTCACTGCATGTCCTCACGACATTAAAGTGATTTGAACATAAATAGAGGGAAAAATAATACATAGAAGCCTTGTAAACAATACAAGCGAGCTACTTTTTACACCGAATATATTTCAGAGCTTGTACTTTTTCACTCTTACTTAAGTAAAGTTGAATTGGTGCTTTCACCAGAGTATTTTTAACACTATTAGTAGAAGTAGCTGTACTTCTACTTAAGCCACACTTGATTAGCCACTTGTTATCAAGCAGCTAATCAAGGGTTAGCAGCTTGATTAGCCACTTGTTATCATTAGGTAGCAGGTAGTGGCTACAGCTAATGATAAAATGAAAATGGTACTCAGTATTGAGTATTTTCCTTAGGTGTACATGTAATTTTGAAGATATGGTAATTAAGGTGTGAGGACTAAATATTAATAAAGTATTAAAGGAGATAGAAGGTTAAAGGTTTTTTTTGTTGAAATACTCGTGTGTGGCAGTAAATTGGAAGGGAAAGGTATGTGAGAGTTTCTATGCTATTGAAATCTTTAGCAGAGCACTTCAAAGAATTGTTAATCAGATTACCTGTAGGGGGCACATGTGGACAGAGATCCAGATTTTAGGAACCCCTCTGCCTCAGTTTGCTCCCAGGTTAAGTCTCTGAAGTGTGTCAGAGTGGCCCACTATGTCTTTATTTAAGGTACAAGTTCACTGGCAGAAGGTGGCTGAAGTGAGCAGCATGTGTCAGGAAGTGTTATTCTTTCCTTGTCTGTTGTGGTGTTTGCATGACTCCGACTCTGGGTGAGATTTAAACAAACACTGAGTTGCCTGTTGTGATTGGTGGTTTTGGCCACGTTGCGCAGACAAACTGGTTGATGTGCATACAGTGCAATCCCACTTGCCTGGAGCCACACCTGTCTTTTGTCTTGTCTCTTTTGTGCCCGTCCAATTTATCTACTGATAGCTTTCTCTTAATGTAATACATACACTTGTCCTCATTCCTGTCTGATTGTATCACAAACCTTACTTTCTCTGCAGCTTTCTCTCTCTGCTCACACACTCAACCTCGTCTCTATTTTTTCTTTCCTTCTACATGTTGTCTGCATGCTTGCTGTCCTGGCTGTGTCACTCCACTTATGTTTCCTGCAGCTGAATCAAGCTGGAGCGACAGAGCACCGCAGAACATATATCACCCTCCCTTCTCCCCCCTCTGTTCTGAATCACGGACCTCCCATTCCCTCTCTTTGCCTCGCTCTTGCTCTCTGTCTCGCTGTCTTTGGCTCTGTCCCACACTCCCTCTCTCCACCCAGTTTCTCCTTGACGGTGAGTCCTGTAACACTCACTATAGAGAGCAGCTTGGCTGACGCATTTTCTCCTACCTGCCCATACCTGCAGAAAAAGGCGAGGGGAGGGAAGAAAAAAAAATTCCTTTCTCTGGATCTGACCTCTCTACCACAGCTCTCTCTTCAGTTTCCTCTTTGCGGCGGTGCATTGGTTGCCCTCTGGTTTTCCTCATGGAATACGAATGACTACAGCAGCTTTCTTTTTGCCACCAGCTGCCCTGCACCATTTCTGCTTGCAGCTTTTTGCCGGAAGATACAATAGTTGTGTGCAGTATGAAGATGTAGCCTTGTTGGAAGGGTGGGTGGATTTAACAACTTTTAATCAGAGCCATGTTTCGGGAGAAAAAGCTCAACACCAGCTGCGAGAGTGTGCGTCAGGTCGGCTATAATTTAGGCTCACATGAGGACAGAGAAGCTCTCACCCGGTGAATTGGCAGAGGTCTCGCAGAGCACTGAGATAAGTGAACGTTTGGCCAAACAGAGTATATTGAGGTGATTTTATCATTAGTGCTCATTGTTTTTGTACTTGATTATTTTTAGTAGTGATTTGTGTTCTTTAAGCTAGAGAACCTGTTGGAAGACAGTGTAGCAGTGTTTCAGTAAAACTTATATTAAGTGGTGACCTTTCCTAACCTTTATATGCCCACTTGGGTGTTGTGCTAGGAATATCACAGCAGACATATCTTGTAAGCATCGAAATAGACATTAGAAAGCTTCACAATCCACTTAATGCCGACAGCCTGGAGCCTTGAAACAAGAGTGCTGACATCTAAAGTGGGACTGCACTGCAGAAAGGACACTGAGTAAAGAAACTGGGTAGATTTTCTCTCCTGTAACATTCAGACATCATCTGTGCTACAGTGCTGTAAGCAACAGCATCATTACATTAAGCCTGCTGAGCTCTGTCATTTTCTCTGTCACCTTATACACTGCTGCAGTACTGACCCTGCAACATGCGTCACTGAATACATAGGCCACCATCCCTGGACTGCCACCTCTCCAGCATAACTAGACTCTAATGATTCCCTGCTGCTGCTCCTGCTGCAACAACAAGAGTCCCAGCTTAGCTCACGGGCTCCGTTCAGACACAGCAGGTCCCCTCGTTGGTTGGTTGTGATGGAGTATCTCGGGGGCAAGCTGTCAGTAGCTCAATCTCAGGTGTCAGGATGGGTGGGAAATGTGCGTCGCTCCCTTCACGGGGCACTCAGCTTTTTGTCCACCTCGGCGGAGAGGGGAGGCAGGGGAGAGGACGATACTGGGGACTTCAAGAGAACCAACTCCCTGCGCTCCCTGGCCTCCCGCAGCAGGGAGTCCTTCCGCAGGTTTTCTCTGCGCAGCCAGCAACGCCTGTCCTTACGCAGACGCACGGCACCCAACACCCCCACTGCTGTAAGACGCCACACATACACACACACTTTAAGTACAGAAACATAGCAGGGAAGCACTGATTCCAACTTTCATCGCTGATGGTTTTGCAAACAGTGAATCGTGTATCTAGAGATGAGGCACTAATGTGACTCATAAGTTTTACTTTTACATCTGTTGGTGATAAATAAAGCACAAGTGGCATTCAAGTCATTTCATAGCTATGTCCATGTCACTGTATTAACTGCTGCTCCTTCATCAAGTATTTGGTCTCTAGCCAAACATGTGAAGAACTTAACCACATGCTGCCTGATGCACAGCCCTGCTGCTTCTCATCTGTCGATTTTTGTGGATTATTCTCATCTCCATCTTGTTTTCTTTGGAACAGCGTAGTGTTTGTCTCTCTTTGATTAGCAAATCCGTTGTGCTACCTGTTCTTCAAGTGATATAATTAGACACAAGAACTGAGAAAGGGGCTGATAAACACTGAAATTGTAAAATATGTCTATATTTTATAATTGTTTATTTATTTGTACATAATTTCTGTCCCTTGTAACCTGGTCTGCGTGAAGGACAGATTTAAAAGTCCCTGAGGGACGTGTGCCTTGCAGTGAAGTTGTTCCTATATTCATGTCGACGCCTGTTTGCTCAACTGCTGTCCAACACCTCATGAGTCACAGCACCTAAAGATAAGAGGTGTTTTCATGAGATCTGTGTTGCTATTAGTTGTGTTACCATGTCTAAAGTTAGTTCTACACATCAGCAACTGTTTTTGTGGTCTGTGGGAGTAGCGTCCGGCGTCCGCTCCCACTGACTCAGTAAATGACAGTAAATGATCCCTAATGATTGAAAGCTATTGAATTGATGAGAGGAGGCAGTGGATTTGAAAACTGGAACTACACATTTCTCCCAGAGCACAGAGAAACTGAAGACGGTTGAAAAAGCCATTACCACTAGCACATCTAGACACAAGGCTTTAGTTTCGTGCCCTATTCAAGCTGTCTCTGCTGTTTGTGACACGTTTTTGGTCCGTTGTCTGAGGTGTGAGCTGCATATTACAGTTATACGTAATTGTTGTTTTGATCTATTCATTTATTTTTGCCAGTTCAAATCAATAGCAGAAATGATACCAATATAATGTTTATTGTTGATATACTCATCCAGAAAACCGGCCAACTGGTTAATCAGAAAGTAAAGTTTTATTTTTTTTATTTTTTTTAAACTTTTCATTCTCCTATTTTGAGAGTGATTTCTTTGCAGGTCTCATTATAAGGAGTTGAATCAGTGCTCCATGATTTTCAGAATAGCTGTGGTAGTATAAACAAACGGTTCTGCTCTGACATCTCATAGCTAGAAGTCACTTGTAATCTCAGATGACTTCCCAAAATGATCGGTTTCCAAAGCCCCTGACTAAGTACTCTGATATGCAATTTCTGTTATAACAGATTTTATGTAAATATAAACTGCTCTGAGTTAAAATTGTGATTTGTGAAAACATAGTATGTTTTATACCAAAGTGGTACGAATGTGGCCACCACAGACTGTAATTGGAGAGTTGAACGTAACCACATCACCCATTGCTTTGCCTTGATGTTAGACATTATGGTCTTTCCCGTGTAGGTGTTTAGGAGCCTGAAGTGACCATCTAATGAGTTATCACCCACTAACTAAGGCTGGTTACCAATAGAGTATGACCAGTTTATTTATTTTTATAATCAGAATAGTGGATTTTTAAGACAACATCTGTCCTTAAAACCCTTTATCTGTCAAGCAAGAACTGCACCGTAATAGATACATGGAAATTACTGCCAGAATTTCAATCGCTTCAATCACTTGTGTGGGCTGTTGGTGCAGTTAACTGCTTCATAAACAACATTTTTTTATTTATTGACTGCAATAAAATAGCTCTAAAAAGCCAACATGGTTGAGACAACCAGTTCAGTGACTCATAACATCTCAGGTGACTCTTGGCAGACAGCTAGCAGTGCTAACTGAATCTGTTGGCACCCACCTGTCACTCAGAGTAGCCACACCTGTAATAATGCAACCTTTAAGCAGTAATAAAGTTTGAAAGGGCGAAATATTTAAAAAAAAAGTACATTAACACTTCAAGTACACTTTTCACAAAGGAAGAAAGTTGGTTGTTTTTTTTGTATATACGGGAGGATTCCCTTTAAGAGGCAGACACAAAGGCCTATTCAGGAAACTCAAATTTTAGGCACTTCTGCTTTATTTTTCAACATGTATGTAGCAGTTTCTGAAATTTACAAGATGTAAGCATGTATACACGCTGAAGGGAAACACATTTGATCTCAAACAATCTTCCTGTTTGCAAACCAGAAAAACAAACCCCAGACTGAAAGTAATCCTCTAAGTCAGGTTCAGCACACTCTGAGCTGAAATCTTAAGCCAAGTCAGGTTTCTTACATTCTTCTCTCTGTTCTTACGAACTGCTTTGTACGACGGCGAGACCTCGTCTGTATGCAACACTTGTGTAATGAAAAATATATACAGCACTGTTCTGTTTTCCTTGTACGGTTTCTCGTAATGTAAAACTTCTGACATGCGGCTAAAGCCCATTTGCTGGCATGAGATTAGTGCTCACGGGAGCAGTTGTTTTGAATATCTTTTAGGATATTGATATTGATTGCTGGGGTGTACATGAGTGCCCGCCAGGCATATTTTCCCACTCCACCAAGGCCAGAGGGATTGAAGCAGATGAGAATGGAGCGGTGAGTGCTGTAAGTGTGATTGAATGTGTTTTTAGGGCTTTTATTACCCTGACATATATAAGATGGACAATGATAGTCATCCTGAAATACACATACACATTCCTCGATAGCATCAAATTGTGGTACAAGCTTGTATCTTAGACACTGTTTATGTAAATAGAATGACTATATCGAAAGATCTCTGCCCCTGATGTCAGACCATGAGGTAACAGAGCCCTTCCCTTTTCAAGAAACAGCACTGCAGCTACTCGCCTTTCAGTTAACTGCTGAGGACGTAACAGTCACTGCTGCAATCGGCAGCCGGTGCACTATCAAAAAGTTTCCAAGGCCCTGCTCCAGCCCCTTCCTCCGCAGATTGTCAGTCAGACATATTTAGTGATCAGCCTTTTCTTTCCTTCATCCATCCATTCATCCGGGCTTTGTTATGTTGTTTCCCCTGACACACCCTTCCTGTCCAGAGGAAGTTGGCTATTGCTAATGTTATTAAGGAAAAGCCTTCCTCCTGAGAGCTATAGCTGCTAGACCTGTCAGTTCAGTCGGTTTCCTTCATCTTTTCCACGATTACTGCAAAGGTTGCACCTGTGAGTGTTCATTCAGCAAAGGTAATTAACAGCCATAGTGGATATTTTTTTTCCTTTTTTTTATATATGTGGCATTGTTTGTTTTGGGTGTTTAACCAGTACATCTGTCTAACCTGGCACTGTCTGTTGATTGATGGAGATTTAAGTCAGAAAAAGACACAGAAAGACTCCAGCTAAAGTTCAGTTACCAAGGCTGGTTGAAAGCTGCTATTGTACTGAATAATAAAAGCTAAGAGATTATGAATGAGCCTCTAAACAGCTTTACAACCTCTGCTTTGAGCACCCTGCCATAAGTACCTGTGTAAAGACTGCTCACTACAACATGTTCCAGCAAAGGCAGTGTTCGACCTCTGCACTGATCTGCTGAGGGAGTGTTCTGGGCGTGTTTAGGTTGAATAGCACACATGTACACATTGGATTGGAATTTTTATCACCAGAACTTTACAAGGCCTATTTGCCTGCAGTGATAGCAGTGTACAGCAACATGTGAGGGTAAAACTGAAAGATGACATAATATCAGCAAGTGTAGCTGGAAGCTTTCACAATCAAAACTCCAGAATCTCCATATTTGTAGCTTCACATGCTGGATTATGATCGTTGTAGACCAGAGAAGTGAAACATTTTACTGGCTCTGCCCAGGCAGTGTGTGCATTTTTTATCTTTGCTTCTGTATCAGAGTCACTCAGGACTCAGATATGCAGTTTTTAAGGTTAAGTGTTGGTGCTGTAAGTCCTTGAGAAGAGGTTATGCTGAAGTACCAAGTGCTTTCTCAGATGCAGGGAGTATTGTTGAATGCCATTCTGGCTGTTTTCACTTTTCCTGTTGGGAAGGGCTTCGCTGATGAATGATGTCCTGTGTTTTTTCCTCACTCTCACACTTTCTTCAGCTGTTTTGTTTTCCCTCAATCAGAATTTCACACAGTCACACTCTTCCTCATGTGCTCATTCTTACACCTGTTTTGCAGCACCCCTGCGTCTCTGCTCTTATATACACAAAGAAAACATTCACAAAGCTTCAAGTACGAGTGCTCTAATCTGCCCTCCGTGCTCATATAAGCACAACTACTGAGCTGCTCTCGCTGTTAAGGGGCCTGGGCAATTACAGAGCCAGGTGTATCAGATTTCTTTGTCCAGCCCTTAGGCAACATCTGAGGACAGAACGATTTTCTATTGTTTTGTTCTATATAGGCCAGGCTTATCAGTTCTTCTGCCTCTGTGAGCTCCGTGTGGGTTTGAGACAGTATGTCCTCTGTGCCCGCCTCATTAAAAGAGGCATGGTTCAGTAGGCAGAAAAAACACACTCGATCACCCAGCCGCCCACCACCATCTCTGTCCCCACTCTGGTTCTGTCTCCATTAACTCATCCCTTCACCTTCCATTACCCGTCTTACCACTGGTGGCTGCTCAAGCTCAGCAGCATGCTGCTCTATCAGCAACACTGTGTGCTCTTCAGAAGTAATTTTAGTTATGATGTCAATTAGCTACTATTACACTTTATCATTCATTAATGTTTTGTTGCTTGGCTTCCTATTAGGGATGTGAATGGTCCACAGATATTAAAGACTTGTTCACTGCACCCCACTGATTTTTAGCTATTCATGTCTCTCAAGCTGGTTGTCATCATTCATTGCTCTTCTGTTTTTTCCCCTAGGTACAGCAGAAGCAAAGTGTCAGTGGTGAAGAGGAGGTGAAGGGCTCAGAAACACCGGTCCGTGAGACTGACAGTCAGTATGGGACCTGGGAGACGGGACTACGCACTGATGATAGGTAAATATACAATAAAAATGACATGCAAATACAACTAAACTAGGTAAATTAAAAATGTCTAGGCTACTTCAAAACAACTAACTTAGAAGAGAGGCCAGGGTTGGGCTGGCCAACACTCCTGCCTAGGGATGGGTATCGTTTAGGTTTTATCCGATACCGGTGCCAAATCGGTACTTTTGAAACGGTGCCGGTGCTCAAACGGTGCTCAAACCGGTGTTTAAAGAATGGAGAACACAAACTGGTCCAAAAACCTCTCATGTTCAGCTGTTTTTTGTAAAAAGATAACAATGTTAGCCTTTTCTGCAGCTATGGGGCATATATGGTATCACTCTTGGCTGGAAGCAGTGCTTAAACAATGGAAAAAACACAAACTTTGTCCAAAACCTCTCATGTTTAACTGTTTTCCACTTTTTCTTTGGTCATTTTAGCCTTTTTAGCCAGGGTGAAGGGAGCATCTGCCATCAAACAAGAGGACAGCCGCATGTAGCTATGATGATGTTTGCTAGTTCACCTTACATGCATTAATGTAATAACGTGGTTAGCCTACTCAACGTAAATTAGCTACTCACGCAGAGAAGAACGGCTGCTGCCACCATCATCCGTCATCATTTCTGCTACACTGGCAGGGCTAGGGGCCAGGACTCTCCTCTTCGTGTTTTTGGAGGATGTTGCATAACAGGCAACCCACCCACAGTAGATGTGCTCGGTGTGAGGTCTCACAGCAAGCTATCAAATACGGCGCATTTCTGGGCTTTTAAAAAAAACGCTATGCGTCGCCAGGTGTTTCATCGGATTTGAGGTGTTACCTCCTTTGACAGTATCACAGTATCAGCTTAAAGCACTTGTTGCTGCTGAGTTTGCATATTTTGCTGTGAAGTACAGCCAGACTTTTGACCGCTTCGCCTTGGACATTTTTAATCTGTAGCTCTGCTCTAACAGAACGTACGTACCTGGCCCCGCCTACTATCCTCGGAAACGTAAAATGATTGGCTAGAATCTAAAGTGTATCACAGCTCAGGAAAAAAAAGCACCGAAATAAAGCACCGAAATGTGCGCTGCTTTTCGGTCTGGTTACTACCGTTTATGTCAGAACACCGGACACCGGTACCCATCCCTACTCCTGCCTCACTACACAGCTTTGGAAAATGTGAAGGAAGACATACATTTTGAACTTTTAACTGCATTATTATATCACTATTTTATTACAGAAAGTTCTGTTGTTACAATGGATACACACATTTTTTAGAAATGACATTTTCTGTGATGAGCTACAGCTACCAGAACATGTATTTCTTACAATTGAAGTCATTCAGATAAATTTCTTTTGTTTCCTACATCAGCATTACTTTATCATGTACAAAATACTGAGATGTCCTGCTGAAATTGCTCTTCTCCTTCTCATATTAAGGTATCAGAAGGAGTAAATGTGTACATGACATCCCTGATTTAAAACAAACAAACAAAGATATGGCCAATACTTGTACGACTGTGTGAGACTGCACTGTAAAATGTTAATTCAAAACACTTTGGAAGCAGTGAAATGGGAAAGATGATTTTTATAAACAGACATGTGCTTTAAGATCAGCATCAGACAAAAGGGAGTTTTATTTTTAATTATTAATAATCCTACATTAAAACCAGGAGTCAAGAGTTCAAGCAGCAATAGAGTGATGACCAGTCAAGTCTCCACAGGCACAAGCTTTATCCACACCTGAAAAGGCGTGGCCTTTTGAGACTGAAGGCCACACACCACCCAAAGACAAACGGCTGCCATTGCGAGACCAGCGGATTAGAATGAAAGGCAGAGTGATTTTTTTTTTAAACCCTGACGCATTAATCTCTTCATATGTTTGCTGACATTGCACCGCCTGAGCTGAGATGTTTAATAAGTCACAATCTATAAAATGTTCGACTCTGACAAATCAGTGTCATTTTTGTTTATAAATGATTAAAGCCTGATGAAAGAAGAACTTTAGTTAGCATAATAGCACAATAAAAAGTTTATTAAAGATCTTAAATAAAATCAAACAAGTTGATCCAAAATGATTAAATGCTATGGTGATAATGTTTGAAGAAGACCAGAAAATCAGCGGCCCATTCAACAACACAAAAGATCGTTTACCTTAAAAAAGACGAAATCCAAACATGATGTAATCCAATAAATATTGCCTATGTAGCAACAGCATGCAGGAGTGAAATGTGTGTAAAGGTTTAATAGAAACCCACAGCGGAGCTGAAATAACTTCAGGTGGAACAACAGATTGTTCTTCTCGCTTCATTGCATTACTTTGCGATCCATTACTGACCTCATGTGGTCAGAACATAACATCACAAAAATACTGAGCACTGATGATAATAATAAAGGAGAGTAAGTTCTTAAAAGTCTGAACACACACTCTACACAGTTCACTTTACTAGGGTTCACTGTTTTCACTGTTGTCATGGTTTTGATGAAATGATGAGATCCTGTGGTTACTTAATCCACGCAGCTGTTTTCAGACGTTTCAAAGATCTTGTTTATGCTAATCATCGACAGTCTGACACCTGCGACTCCCAGCTCAGAAAGTAATCTCAGTCCTTCACCGAAAAAGCCAACTCCAGCACACACACCAGGTGATGTTGCTTCACCATTTGAAAGCAGCAGTCTGGATGGCCTCCCTCCCTCATCCCCACCTGAGAGCCAGCCGCTCTCTTTCCCTGACGTAAGTGCTAAACACAGCTCAATCCTTTTGAACGTTACCAAATGAGCCGGTTTAAGTCAGTAAAGTCTGCTCTGTCTTCACTATGGTGACACACGTCTTCTTTATTATGCTGTGTTTATACATTTTGTCTCGTGTTTTCTTTTTGTGTTTTGATATCCAGGCTCCGACCACCCTGTTAGATACCAGCGTGCTCCGCTCTAGAGCCCAGCTGGGGAAGAAACGAGCGCCGCGGACACGACCCACCAGGGCTACACGTCAGAGTGCTGCACAAGCAGAGGGTGAGGGAGGAACCACTGAGGACTGGCTCTACAGAGACTCCACAGGTTACTACTCATTACTGCTCATGAATGAATAAGGTTCTAGATATGCAGACTCCAAAGTGCAGTTCTGTTGTCCATACATGCCTTTAATCTAGAGTCTCTCAAAAGTTCACCTCCCTCCCAGGGCTGCCACGATTAGTCGACTAGTCACGATTACGTCGACTATCAAAATCGTCGACGACTGATTTAATAGTCGACACGTCGTTTGAAGCTTTGTAAGATCCCAAAAGACACAGGAATAAGTAGTAGGATTTAAGAGTGTAATAACGGACTGAAACAGAAGATGGCAGCACTGCATGTACAAGGATGCCAGCTGCCGTTAAACCCCGAAGAAGAAGCTGTGTCCCAGAATTCATAGGGCAGCCCTGCTCTGTCACTACCTGATCCGTACCGGAAACCCGATCGGTACCCCGATGCGCAAATCTTACGTCACTTCCTCTCTTTGCCAACATTGCGTCATTCAATATATTTGAATGATACGGTTAGCGGCCAGTTAGCTCCTAGCATTTCTCAACAGCTCTGCCTCCTTTTCGACTGCCCGGGACATTTAAACAATGGATAATCCGTATACAAAGAAATTCATGCTTTTCTCCTCAACAGAGAGCGTCCCCCGATTGAGAAACAGCGCCGTAAAATAAGAAGAATGGCGCCTAATGACAGAGTTAATAATGCAGACTTTGTAATATCTCACGTGTAGATTCATCAGCCAGATTAAGTGTTTACTGACAATTGACAGTGATAGCGCACATCATCATCACTATTCCAACAATCCTCTCCTCACAGACAAGCATAAACACACTCGACTATCGCTAAATCAGATTTAACACATGTTTGTAATGACGCTAATTCAGTTTATAATAGGGTTTATTCGCTCGGTCAGCAGGTGGCGGTATCCTCGTTCACTGGGGAGTAAACTGCCATTAAACGAACAGAAGAAGAAGAAGAAAACATCTGCACATGCGCAGTAAGGATCGGAGAGTCCTGATCCGTAACTTTATTTTTATTTTTCGATTTTGTCTACATTGTACTGAAATGCTTCATTATTGCAAACATTTTAGGATATACTTGTTATTCTTAACAGATACTCTGACCCATAACTATCGTAAAACGCTACGACCGGAAGTAGAAACCTTTCGCGCATACGGGGTACCGATCGGGTTTCCGGTACGGATCGGGTAGTGACATGCTCAGTTTCCAACAATGGCGGCAGCTGGTTAGTTTTAATATTACTCTTATTATTCTTTCTGGGTCACAAAATAAATGTTTAACATATTTCAGGCGAGAATGTAGCTGTGTAAACCTCAAATATCTGCTCAGTTTATCAAGACACCACATATTCTCAAAAGCGCCCCGACATTTTCAGAGACGTCCGTTACCCACTAGCTCGATAGTTAGCCGGGGGCAAGGCTAACTAGAGCCGTGAGAACACCAGACTCCTGGCAAATCGTTTTCAAACCCACCGCCGTCTTTCGCTACTCAGGTTAAACATGATATCTAAGTCACTTAGATAAGTTAAAAATGTTATTGTTTGGCTTTTTTTAGTATTTTATTTGTTCCTGAGTAAATCGGTTTGGCTGAGATTAAAGTTATAGTTTTTACACAGCTGAATAAACGTCAAGCAGACAGCTGATTATCAGAAGTGTGAGATGCTGGAGAATTTACTCCGGTGTCCTGTTATATTTTAGATAGCAAGGAGTTTATTAAACTTCACCGAAACAATCTGCAAATTTCATTAAAATTTAATAAACTATCATCTTGTCTTTATTTTTAGTTAGCACAGACCTTAAACACTTAAAGCTGTAAGCTAATGATAGTTATATAAGAGCAGATGCTGCTGGTGCAATAAGCTGTACGTTTTACGTCCAATGGATGATGATCTGATTAGTCGACTAATTGCAAAAATAATCGGTGACTAGTCGTCTATCAAAATTTGTGGCAGCCCTACTCCCTCCCTGCACTCTCTTAACTGGCTCCCAAATCACACAAAGAACTTTTCCAACCACAACAACTTTTCCCAGGGAATAGAAGGCTTATGATGTTCCCCTAAATGCAATTTTTCCCGATAGACCGTGGACTGAATTCAGTTCCAGGAACATCAATTTCATTTATTCCAGGAATCTGATTCATAAGTCCTCACTGGGTAGTTGAAGTTTCAGGAAGTTTCAGTTTGAAACAGGAACCATTTAATATTTCTACCAGCATTTCGGTGCAAGTTGGTTTCCTTGTATTTTGTGGTGGAAATACTCGGGCTAATAAATTAACATGACGACCAGGGTTGGTTCATTTTTGTTGCGAACAATAACCAAGGGAATTTGAGATCTTTACTTGTTTGTTTTAATTAATTTGCTTAAACCTCCCAAAGCTGAAGCCCTGTTGTGGAAATGCAAATTTAAAAATCCCTGGAGGAGCTTCTACGCTTGCTGCACATAAGCTCTAGGGGGAGATTACAGGACATTTGGTGGAAAGTACCTGTTAATATGTGCTCACCGTTCGACAGAGGCAAAGGCTGAGAGTAAAGACGATGACTCAGACTCTGAGGAGAAGCCCAGAGGAGCTGATGCTGCACCGGCTGTTGCGTCACAGCCACAGAGGGTCGCCCTGTTCCCTGGCATGGACCCTTCAGCTTTAAAGGTGAGCCAGGAACTGTGCGTTCACCTCCTGGCATTGTTTGTCATGTTGCAGTTTTATTTCACAGAGCCTTCTCTTATTTTAAACTCGCACTGACTTTTTAGCAAACTCTTTGTAATGCATCGCTTTTTCTGTCAGGCACAGCTGAAGAAGAGGGGGGACTCTGACAATCAAACTGATGGACCTGCTCCCTCTCCCTCCCAGCTGTCTCACTCTCCCAAGTCCCCTTTTCTCCCCAGGGCAGCGCGTGTGCTGCCCCCCTCTGGCGGGAAAGAAAATGGGTAAGCAACATCAGCTGAACACAAAACGTTTATTTTATACTTGAGAGAATTTGTCGACTCATCGTTTATCTTACTTTGTAGCCAGGAGGATTCACCCCAGTGGTTGAAAGAGCTGAAATCCAAGAAACGCCTGAGTCAGTATGAAAGTGAGAGCTAAGTAAATAATAAGGTGAGCTAGGTTTTTGGCTCTTCTGTGTGTCTTCTTGTTTTGTAACAAATAAACAGCAGCGGTTCTCATACTTATCTCTGTCTGTCTCCTGAAGGTTGCCTTAACAGATGAATCTGTGTGAAACAGAAGCCTTAACGTTTGACCCAGAGAGTAGGAGGAGGTTGAATCTACAGCTGCTGATGATTTTTTTTGTTTTGTTTTTTTTAAAACCCCCCCACTTTTTTTTCTCTCTCTCTCTCTCTTCTCATCTGGGTCGGTAAATGTGCATGGTGCCTTTTTGGGGGGGAAGTCTCTGTCCTATGGAAAAAGAAAAACGAGCATGGAGGAAAAACATCAGGCTGGTCTGCTTACTCCATTTCATGCTTGAACACAGGGGCTCCAAAACGAACTTCACACGAACACTTTAAAGAGGGACCAGGAGGAGTCGGGAAGACACAGCACCTCCTTTTCCTGGACGAGCTTCATCGCATGCTGGAGGACAATCCAGCCAATCCTTTGTATCCAGTTTCCTCTTTACTGAGCTAATGTACAGGCTAGCCATGTATGTGTTATCTGCAGAGGTTGCTGATTGGAGTCACACAAACTTTACCATAGGATGACATTTCAGACACTAATGATTTCTGCGTATTGAGAACAAACCTCCACGGTCTTGATCGTCCACGGGGGTGCTGCTCATGTTAGTATCTGTAATCAGGAGATGTTATATTTGTATCCTCATTGATTTAACAAAGGTGGAGAACTCGTTTTGGAAAGGATGCATCACTACAGCAGAGCTGTTCACTTTGATACAGTTACACAACCTAACAGGGGTGCAGTTGCTGCATACTGTGTATATATTTTTTTGTGATTTATCTTTTTGTCAATGTGTAAGAGGGATGGGACAAGCAGCTTTGTATCTGTCAATCATGCACACTCCTAATCAGCACAAACACACTCCTCAGTCTTTTATAAAAACACTAATCAGCCCATCTTCCCCTTCTTTAGTAGATTGTAGCTGCGAGCATCTAATTTAAGCCATACTCACCTACTTCTCGATCATGTCCTGACAATACTGTTTTTATTTCCCAGTATGTGCAATTTCCCTTTCGTTTTTGTCACTCATTATCCATGCATGTACAATCTTTGCTGTCACATCAGGCTTGGCTCTCGCTGACTGGTTCAGAGGACCTAGATGTTGACTTACACTACTCCAGGGAAGGGGACGGTTCATTCACTACAATGTAAACGAGTCCTGTAATGCACCAAACTAATGTGAACATTTGAACTTCAGCTACGCCTCATCTCCGTCTTCCTCTCCACATTTGCCATCTCCCTACTTTCTCCACGCTTCAGTAAAGCACTTTGTCACTTGACGCACTACAGCACAGACACCCACCCACCACCACCCCTTCCCCTCTGGTCTCATCTTCTGTATCGTCGGCCTGCTCGTGCAATGCAAGTGAATGTGTTGATCGAGGCTTCAGAGTGATTGTCCCTGGTGTGTATGTACATGGATGTTTTACTTTGTCATAAAATTCAAGGGTTAATTTTTATGCCCTTTTTTTTTTTTTTTTTTTTTAAATTCAAAAGGAAAGGTCTATATTGCACTGTGTTGTACTGGCCAGTGTCCTAAAGTGAATAAATTCTTAATAAAATATACTTGACTTGTGTCACAGCCTCATGTAACATGAAAAACTGCATTCTTCTGGGTATTTCTTGAATCAAGTTACTTATTTTTAGTACACAAAAAAGGCACGAGGAACTCTTGTGTAGTTGAGATTGGGTGAATGAGTGTGTGTGTGTGTGTGTGTGTTTATGCTGAGTAGGGCCGTTTGCTGAATCCTCTTGGCTCTCTCTCTGTGTGCCCACACACAACGCCTGCTGGCAGCCAGGCAGATAGGCAGGGCAGCGTGTGCCAACACAGCTGCCTATTGAGAGGCAGCGTTACGGACACAATGTGAGCGACAGACTTGCTGTATCAACAGCTCCCCCTTTTCTGCTGTTGTGGCCAGAAATAAACCATAAATACCCCCCCCACACCATCCCTGCGGTCTAATGGCTCAACCCCACCAAACACCAAGTGGCAGCGAAAAAAGAGGGACACTACAGCTTCCTAGCAGGCATACCCAGGTAAAAGCCTCCTACTGGACACATACTTATCAATCACCATGGTGTAATAATGCCATTGCAAAGGAGTTCAGTGGTGCTGCACCAGGGAAGACTCAGGTTTGGTGGAGTTTGTTATTAAGTATTGCACGTGATGAAGAAAATGTGTGTTCATACTCGAAAAACAAACTCTTATCAGGTAAATTATTACTGCTGAGGCTTTAAAAAAGTCCTCCTGCTCAAGGATGTATTCTACAATTGTAGCTTAGACATTAAGCTTCTCTCGTGTGTGTGTGTGTGTGTGTCCATGTATGAATGTGTGACGGACGGTGCTTTTTCTATGTGTGTGCTGCTGCCAAAAAGTGGAGGAGCAGTGGATCAGGAGGATGTCGGAGCAGCAAAGTGCCCCGGAGCAGCTAGCTGCTGGGAAGAGCCAGGGTGGAGCTGGAGCCACATACAAGGTACTGGAACAACTTGGTTTGCTCATAGAAGAACTGCTCCCAGGGTTCACCTTTATACAGGTGTATTTCGCTGCCCAGCTATTGGTCACAGATGTACCTGCATCATCTGCTGAACCTGACAGTTTGAGTTATTTTTAAGCTCAGCCTATGTCATGTCTATTTTCTATATGGAGGCTGTTATCTTAAGCTCCCAGGGGAAACTGAAAGGAGTCTGTGTTAGTTTATGGAATGCCTTTTGTTTCTGTGTTTCCAGGTGGTGCTGTTTGAGTTTGAAAATTTTCAGGGCTGCAAGGCAGAGTTTTCTGCAGAGTGTAAAGATGTGACAGAGAAGGGACTGCAGAAGGTCAGCTCTGTGATTGTTGAGTCAGGACCGTAAGTAATGCCGCATGTGAGATTATTCATATAAGAAAATGTAGAAGATAACTTGTTAGGCAAGCTTGTCATGCTGGTAAACTCGGATCTTCTCTTTTCCCCTCAGCTGGGTGGGTTATGATCGGCATGGGTTCACAGGGGAGCAGTTTATTCTGGAGAAAGGAGAGTATCCACGCTGGGACACCTGGACCAACAGTCAGAACAGCTACTCCCTCTTGTCTCTAAGGCCACTCAAAGTGGTGCGTGACTAGTTTACATACAAAGCTCATGATGCAGTCACACAGATATGTGAAGAATATTTGACACGAGCTGTTTACACGTAACCTTTGCCCGTTGTATTTTTACCTCCTGACACATTTTAAATGATTGCTTTACTGAATCAGTGTCTACAAACACACGCACACATTCAGACTACACCCTGGTGACATTTGTGTAATTTTTGTGTTCAGGATGGTGCTGAACACAAGCTGCACCTGTATGAGAATCCAAGTTTTACTGGCAGAAAGATGGAGATCGTTGACGATGATGTGCCCAGTTTGTGGGGCCATGGTTTTCAGGACCGTGTAGCAAGCATCAAAGCTCTCAATGGAACGTAAGATCCTCAGCGCACCCTTATCTAAACCACATCGCACTGCCTTCTGGGTGTTTTTCTGCGACACACCTCACATTTTGTCTGTTTCTCCTTCCTCCAGATGGGTTGGCTACATGTACCCAGGCTACAGGGGTCGGCAGTTTGTCTTTGAGCGAGGAGATTTCAAGCATTGGAATGACTGGGAGGCCCCCGCTCCCCAGATCCAGTCTGTCCGACGTGTGCGAGACATGCAGTGGCACAAGAGGGGCTGTTTCATCGTTCCCGATCCAGCTCCGGCTCCTGATCCCGACCCTGCCCCAGCACCTCCTGCCCCTCCTGCTACAGCTGGAGCCAGCTGAGCAGGACCCTCGCCTGCCTCCCACAGCCTTCCCCACGCTGCCGACAGTGCCTGCCCTCTGCCTTAACCTAACCACGGCAAACGCTGCTTGTGCCCAGTGAGGAGTGCCATGTATGTATCAGTGGCGAATAAAAGTTGTTTGACCTGGAGTTTATTGGTGATGTTGTACTTCAAGTCAAGGTGGAGATGGCTTTAACTAAAGGTTTGGAAACAAAATAAAAACACTATCAGAGATGTCACACTGACATCTATGTGGAGATAATGCAGCCTACATCTGGCAGATAGTTTTCCTCGAGATAAGCTGCAGATGTGTGCCGCTTTCATTGCATGTGTTTTCCTATTCTAGTCAGACAGCTGAAAACCTCATCGAGCATTAGGAACACATGACTTATTCAATGCATATGTGGATACGCGTTTGCCTAACAGAAATGGAAATGATGTCATGCTGTATGTATGCTTGCTATTAAAACAGAGTGCGCTGCATTCCCTTCCCTTAGTCTTCATTGTGCATTTGGTGGTTAATGGTCACAAGGTGAACACTGAGAGCATGCAGTTACTCCAGTGTACCTATTTAACACTATTATACTAGTGTTAAGTTCAGGTTTAGCATAATAAGAGAAAAAAAATCAGTCCAAATGTAAAAGCACACATGCATGCGGTTTTTAAAACAAAGCACACTTTTCCCTCACAACACTGACTGGAGCATTTTCTCTATTTTTCTACAAAGTGCAAAGTTTTAATCATGTAAAAGAGGGAGAGCAGAGATAAGAGACACAGACCTGAAGTTTATGCATAATACTTGCAGAAAACATGCAGCTGATCATCAATAACTCAATCAAAATTGCCAGAATCATGAGAAGATTCTGGCAATTTCTGCCTCAGCATCGTTTCCCTGGACTAGAATTTTCACTTAAACATGAGGCTTTCAAACACGCACGCACACACACACACACAAAACACATCTGAAATGAGCCACAAACAACCTCACTGTTGTCAGAAAGCAAGCAATTTTACTCAAGGATTTGTCAATCCTGTGAGTGTGCAACCGGATATTGAGCCCAGATTTACTGCCCATAATCGCATGAAAAACAAATTAACTATTGATTAGTCATACAATCATTTCCTGAGTGTACTTGACTACACTTGACTACATCAAGTGTAGTCAAGTGAACATAACATCCCAACAAAACAGTCGCAGTCAGCATGTCTTTAATCGACAAAGTCGTTGACTGTTTCTCAGACGGACCATCTGGCTCATAAAAGCAGCCAGTCACTGGATTTGATTGCAGGACTCCTTCGGTTCTAATGATTGGATGTAACTGTGTTACATTATCTGTCTGTGTAATGTGTTCCCTGAAAGAGTCGTGTTTGTGTTTTGGAAATACAAGTCGTATACAATATTTTCAAGGGTGGAACGTTTGTACAGCATACATCTTTATTGACTTTGAATATATTCCATCCACTTTGTGCAATGTACCAGTACCACTGGCAGCAGAGTCATGCTGTACCACAGGATGATGCTATCACCATGCTTGACTTTGGGTAGAGCATTTGAAAGACTGACTTTTGCTCCCATAACCATACCTTTTGTTATTGTGGCAGAAAAGCTCTCTGTCTTTGTCTTGACTGACCATAAAACTTCCAGAAGGCATTTAGTTTGTACATTTGGGCAGCTGCAAATTACAGTTGAGCTTGATGGTGTTGATTTTGGAGCAGGGCCTTCTTCTTTGGTTGGTTACCACTCAGTCCATGGCGAGATAAAACTGGCTTCCTGTAGACAGTGACGCTGGGGTTTCAGCAGTTTCCGGTTCATGACAGATTTGATCCTTTGTGGTTTCTGAATTGTTCTAGGCCATTGTGAACAATTTCCTCTCATCTGAGGGTGACAGTTTTGGTGTTCTTTCAGACCTTGGCAAAGTGGTGTCACACCTGATTAACTGTTAGCTCCAAGAGATCTTCCCAGCTTGTGTAAATCTAGCTTTCTTTCTTAGATCTTCACTGAGCTCCTTGGACTTTTCCATTGTTCTGAGCATTGTCAGTCCAATGAGTGCTGTCAAATAAATCCTTTTTATGTTGGCAAAGACAATTTGCATACAGATGAGGACAGAATTATTTGCCACACAGTACAGAAAAAGTCTGGCAGAAGTAGGAACCAAACAATTTCAAAGACTCTGGAAAGAAAACTATCGAAGATGTACCTAAAAACCCCAGAACAACTGCCAAGACTCTAGTGAATGACTTAGCCAAACCAGCAATTGTACTCTGAAAGAGGGCAATCACTAGAAGCCTGCACAGGAATGGACTGCAACGTTATGGACCAAGAAAAACTCCACATATAGTGTCAAAGTTCCCAAGTCCTAATTCGAGACACCATCAAAGCTGGTTGAGAACAACAGGGCTAAAGTCCTGTGGGACCAGCAGCTGCTGGTCAACCAACCAGACACAGTGGTGGTTAATAAAAAGCAGAAGACTGCAGTTGTGATAGATGTTGCAATCACAGCAGACAAGAACATCAGGAAGAAGCAGCATGAGGGAGCAACAGGAGCAGAATTGGAAGGTAAATTCTAAAATGGTCCAAAATGTTCCTGGTAACAGGAGCATTGGGAGCTGTAACAACAATACTAAAAGAGTGACTTCAACAGATTTCACGCACAACAACAGAGGTCTCTCTCAGTAGGGAACTTATTATAAGCAATTCAAATTCAATTTCTTCTTCTTTATTCTTGGACACTAATAAAGTTGCTTAGAATGATTCGCAGTTCAAAATAATCCTTATTTATCATATACCGTGTCTTGGTTCAGCCTCATATGTCCCTTTAAGGTCCCTGAAAAGCTGCAGCTTGGTATTGTAATTCTGCAAAGGCTCTTGGCCACCGCTGAAACAGACCATCAGGCAACACCACAAAACCTCAAACCCAAAAATCTCAGCTCCAGTTCATCTGTTGTCCGTGGTGATGCATGCACATTATGATCTCATTAAAATGTTTCCTTTTAGCAACACTAACAATAAAAAGATCACCTCGATAGCATGATGCTTCATTTCAAGCATCCATTTGAAATCCTACTGTGGTGAAAGTACCGATCTTAATGATAATAATAACAAACACACCTAATAAGAGCACATTTTTAGTAGGAAATCACTCTAGTTTCATCTGAATCACTGTGAACAATATAAAGTAGATGTAAAAAAATAAATAAATACGAGTATAGAGTATAAATAGAAGTGTCTAAAAACTTTGTCCCAAAGTATAAAAATGTTAAAGATGGATTGTTATGGAGCTGTTTTATTGCTCCCAGTAGATGGTCAGCAGGTTTAAGTCATAAATCCATTCTTTAGAGCTGCTGTCTTTCTTTGCAGCCAGCAGCATTACCATCTGCCTTTATTTGATTTGATTTTTTAACACCATACAGTAAAAAAATAAAATAAAATCAACTCAAACATATGGAAATGTTCAGCAGCATCTCTTCTGTTATTCACATCCCTCCAGCACGGTAAAACCCATCTTTTACCGTCCTTCTCTCTCTCACTCTCCCTGCTCATTGTAGGTGTGGGTCTCTTGGCACTGTTTGTGCTGAATCATGAGGACATCAAACAATGACTGGCTGGACAAAACTGACAACTAATGAAATAACTTTGTGGGAGTGTGACACTCTGGGGTGGGGTGGGGTGGGGTTGGGTGGGGGTGCACAGTGACCCCTGATTTCATTCTGCTGGGCCTATGGCAGGCCGATCTGCCGGCCAGCTTGGACACTCTCGGTGCTGTTGGCAAAGTTTCCACCCCTGGGCGTCCCGTATATATTGAGCTCATTGTGCCATCACAAACACACTGGCACAGACAGGTACTGGTAAGGGGATCATGTCCGTCACGCTGTATTTTATAAAAAAAATTTTAATATATATATTTATCAGTATTTGTCTTCTTTTTGCCACTGTAATTTAGGTTAAATCTTAGAAACTTAGAACAATAACAGCAAACAGAATCAATCAACAGCTTCTCAGATTTTAGAAAAAGCTACCAAAAAAAAAAAATTACAGAAATACCTCAAAATTATTCAGAATTATACTTTTACCTGTTTCTTTTCAGCATCATCCTTATCCATTCAATATGGCCACAGACCACCAGAGTCCTGCATCCAAGCAGCAGCAGCCAGGCACCAGTGCGTTTAAGGTGAGGGAGGACAGGCGCACACTGGCAGCGAGACCAGTTCACATAAGTTCACATGAAATCTGTGCACTCCGTATTTGCAATTGTTTATCTTCCAAAAAAACACAACTCCTTTCAAGAGCTAAAAAAGAAGAAGAAATTTTTCCTCTTTTCCAGCTGGTTATCTATGAGCAGGAAAACTTCCAGGGACGCTGCCATGAGCTGACTGGTCCCTGTAACAACCTTCAGGAAGCAGGCGTGGAGAAAGTGGGCTCCATACTGGTGCTGTGTGGACCGTGAGTGTGGGTCAGAGACAGACAGAGAAAACTAGCAAATGACCAAAAAAAAGAGGGAATGGAATAGAGAAAAGCAATCAAATTTAATGTGTGATAAGCAGACAACCAACCATCTTTCCAGCTGAGCCCCTGCATCAATCACAGCCCCATTTGTTGTTGTGGTTGTTGTTGTTGTTTTCTGTCTTCTCAGATGGGTGGGATATGAGCAGGCCAACTGTAAGGGGGAGCAGTATGTGTTTGAGAAGGGCGAGTATCCTCGCTGGGATTCCTGGACCAACAGCAGGCGTAGTGACACCATTGTTGCATTCCGCCCCATTAAAGTGGTAAGAGAGATTTACAAATTTATACCTCCATCCCATAATCAGCTGCTTCACATCTCACCCTTGGCTTGATTTTTTTTTTCTTCTGATTCATCAGGACAGCCAGGAGCACAAGATTGTCCTTTACGAAAACCCCAGCTTTGCAGGGAAGAAGATAGAAATCATAGATGATGATGTCCCCAGCTTTCACGCACACGGCTACCAGGAGAAGGTCTCTTCTGTTCGGGTCCAGAGTGGCACGTGAGTCCATCCTTTCAGCAGGTGCTGTATATCATAGAAATAGCTGCCACATGCCCTTTGACCTCTAATTGGCTAACATTTGTTTCCCCTCTCTTTGCTTGTGGTGCACCAGCTGGGTGGGCTACCAGTATCCAGGCTACAGAGGCTATCAGTACCTGTTTGAGAAGGGGGAGTACAAGGACACCACTGATTTCGGAGCCCAGATTCCTCAGATCCAATCAGTCCGGCGCATCAGAGACATGCAGTGGCATCAGAGGGGTGCCTTTCATCCCGTCAACTAAGCTTGTGACTCTCTCCTGTCAGGAATCCTGACCTCAGCATCCTCTGCTCCCTTTCTGGCAACAAACCCTTTGACCTTCATTTACCACCACCATGCAGCATTTTGATATCAGCTGAGGCAGTAGTAACAATCTTTGAAGCAAACTAATAAATCCTCATTGCTTACATTTGACTCAATCATGGGATTGTCTTCTGTTTTTCCCCTCCACACAAGTCCTTCAGACTGCAACACCTGAAAAACAGACACCACCAATGCATCTAAACTGTGCTTAAACCACCAGAGAATATATGGGTATTGTGAAGGCATTACATGGGTTGGTTTGTGCACTGGCCCACTCCGACCAATAGGCTGCGCTGTAGGGTGTTTACTGGAGACGTCACTTCCTGTTGTCCCAGTAAAGAAGAGGCAACATTACAAGATGAAAAATATTCTCCTGCTTTAGCGTGCTAACGGTTTAATTTTTAAAAGCTATTATAGTAACTGCATATATTATCCCCACATTCCCCGGATACTTTGGTAAGAAAATGGTACAGCTCACGAGTTAGCTTAGCTTAGCTAGCTAATGTTAGACCACGTTTAGGTTTTGTATGTGTTGTACTACTCTTAAATGTGGCATGTCTTGAAAATATAGCCTGATAATCCACTAATATGACTGAAGTTGTGACTAAGTTATCCGCTTATTTCTTTGATTGAAGTAACGGGGTGTTTTATCGACTTTTATGTCGATAAAAATGAAGCTAATGTAGTAAGAATCCAGCGTATGAAGTAAAGTTTCTTATTCTTCAGGGCTGACATCTCACCTACCTGGCTATGTAAGGAGCTGTAAAAGTGTTTTTAAAGCACTTACTAGACCATTAGACTAAAGCCAAACTTTAAATTGGGATTTTCAGGTTACAAAACGAACATGATAAAGATCACTTTAAGGAGATCAGCAACGAAGAAGTTGAGCTTTGTAGATTTGTATGGCTTTGACATGAAATATTTAAAGTATTTGTTATATTAATTTTGGACATTATTGTTCTTTTAATAAACCACCTTTCCAACAGTCAAGATGCCTGTCCAGTGTAGCAGCTGCTCTGAAAAGCGTGCCGTGCTTAAACGTCCAAAAACCGGCCACTCTCTGTGTAAGGAGTGCTTCTTCTGGGCCTTTGAAGAGGAGATTCATCAGACCATAGTGTCAGCAAAGCTGTTCAAAACCGGGGAGTCTGTGGGAATCGCTGCCTCCGGGGGAAAAGATTCCACTGTGCTTGCACATGTAATGAAGGTCCTGAATGAGCGATACAGCTACGGCCTTGAGCTCATGCTTCTCTCGGTGGATGAGGGAATCACGGGTTATCGAGATGACTCCTTGGAGACTGTGAAGAGGAACCAGCAACAGTATGAGCTGCCTCTGAAGATTGTGTCCTATGAGGAGCTGTATGGCTGGACAATGGATGCTATAGTGAAGCAGGTTGGGCTGAAAAATAACTGCACCTTCTGTGGCGTGTTCAGGAGGCAGGCGTTGGACAGAGGAGCCATCATGCTTAAAGTGGACAAGATATGTACAGGTAGATTCAAATGACTGAAAATGTGAGCAGTGTTAGCTTTAATGTGTTGTTTTGAATAACGAGATGTCTCTGTTTTGTTTTCTTTTTTTCCCCTCTGCACAGGTCACAATGCTGATGATGTGGCAGAAACTGTTTTGATGAACGTCTTGCGAGGGGACATAGCTCGGCTGCGCCGCTGCACCACCATCTCAACGGACAGCGAGAACGAAGGGGTCGTGCCACGCTGCAAGCCCCTTAAATACGCTTATGAAAAAGAGATTGTTCTGTATGCTTACTTCAAGAAATTAGACTACTTTTCTACTGAGTGTATCTACTCTCCTAATGCTTACCGTGGCTATGCAAGAACCTATTTAAAGGATCTGGAGAGTGTGAGGCCCAGTTCGATCATGGACGTTATTCACTCCGGTGAGAACCTGTCTGTGCGCGAGGGGGTAAAGATGCCTGTCCAGGGAACCTGCAGCCGGTGTGGCTACATCTCCAGTCAGAAACTGTGTAAGGCATGTGTGCTGTTGGAGGGGCTGAACCGAGGTCTGCCAAAGCTGGGAATAGGCAAACATCACCGCTTCCATGATAAAATCCTCTCCCAGCAGCCACTTACAGAGGAGGAGGAGAGAAAGCTGAAAGCAGTAGACTTTTGAATCATAAATAATGTTTTTTTTTTCTTTAGAATAAATGACATTTGTTGTCTTTTATAGGAGAGCGATCAAATCTTATCTTTCCATTTCATATCATTGAAGTATTTATTGACTGTTTATATGGAATTTTAATTTGAAATGCTGTATAGACTTTTTACACTTTATACAAAAGAGTGTGACCAGCTGCTTTTGTTGTCATTTGCCATCTAAAAAAAGACATTTGAAGGTGCATTTACTTTATTTTTGTATGTCCCAGTGTACCAACCTTTGGGGAAGGGTCTGATAACAGTTATGGTCATACTTCAAAGTATTTTATGATCTATAATAAATGCATTGATCTTTATCTTCAAACTTGTCCCAAAAACTTGAGTATGCAGTCTGATTTGTTGTGCCTTTCATGATTCTAATGGTATAAAGTTTATTCTTCTCTGAGGTTATGTGAACAGATATGCACTACATGATCTAGAAGGTTTATAAAAAAATCACGGTTGCTTATACAGCCATGACATTATTTGGATATTTGGAGATATTTATTTTAAACGTGTAATTCCGGTGTTTGGCCGCTAGATGTCCCTCATCACCGCCATTCAGTCGGCGCGCGCCCTGGAAAAGTACACACAGTGGTACACACAAACTGCCGCGCGTTCACGAGAGACATCCTGACTGACCAACTTCCAGGGCAGCAGTGCTGGTGAAGTTTGAAGGGGGAAAAGTCAGATTTCACAAACCATCCGGAAGGTCGCCAAACAAAAAACTGACGCAGTCCACAACTAGGCAGCAGCTATGGACGATTTAGGTAAGTTATGAGGTTTTTTTTTTTCCCCATATGTGGGTTTTCTGCCCCCAGTTTGGAGCGGATAGCAGGGTGGAGGGGTAGTCAACGTTACGAAGAGATTTTATGCTGGCTGTTTGTCCAATGTAGCTTTCTTATCCAGGGAAACTTGCGAATACCTGACAGAAATGTTACAGTGACGAGCGAAAGAGTGAATGTTGTACCGACTTGACTTTCTCCTCACACTGTTGTAAAATAAGCAGCCTAGTAGGTTAGCAGCTGGACATCGCTAGCCTTTAACTCTACCTACTTTTTAACTCTCCCTCTCCGAGGTGAAGCGAACGTCTCTGGCAATACCACGCCGCCCTGCTCGTCTAAATCAAGGTCTTTTTTATCAGTATGTGTGCCGGAGGGAGGAGTTATTTAATGACATTTTGACATTAAGCCTCAACATTACCTTCTCAACTTTTGCCCCAAGGCTACTCATTCCAGCTTTGAAGTGGTAGAGTCAACAGGCCTCCCTGTACAATGTGTGCTCAGCCCTGGCCTGGCTGACTTCTAGTGATCCTCCAGTGTGACAAACTTAACTTGCAGGGATGTATAATTACTTGGTATACTGGTACACTTTATCGTTTTATATCAAAAACTAAAAACTGAGGTATAGGAAGCGGAAAGATCAGGTCTGAAAACTGTTTGATTAGACATGTGCAAGTTGAGAAATGCTGTAAGAGTTGGACAATCAGTACATCTTTAGGGATCTCCTGATTGGGAAATTCTGTGCTGATACTGATAATGAGCTCATATTCAAACATGTGTTTATTTACCTAGCAAACAAACCTTCATCATAAGAAATAACTCTGTGCTGATGGAGACTTTAAACTGTCTTTAAACATTTGTCACACACCAGATCAAACTGGCCTCTACCATTAGGCCGATATCTTGATGTATCCCTGACAATTTTGCACAGGAAAATATACAACATGTTTGTTAATGGCCGAATGTCATTTTCTCTTAGCTGCTTCACATGTCTGTCATGACTCTTTGTGCATTTTCTGTTTTTGTTTTTTGTTGGGAGACACTGTCTCTTAATAGAGACTGTAACTTGTAGCTGAGGCTTTTTTCAGTGTCTGTTAATATAACTGTTATTTCTGGACTGGTGTGGCATCCCCTTGTATTACTAATTTGATCATCACAAGTCATGAAAAAACAGTGATGTCATCAGATAGCTTGTGGATGACTTTAACTGGTTAATTTTATTTCTTTTAATAATTTAATCAGTTTTATGAATCCTTTCATCGGTACTACAGGTTTTATCTGCCTTTTATCAACGCCAGTTCTCCTGACGTTACCAGCGTCATCTTTTTTTTTTTTCTTGTTCTACTTTGGCCCCACTTTTAACCTTTGACACGCAACGTCTGAGTTTCTAATTATGTTACACTTTTAGCAGCTGGCAGGTTTCTATATTTGCATTACTAATTCAGTACTTGTGAAAAACTTGTTTCACCAGTCAAATATCTGTAGGAATCTTCTGATCTCTGAAAGTAGACCAGCAGTGAAATGGATTTGCGAATTGTTTAAGTGGAGAGATGATGGGCCGCATTTCCCATTTGTCTGTTGTGAGAATACCTCAAGGAGCCATTAGACACTCTCGCTGCCTTATGAGGCTGAAAGGATTGATTGTTGGTTGAGAGGGAGCCTGTAGGCTCGCTGAAGGGCTGACGGAGGGGGCGAGGCTGCTGAGGAATTTCGACCATCACTTTCTGACACGGTTCAAGGCCGAAAACTCTCTGGGTCACGACTCGCCTCCTGTCGCTACTATCTGAGAGAGGGATGTTGGTTTCACACGTGTCTCATTAGAATATGGGTACCCTAGTAATTGCAGGCACTGTTTAAAAAATTTGACCTTTGGGGTCAATCGCAGTCATCCCACATCCTCCCTAAATACACAAAAACAAGTCAGTGTAAATATTTTTAAATATCACATCACTGAGGTTTACTCTACTGCTATTTACCTGCACCTGTAGGTCCTGATATTCAGGGTCACTGTTTGAATACTATGTTTGTGTATAGTGATCTGGTGTTGCTCACTGCTCGAGGTAGAGAATTCCATCAACAGATTGTAAGCATTCTTCCCATTTGTTCCTCTGAGTCAGATTTTTCCAGAGGACCTGCTTGATCTGTGAGTTAGCACAGATCATACAGCACAAACTAGAGATGGGATCACAACAACCATGAGGCCAAAGATTTCCCGGACTACACCCATAATGGAAAATGTTGTTTATACACCAGATGTAGATCCTTAAGGGGAGTTACAAATACATTAACAATGCAAAAGGCTGTGTGACGGGGGCGTAAACACACATAAACACCTGCCAGGGTGTTCATAGCCATCTCGGTTGTAATTACTGCTGGAGTAGGTGAATCAGGGGTCGTGTTTGGCCATGATAACAGACAAACACAGTCATACTGTTGTGGCTGGTTACCAGGTGGCAGCCAGGCTTAGCCTTCACTTCTGATGTGGCCAAGGGGGCGGCGACTCATGCAGATGTGGCTCTTAAACCACATGTGACGTAGTGTCCTCTCTGTTGGCTCTGTTGTGCTGCATTTCATGTTTGTGGGGTGTGTGCAGCTAACATTCAGCTCTCTGTGAATTCCTGACGATTGTGTGACATTCAGGCACACTGACCTCACTCAGTGAGCTGAAAACCCCCTGTTCCACCTCTGCATGTTAAGAATGCGCATACTGACCTAATACGCACGCATGCAGTATGCTCAATGGTCACAAACAAAGTGAGAATAATATTGAGTAACAGAATGTACTTTTTGCTTGCAGTTTCCCATTGAATGGTTTCTTTGTTAATTACTAGAGAATCAAACTGAAAGATTAGTGACTGGACACAGAAGGGAACTTCTCCTATATACTGCATTCTTGTTAAATATATTATTTTAAAGTACAACAGAAACTATAATTCCAAGGGCCTAAAGGCAGCTTCTTCATTTTTAGACTTTGTTTTGCAAAATCTAGGGTCACTCCCCAAAGCTGTTAGTACTCATCATAGCTTTTTTGAATATATGTCCACTTACTCAAATTGAAACCAAACTAATGTTGGCAACCAGGATCACTAGGAGCCCTTTTGTTTGTTCGTCCACAGATAATGTCAGTATGTGTACACTCCCATATAAAACCTTGTTTTCTTAATCCAGGGCTGACCAAGTAAAACATTGACGCAGTTTCTTATGATTCTAATTTTCATTTACAGGTCCTTCTAGTAAAGCTTAATAATATTTAACTTTTAAAAAAACAACACTTTTTTTTAAATTTCCGAGAGACCACTTCATCCCCTGTGTAAAGCTTTTCAGTTCAGTTTTACTTTATTTACATAACGGCAAGTTACAACAGCAGTCACCTGAAGGAGCTTTATATTGTAAGATAAAGACCTACGGTGATACAAAGAAACCCCCAAATATCAAATGACTCCCTATGAGCAAGCGCTGGGAGACAGAGAGACGATCCAGCAGGACCAGGCTCTGGGAGGGGCAGCCATGTGCTGCGAGCACGTTCGTGGAGACGGGAGGAAGACGGGACCAAAGACGGACTTCTTGAGGCATCGCATCCTGAAATCCCAGCTTGTGCTGATTGATCAGTTCAGTCCTTGGAAAAACTGCAAGACTGGTTACATAATGTATAGGTCTTGAGGTTTTGTAGACATGACAAATAACTGTGTGATGTTACCTTGTCTACCATTTTTCATATGTAAGACCATGTGACGAAGGCCCCAGTCACACAGTCCACAACTGGTCAGTAGGTGAAGGATTCCTCTGAAGTGATTGATTGAATGACTGATTGATAATAGACAACTGAAGTAGGCAGCTGTAGAAACCAGGGATTCTACTGGTATTTCTCTGAAATCCACCTGAAGGATGCCTGCGTAATCCGCACCTTGCAAAAATAAAGTCACTGTTTGTAACAAGCCAAAGAGAGACTTATGAGAGAAGTTTCTCTGTTACACAGTGCACAACACTTTCTTGCAACGATGTTACTATTTTTGAAACTGCTTACTTCATTCCTCCACAAATTTGAGAACCAAGTTGAACTTCTTTAACCTTACTGTGGCGGTGGAGCAGTTTTCTTTGTTTTTGTGTGTGGTTTATTTTTCCTTTTGTTTTTTGTTTTTAAATGCACGGTCTATAGTTTAGCCATGTAGCTTAAGGTAATGCTTAAAAAAAAGCTAGTTGCGGTGAGGGTACCACAACAGTACTGAAGGTGACATGAAAATACAGGAACATACATCTAGTCCTTGCTTCACATTTTTCTCAATTACTCTGTGACCTCAGTAAACACTTTCCTGATGTCTTTGTGGCCTAATTGCCAGTTTCAAGTCATGTTGAATAAAAAAAAGAAGCCTAATGTGTTCATGATTAGAGTAAGAAAGGAGAATTATGCAGGATATGCTTATTGGCTCAGTGTGTGAGTTACATGTCCGTTCCCACTGAGCATGTGGTTTCACTGTCAGATCCAACTCATCACAACCTATTTCAAAACACACAAGATGGAGCTGACAAAAACACTCATTCAGAGGCTTCATAGCAGGACTTGACTTGACATCAAGTGACTGTTGACTTGTCTTCATTGGTGCCCCGTATAATCCAGAATCAAATTTGATTTTTCTTCTTTCCCAATGTTGCCAAGTGCTTGCTCATAGGGGGTCGTCAGATTGTTGGGGTTTTCTATATATTATTGTAGGGCCTTAACCTTCCAATGTAAAGTGACTTGAGGTTACTGTTGTTGTGATTTGGTGCTGTATAAAAAAATAGAATTGAATAAGTCACAGAGAGACAGCGGTTTTCTATAGGAAACCAAAGCTTTGGGTTTTGTAACTTTGAAGATCGTCTACATGCATGAAAAGCCATGTGAAAACTTAAATGAAAGGGGAAAGCCCTCAGAGCATTATATGGCCACTTTAAAGGAAGGATAAACATGGGCTATCTTTGCAAAGAAGCTGCAGAGGAGAGGTGCTCTTTATTGCTTAAAGGCAGACTTTAAAAAAGTGGGAGCCACTCGGCTTCGTTTCGCAGACATAATGAGGGCCATGTGGTTGCTCTGTGGAATGAAACACAGCGACACCTTATAAGAATGCCTTTGGTAAACACACAGTAGTCCTGTAAGATTTACTGTAACAATAACTGTTGATCACCTTGAAGAGGAACGTCTTATTCTTGAGACAATCATAGGATGAGATGTGAGGCAGCTGTCTTAAATGTTTACAGCATTTACGCAGCATACCAAAAACTCTTAGGTCTTTAGTGGTTTCTGTGTCCTAGTAATTCCACAGCAGAGTTAGTGTTACCAGACTAGCTATCATCACCCCTTGAGAGCTGCAAGGTTGGTGCATACCATCCCTAACCAGTGGGCTTGCCTGCTAGGCTAGAGAGAAGCTCCCGACTGTAAATCAGCCTTGTTCCCGAGCTCCACACCCATCCTGTTCTGGGTCTGGGGAAGAGCTGCGTGGCTGACCTCATCGCTTGGGCAACAGAGCCTGCCCCACATCCTCAGGAAACAGAGGAGAAAAACAATGAGCAGAGTCAGCACTGGGGGCAGCTGGGGGGCCTTCAGTCTGTGATCCTGCTGCTCGAACAGCCTTTCCACTATTAAATGCTGTTGTACGATACTGTTCTTTCCACTCACAGCAGCCTTCAGTCCCTTCCTCTTCCCTCCCTGCCATACTGTTTCCATGCCTTCACTGTTCCCCACTCTTGTAACTTCTCTCGGAGAATAATGCTGATTATTTTCCTAACAGGTCTGGGTAATGTAGTGGGATTCTGCTGTATTCTTCCAACATTACTGAAGCCGGGGACCTCCGGGGCATATCGGGGGTTTCCTGGCTTTGGAAAAAATGGGCCTTTTGGGGGTGGCAGCGCACCTAGGAATAATTGATCTGTCTATAGTAAAGGCAAAGAGCTTCTACTGCCTTATGTAAGGGAAGCGGGTGCATTTTTCTGTTATTCCTGCCTATGTGATCAACAAAAATGTATTTTCTACTTAAGTAAATGAAATCCCAGCTAAAAAAATATTACTGTCCTGTTGTTATTCCTTTGGGGGGAATAAGCTTGCTTATTCAGGGGTTAGCTGTCAGTAAGTCTCTGGAGAGGGGAATGTGTTTCCTTAAGCGGAGCAGGGAATCTCACTTCTTTTCTAAAGAGTAATTATGCTGTCATTACGTTTTGTTTTAGTCCATATTTTGTTACTAAGACTGAAACAAACACTGATACTCTGACGGTGACAAAATGATTTCCAGCTTTCTTGGTTCCAAACTAAGAGCTGCAGTCTGTAGTAAACATGCTGCCTTCAGCAAATGTCGACACATGAGTTTGAGAGCTGCTCAAACCTGATGAAGTGAAGAGGTGTTGGCAAAGAAGGAAAAGACGACGTGTAGCATAATAATAATGATGATGATGATGATAATTTGAGTTCTATAAATGCTGTGTCATTTATATACAAGCTTTTCTTGTATGAACTGATAAGATTATCAGTAAATTGTAGTCAATTTTCTTTATATCTCTGCTGGGACTCTTTTCTTTGAACTGCTATTTTTCTCCATTCAGTAGTTTTTCTTTAAAACTTGATCTTTTTTCTTTCTTTTTTTTTTTGCACATTTCCTTTTTTCTCCACTTCTCCAGTGAGTGTCTGAGTTTCATGGTTTCATCGTCATCAGGGTTTTCCCTGCATGCAAAATCGTCACAATTGTACAGTTTGAAAACATGAACCTCTATATGCACAGTTTTAGGAATATAGTCCCAGATCAGGTGATGTGGAGACGCTTCACCTACTGAAGCTTAAACCAGAGTGTGTCAGAGTTTCACTAGTGTTTGTGATTTTAAAAAACTGATATGAGGCTCAGCTCAACAGTTCTGTCTCATGTAGACATTTAAAGTGAAATACATCATAACATTTAGAGTAACTTTACTGCTGTAATTATTACTTTTACAGCTAAGTTTAATTTAATTTTTTTTATTAGTTATAAATGTTATTAAAAAACTAGTGTGAATGAAACGGTAGTAGGATTATATTCATACACAAAAGCTGACTTGCAACTACAACTTGATTATATGGGAAGATGAGAAAACCACCAAGTGTACATATGAGGTTAAAGTAATATAATAATTACTTATTCACAAAAATTCAGTTGGAACAGGTGGTACACTTTCCATATTTAAATAATTGTTCACATTATGACACTTTCTTTTGTCCCAACTGTACATTCTTAGTGTTTAACTCAAAGCATTAAGCCCTGTTAGTTTGAAGCTTGGGTGACTGGTTTCAGTCGGTGTTTAAGAGGGACAAGACGGTCTTTCTTTGACCGTTCTTCTCATCCTACCCAATTACACTCTTATAGCACAAAAGGCTGCTCACTGACATGCAATTTATCTACATTCATGGCTATGAATGTGTCCTCAGTGACTGGGGTGTTACATCAGTCTCCACATGGTGCCATGTCATCTGATTTACTGGTCTGTGGGGAAGTTCTTTTATTTTGGTTTGGCGTTCACTCCAAGAGGAGTGTCATCTTTCGGATATGGGATTGCTTGGCAGGATATTTTTAGATAGTAATCACCCTACAATGCTTTAGTCATTCTGATCCATTCATTCATCCATTGTCTGTTTGGGATCGTGTGTTGTACTGTATAGACAGGGTGCGAGCCCCTGCAAGGTTTGACCTTTATTTTTCCCCTGGTCCACTATTTAATCAAGTTTGCTTTTGGTCCATTTTCTTTCATTCTCACCCACATTCCCGCTCTGTGGTTTCTACACAGCCTTCCTTGTCTGTCTCGCTGGCATCTAACCCTCCACCCCCTCTCCGTGGCCCCTGCCTGTCTTGTTTGATATAAATATCATGTTGGGTTGGCCTGATGGGGTAGGGTTTCACCCTGGGATTGTGGCCAGTTCTGCTCTTTTGCTCCCTGGCTATAAACAGGTGAGCTGTAGACCTCAGCGGCCCATCACCATTGCCCACATGTTAATAAAAACCATTAGGCAGCCTTGGTTTCCACCCTGCACGGTACTCTGTGGGCAATGGGCAGTAGAAATTTTGACATCTCCCTTATCCTGGAATTCAAGGCATGCTGCAGTTAGTGGAATCCATCCTGTAATTGTCAACACATTATTTCATTTTCTGTACTGACAGATGGTGTTTTGTATCGGAGCACATTCTTCACAGGCTCACTACCTAGGATCCCGCAGCATTGAAGGAATGTCCTGCTTAAGTAGCTTTGATCACAAAGCGTCATTTAGATTCCAGTTGAGACTGGTTGGGTTTTTAAAATGAGTTTTCATTGGATTAGGGTGACTGTATGCTCCTGTTCCTGAGCCACCTTCTCTGCCTGCGTCCCTGCCTGATCTGCTTGCTTTTTGCCAAGTGGACAGAGGAATGTGTGGAATTCCCCCTGCACCTTCACTCCCATCTGATAAACACAGCAGGACGATGGCATGGCTTTGGGTGGGTGGATAGGGGTGCAGACAAGACTGTACATGCGCCCACTGCCACAAGAATGTGTACAGTGTCCACATGACTTCAGTTGTTTGTTGAACATAATAAAGATTAGTTGGCACAGTGTGGCCGCAGTTGAATCCCCTGAAAGCGCTGCTGTTGGTTTAAATCAGCACATTGTACGAGTGAAGCAGTTGGTGCACGTTACACCTCTGTCCTGCTTTCTTTTCAGGTTGCACACTGGTGTATCGCTGCTTTAATCATTCTCATCTATTCAGAGACATGAAGCAGGCAAACCTAATACCTGCAGAGCAACAGGTAAAACACGATATGCTGTATAATAAATTGCCTGAGCCTCTTTCTTCTCCATCTTCTTTGTGAGAGAGGAGTAATGACATGGTTTAATCTTTAAACTGTTGGATGTCGAACCTGTTTCTGTATTCACTGTGAAACACAGCGTTTAAATCATAGCTCACGACTTTTGCAGACACCCTTTTAGATGACAGCTTCATTCTCCAGATCTTGCACAATGGACCATTGAGTCAGGATGCTGTTAGAGCAGAATTGGACTTTGTCCATTGTGGCTCCTACCCCCTGTCTGGAATGGAAAAGATTAGCCTGTTGCTTGGCTTACAGTGCATGTTTGGATTCTCGGTGTTTCTAACTCTTTGTGGACTTAAGTTTTCTGAGGCTGGCGAAGGCTTGTTGTCTGTCCTCATGACAGTCAATGCTGCCCTCGTCAGGGAAATGAGGAGCAGCAAGCAAGTTTAACTCCCATTTTCATTCTTTCTCCTTTTATGAGCTGCAGTAACAGACATCAGAGATGTGCTTACAGGCCACCCACTGAGAATGATGTGTGTGGATTACAGGCTGCTTAGTCAAAAGCCACAAAAGGATGTGTGATGGAAATTTTGGATTTTCTTTCCTAATGTCCTGTTTTCACTGTCAGAGCAAATTTAAGGTACTTTTCTTTTCCTCAGACATACTTTCTACTTCTACTCTGTAACATGTCAGATGGAAATATTGTTTACTTCCCTAGAATGATCTCACATCTATTGTTACTTATTGTTTACAAATTCAAGTTTTTAACCTAAAGCACATAAATGTTTCGTGTCAAAAATTCTTCTCTAGCAGTTTATATAAACTGTCAACTGTTTTTTGTAAATGTTTTAAATTACAGGCATCAGAATATTTACAAACCAAACAACAGATTAAAAGAGAAGATAAATAGTTGAGATTATTCTATAATATAAATAATTGTTAACTTGAATCTAAAACAGAATCATTCTGTCAGTCAGTTTACTAGGCAATCGTTTTTGCTCTGGTTTCTGGCTATACTGGTTTCACAGAATAACATATTATGAAAATTTGACCGGTATAATAAAATGTACATTTATGTTTAAGTACAGCTGCATGGAGGTTCTTACCTGCAGAACTCCATTCCCCTAGTGACTATCTGCTGGACTGTTTCCCTGGCTATGCACACAAACACATATGCAATGGAGAAAACATCAGACAGAAGTGATATGAAAACACTGGTCTGTGTCCATGGCCAAAAAGAAGAAAAAATGTGATTTATTGGGACTGATTGCTTGAGGATGTGTATAATAAATCTGATATCAAAGCAGCTTTATAAATAATGAAAGACATTCGATATGTTTGCCCATGTTCTGTAACACCATCTGTCTGTGTAGTTAGAGGAAGTCTGTGTCCCACTTATAGCGTTAATCCATAATGTTAAAAAAAAAACTTCTTCTTCTTCTTCTTTTGTTTTTTTTTTGTTTTTGTTTTTTTAAATAGCCATCATGACTTGTACTATCCAAAAAGTGTCTACATTATGGCAATGGCTATACCTATATTTTCTGACAGTAACCTGTGACCTACATGCAACCACACACATGCACTGAACTCTGTCATATGAAAGAAACACAAACTTATCAGATCTAGAGTAGCTATGATACGTTGCATATATGGATAGGAGCAGTCTAGCTGAGCTGCTGTGCCTATTTTTCCTTTATGGGTGTAACAAGTTTGGAACTGGGACCAAAATGACAACACGAGGAGCATGCTACTCAGGTGCAAACATTTAGCATAACCCCAGTTCTTTGAAAAGCAAATGAGGGTTGAAAGAGAACTGTGTATCATTAAGGCCCATGCATCATAATAATGGAGTTTATATGTTATCCAGTCTGTGACTAATCGATAGGTTTTAAAAAAAATGAATGCTCCCTTGTAAAGAGCAATAGAGGTATTAACCAGCCTCAGGTTTTAGAGAATCGTTATACCCTGTAGTTTCCTGAAAAGATACTACTGTACTGATAATTGAACTAGTGTCACATTCAGAAAACAAACTCTGATGTATCAATATTGGCTTATCACAGTAAAATGTACTAAAATGTATTTCCTATTATGGATACTCTGTGTATATTTATCCTGGAGATCATGGTCCTGTGTCAGGCATACATGTGTAGTATCACCAGCTGGGAAAAGGAATAATAAGTGCAGAGTTGCTGTGAAAGGAGTTGTCTTATAAACTTGGCTCAGAGGGCCTGAGGCAGCATGGCTGCCCTCTCTGTCAAGGCTGTGAAGAACTTTCTAGGAATACATGGCCATAATTAGTAACCTAAGGCATTTATTTATTCATTTATTTTGATTTGAAAGGCTCTAAGCTGCTGCTTCATGAGAAATGTAGATCAGTACCTAAATGCGCTATATTTCACATGACTCACCTTTGTCCCAAAACACAGTTGTGGTATTCTTTTTTTAATCTAGCGGCTTTGTTTCATGAGTGACAAAGTCAACTTCAGTGAGACCTTGCTCAGCATGTCAGCACCAGGTGCAGATTATTTTGGGCTGGTCATGATATTTCAGCACATTTGCACAGACATGGGCTACTCACAGAGCTTCCCGCTTTAAATAGATTAGAGCTCCCATGTGGTTTATGTCAAACTTTTCAGGGCTTGTGGCAGTGTCTGTGGATTGAGGGCTGTGATGAAGGGTTGAGAGAGAGTATATATGAAATTTGAAAGATGGAGACAGGTGTGAGTTTTCTTTTTGCGATATAGACCGCTCTGTTGCTAGAAGATGTACAAGATTTAAACTTTTGTCACACATTATTCTTGCTCTTGACCAAACACCTGTGAAGCTCAGATCTGTTGGTCATATTTTGTTAATGCATTCTCTCTCTCAAAGTTCATTTCAGCGTTTGTGTTGAGATAAGAGGGCACTGAGAGGATACTGTTTGGCCCTTAAACCACTCCCCCATTAGACTGGCAGCCTGTTATCGCTTCACGCTGCTCACACTCACACATTGGCACCCACACAGTCACAGTCCTTCATGAAGGATATTACAGATACAGGTGGAAAGAATGTAAGTACAGATACTGAACTTTGTCAGGATTTCAAAACTATATGGTTGTGTTGCATGTATGCGTTTCTCTCTGTGTTTGTGTATTTTATGCTGGAGGTTTCTCCATTGACTTCATTCGGGATGAAGTTGGGATTTAGTGGTGGAATATTTTGAGAATTTGAATTATTTTGTAAAATATAAACTTTTAGGAAGTTTTCCAGAATGATATGTAATCAGATGAATCTTGTTTCTTAACTTCTTTAACATTTTTTTTTTAACTTGTCAGCTCTCAAATACTTTAGAGTTAGATATTTTCCCTTTGGTTGCTCTAAACAGGCGCAAGTTTTAATCCTATCTCACCAGTGACTTGGTTTGATGTTAAGAGATTAAAATATAAACTCAGAAGAGGCAGGAAATAAAACTTAACAAATCCAAATCTAGAGAGCCAGTCTGTGCTAGACAGACAGGTGGTAAGAGCTCCCTGTTTCTTGGATATTTGGACAGTTTTCCATCCTGCCTTTCAAAGATATTATTCTTTGTAACAGGGCCAAGCCTCTGTAGTGTAACACTATGCAGCCAGGGATTGCGGTCTATTCTAGACATGCTGCAGATGGATGGATTGTGTGATGTAAGAGTCTATTTTGTTCCTGCGTTCCACCAAACACTCGCCAGGGTAACACTGTACCCCCTCAACCCTGGACCGGATTCAGAAACATTTTCTGTCTCTCTGCTTCTTTGTTTTATCAGTCTGTCTCATGAAGTTCACACTCAGGCTCTTGAAACTAAGACTAATCATAGACATGAACTGGATGCATGGCACACGGAGCTGACAGATCAAATGCATGGTTGCTCTCATTGACTTCAAGTTTGTATCTTAATGTGGACTGTGGGAAAAACACATTGCCAGTTTCTGGGGGATGTTTTATGATTTAGAAATTGGGTGTAGGTGTTGTAGTGTGCCATGCTGTGGTGGTCACATTTGGCCATGTACCCACCACAGCATGGATGACCTGTGAGGAGAAACCAGTTTTGTTAACAGGCTGGAATGAAGGGCTCAGACTCGCTGGCATTGTCTGTTACAGCCTGACGCCAACATCAGTAGTGACCTCAGAGCGCCCATCCATCCGTCTGTCCACCCATTTTGTTAACCAGTTATTCAGCAAGAGCTGCAAGGGCTTACAAGGATAACACACTATATCATCCACAGCTAAGGCCAGTATAAAATCACCGGTTACTCTGATATTCTCTGAGCTGTGGGAGGAAACCTACACAGACACTGGGAGATTATGTTTGCTCTTCACACAGAAGGGAGATCCCACTGAAGGTGTGATTGGTTTTTATGTTTGCAGGCTAAAACGTCTTGGAAAAAGACCTTTAGAATTTGTTTACCTTAGACAAATAGATCTATTCTGATTGTTGTTTTGGTTGGACAGATCATTTTTTATGTTCTCACTGTGCCTTGAAACATGAATGAATTGCATCTTTCAGACGCGTTGCTGGCAGACCTGGAATCTACTACATCCCACATCTCAAAGCGACCTGTATTCTTGCCCGACGAGACGCCCTACTCCATCCCTACAGGAGGACAGCCCTACCAAGATGTTACACTTCCACCTCCGGTCCCTCCTCCACCTTCAGCTGAAGCTCTGAACGGGTCCCTGAGAGATCAGCCTGATTCCCACCACTCCTCTCAGCAGGTAGATCTCTGCAATGTTTGTGATCTGATCTCACTTAGTATATCAGACTCTTCAAATGAGAAACAGTAAATGTTACATTAATTAAAAAAAAACCTCAGCAGTTACTGGTTGGTGTATTCTCTGCAGTCACTGGGTTCGGCACAGAAGAGCTCATGGTCAAGGGACAGTAGCAGTTCTCCATTATCTCACATTGAAGAGGACCACGTTTACAGGTAACTTCCACACACTCAGGATGTTGTGTATATAAACCTGATTGCGTCATCTGGCATTTTCTTTAACTTTTAGTTTCTTTCGGTAAGTTATCTCTGTCTCTTTAGTTTCCCAAACAAACAGAAGACATCAGATTCCTCTACAACAGCCATGACTTCTGCGTTGGGCAGTAATCTGTCAGAGCTTGACAGGCTTCTGCTGGAACTTAATGCTGTGCAACAGAGCTCCCCTTCATTTCCCACTACAGGTAGAGACAAAGGCTTCAGATTTATCGGTTCTAATGGGATTGAGCATCATTAGTTTCAATGTTATGTGTCCACAGAGGAGGCAGCTCCTCCCTTGCCATCCTGCAGCATCACTCACTACGAGAACGGCGGCACACCTGACATCTTGGTAAGCCCACCACCTCAGGAGAAACCAAAGAGGAATGGGAGGATGGAGGACGCCCGACCTACTGTGGAAAGTCTGCTGGATGAGCTGGAAGGCTCGGTGCCTTCACCCAGGTATCTCCACTACAGCTGGGGTCTAACTTGGCATTAAAGTCCCCTCTAATCAGTGTTGCAGACTTTGTTCCTTTTTGTTTTGTGTTTGATTCACTATACTAGTTCAGAGTTGGACACTAAAAACGGTCTTTATATTCTTCAGCAGAAAGTTTCTGAGACCTGGCAGAGTAGACCTGTGTGTTCATTTGCAGTTCTGTATTTTTATCCCTAGACTCTACTAGAATAGCTTTGCATGATTTGCAGATTAAATTAATCCTAATATATCTGATACAGAGTCTTTGTGTAGCCCCTTCAGTTCATCCACTGTCTCAAGATATTTGAGGGAGAGAACTAAAATGCGCTAAACTAAAATGTCCTACACAATGACAAAATGTCATTTTGTCATTGTGTAGGACTTAAGAGTAGAAAAAATATTTGCAGATGTTGGGCTCTTTTTTTGTGTGCAATTTCTCCCCTCATGCGACCTTATTGAAAAGGATTCCAGAAAAGTTCCACACAGGGAGGTATATATACTTAAAATGTATGTGAGAGTGTTGATATTGGGTCTGGTATGAGCAAATGGAAACATCTGAGGTTTCTGAATGTGTATTAGCATTTACAGCTTCTTAACAAATACATGCATTTTCCATGCGCAGTAAAAGATTAAGTAAGTTTACAGCAGCATTAAATGGTAGCTGTATTGCTTTGTGTGTGACAGCTGCCGTGGGGAGACTGAGACATTGTGGAGCAACACAGCACCTGTTTTGCTTTGATAATTAGAAATCATCAACTTACACAATTTTGAGCTTCACTATTAAAAACAAAAGTCAGTGTTTGCATGGATTTAATAATCACAATGACTTGTGTTTTCCAGCCCCCCCACTCGTCACAGTGACTTGGACACATCCTCTCAACAGCAGGCCAGAATTTCAGCTTCCTGTGCCACCAGAGAGCTCGATGAGTTGATGGCCTCTTTGTCTGACTTCAAGGTATGAGGGAGCATTGGAAAGGCTTTATTTAAACAACAAATCCCAAGCTTCTCCTGTCATGTTCTTCATGATTGCCTTCTTCTTCTTCTTCTTCTCTCACTTGTGCTTCTCTGTTCCTCTAGCCTAGCTCTTTAGGCTCTCTGCTTGAACCAGCAGGAGCATCTTCCAGCTCTTGCCACACTCCAATGTCCTCTTCCATTTCCCCCATGGCTTCTCCTTCCTTGAGTCTGTCTCATCCGTCTGCCTGTGCCTCTCCTCTCTTCTCTTTACCTGCTGGGCTAGAGCTACATATAGATGAGGATGGAGGAGATGGTGGCATGTTGAGACCCCACCCTAGCCATCTCTCTCCACACAGTCCTACATCCTCATATTCTGCAACCAGTGAGCTAGACCTGGACTCTGTCATAGATGTCTCTGCCATCATGCTATCATCTCAAACCAAGTCTCTGCTAGTCCTCTCTCAGTCTGCTTCCTCGAACTCCAACCTGCTAAGAAGTAGCCCAAGTCCTTCCAATACCACTACCCCTTCACTTACCTCAGTTATCACTGTCCTGGATCACAAGTCCTCCAAGTCCCCAAGTCCATCTGTAGAACGGGTCTCACCCTCAGCTTCTGGAGGTAAATCCTCCTGTGCTCCTGAGAGTGTAAGCAAGGGTTCTCCTTGTTTTTATGATCTCGATGTCAGTTTCTCCTCTTCGTCTTTACCTACAACCCAAAACTTCACCCCTCAGGTCTCAGCCCCCTCACCCCTCCCCGTTTTTGTCTCTCTGTCTTCACCTTCAAAAACATCCTCACCATCTCCAGTCTCGCCACTAATAGTCTCTTCTCCAATGGCCTTTAATAACCACAACAGACAGTTGCTGGAGACACCACCTGCAACCCATACAACCACCAACTTCACTGTACAGCAACCCCCTGTGGTAGAGCCATCCCTGGATGAGGCACTAGACAAGCTTCTAGCAATGAGTTTTTCACAAAATCACACAATGGCGAATGTGGATGGACCTCAGCTGAAGAATGATGCAGAGTGTCTTGGCAGAGGAATGCAGGAGGTGCACGAGGAGCTCATCCTACCCTTGGACAGAAGCAGCGTCCAGCCAGACACTTTCACCAACACTTTTACAGACGATTCAGTGGACGGAGGCACAGATGGGAATGGAGACCTGGACTGGGCAGACGAAGAGCTGTCCATGTCCTTACATGACGGTCTGGATGGCACCATGACCCCTTACACTGAGAGGCTCTATACAGATGGCAGCATGACCCCACTGACAGAGGCCAGCTGGATGGATGAGTCCATGACCCCATCATCATGCCCCGGGACCCCTGACGTCACCCTGGACCTGCCCCTGCTTCAGACTCCCACTATAGACAGAGTCTCAGCGTCTGGACATGTACGCTTCGCCGGCCCTGCCTGATTTTAAAATGTTGTTTTGCTAGCTAATGAGACTGATGCGCCTTTAAATCCCAGCCTCTGCTGCAAGGGTTTATCTTGCATGTTTTTTGAAAAACTAAAACATGGCATCTAATATTTTATCTGCTATTTTGACCACTACTATGATCCTTACATCAGATACGATTATGATTGACTTGTTAGCTTTCAGTATCATCAGGGCTGTGATTGGCTTGAGCTCGATTCTTTTCATCCCTGTAAACAGACCTTGGAGGAGACGCGCCCAGTTACTTTAGCCAGGCAAATAAACCAGGCAGAAAAACGCTAAATTTTTAAGCTTTGATCGATATGTAGAAACTACATGTATTTATTTAGAAGAAAATGCCTTGTAAGGAAGAGGCTGAAGGAGTTGAAGCAAGCTAATTAATAGATTTTGCTTGGAAACTACTCTTACAACTAACCTGCTGTTTGGCAGCACCACCACTCTGCATGGCACCACTGCATTTGTGTGAAGGACCAAACTGAGACCTGATGTTTATGTGGCTGCTTGAGAAACTGAAGGATGAGAGTTAGATCATCGATAGCAGTGGCTTCTGCTGAAAGCATGCATGAAGTTCCTAATATGGGACTCCGAGCTCGTGACCACTGCTTTGCCGGCACGTCAGTGACTTGAAAACGGCTGGTGTGACTGACCTGCTGCCTCAGTGCTCTGCTGTAAGTGCTTGAGCTTGTAAATTGGAGTGGACATATGATAAGGTGTTCGCTCCCTCCCTCCCTGCTCTTAGATAAAATCAGTTATTAGGCGCACTAAGGAGACTCCCAATGTGCACCCCATGTACCGAGAGGCTCACCTGCGCAGGAAGATGGGACCCATCATTGTAAACAAGAACTCTTCCCAGGACCGTCTCATAGAAGAGCTTCAGGGTAAGCTTGGGATCGGCCGCTCAGAACGGAGGCGCAAACAGTCCGATGATTGGCTGACGGAGGGTGTCATCGTCACGTCCAAACCTCAGCGATATCGTCCCGATGGGGCGGGCAGTGAGGTCGACAAGGTTGGCTTCAGTGTGCTTGACAGTTTCCACAAATTCTCCTTTCGCAATTATTTCACTTTTTGTTTCCCTCTTCTGCACATTTCCTGTCTCCTTCCTTCTGTTTTTCCTCTTTTCTTCAGATCATAATTCCCCCCGAGTCTCCTGTCCCTGTGAGGAAGGTGCTGCCACCTCCCTCTCCCCCTACCCCTCGTCGCCCCCCTGTCATAGAAGAACCTAAGCGACCCCTCCCTGTACAGCACCCCCCTGTCCCAATACCACCCCCACCTCCTCCACCTCCTTCACCACCTCCACAACGTACCCACCACATTCACGAACCAGTTCCTGCTCCACCTCGGCAGTTCATAAAAGCCTCACCTCCACCGGCTCCAGTTCAGAACCCTTCTACGCCTAAACCAGAGCCGCCTCCTCCTGTCCTAAAAACCCCAACCCAGCCACCAACAGTGGACTCGGTTCCCCCAGTTGCACCCAAAGTCCTGGTCTCTGTAGGCTGCCAAACTGAGTATGACCCCATCTTCCCTCCAATGCAGGCATGAACCCCTCCCTCTTTTATTCCTTCTGTTTTTCACACTTATTTTAAAGTTAAGTAACCCTAAACTTAAATATTTTTGTTACATTTCAACAGTAAATAACTATTTTCATACTGAACCATTTCAGATTATGGCCCAAGGGAAGGGTGGTGTCTCCGGTGGACCCCCGACACAGGTCAACAAGCTGGACAACATGCTTGGCAGCCTGCAGTCTGACCTCAACAAACTGGGCGTGCAGACAGTCGCTAAAGGAGTTTGCGGAGCCTGCTGTAAGCCGATTGTGGGACAGGTGAGATGGTTCGGTTAAGGTAATCTTTTGTCTGTAACATAAATAGATGTTTTCTAATCATGCTTTGGTTATCTGTTTTTTGTCAATTATTTTTTAGGTGGTGACCGCCATGGGCCGCACATGGCACCCCGAACACTTTGTGTGCACACACTGTCAAGAGGAAATCGGCTCCAGGAACTTTTTTGAACGTGAAGGACAGCCCTACTGTGAGAAGGATTACCACAATCTGTTCTCTCCGCGGTGCTACTACTGCAACGGGCCCATACTGGATGTGAGTCACTGCTCTCCACACATGTGGTCTCTGCTGTAGACGTGTCAGCCTATAAATGTCTTCAATGTTCATTCAGAAAGTTGTGACGGCGCTGGATAGGACATGGCATCCCGAACACTTCTTCTGCGCTCAGTGTGGCTCTTTCTTTGGCCCTGAGGGTAAAGTGATACAAGTATATGTTTTGAATCATACTGCTTAGCAGTTTCTCTCTACTTTAGAGTGGATATAATCTCTTGTCTCGTTCTACTTTCAGGTTTTCATGAAAAGGATGGAAAGGCATACTGCAGGAAAGATTACTTTGACATGTTTGCACCGAAATGCGGCGGCTGTGCCAGAGCCATTCTGGAAAATTACATCTCAGCTCTGAACTGTCTTTGGCATCCCGAGTGTTTTGTTTGCAGGGTTAGTGTTATGCTTTAGTCAGGAACTTTTCTATAATAGTTTGCATGCCTTGTAAGAAAAAGAGTACTAAAATAATAACGTGTGTGTGTGTTTCTGCAGGAGTGCTTCACCCCATTTGTGAATGGAAGCTTTTTTGAGCACGATGGCCAACCCTACTGTGAAGTGCACTACCACGAGCGCCGCGGCTCCCTCTGCTCCGGCTGCCAGAAGCCCATCACGGGGCGCTGCATCACAGCCATGTCCAAGAAGTTTCACCCGGAGCATTTTGTCTGTGCCTTCTGCCTGAAACAGCTCAACAAAGGCACCTTTAAAGAGCAAAACGACAAACCCTACTGCCACGGCTGCTTCATCAAGCTGTTCAGTTAGAGAGTTAGGGGGAACGTTTAACACTGGCACACTTGGGTCAGGGCTAAAATGAGAGTCTGAAGCATTTCTAGCACAGGGAGAGTGAGAACGGGTTTAGTTTGTATCGCAGGAAGCCGTCTCTGGATGATGGCGTTGGAAGTGTGTATGGGCTAAGTATGTGCATGTGGTTGAAGCGGTGTGCTGCTTCGGCCAGACTAAATGTTTTTCATGTCATTCAGAATTATTATTATTTTTAGATTGACAGCAGTTTATTTGTGAAGCTTTTTATGTGTTGTGAGCGGGTGACTATATCGGATGAAGGTATATTCGGTCTTTAAAGGAAAATCTTTTTCCCCCCCCTCCAAGACAGCAACTTTTCTCCCAGTCTACTTAGATGTGCTGAAACAAGCAGCTGTCTTGTTTGTTTTGAGTGTGTATGTATGTGTATGTGTGTAACCCTCAAATCGTTTTATTTTTTATCTTTTTAGAAGGTGATAAATTGTTACTAAGCACACTGAAACTCTGATCTATGAAATGCTCGGTGTGTGGTAAAGTTACTCACTGGTTGAGTGCGTCATTTTAGAAATCAAAACAATGAACATATGGCAGGGAACAGGTGACCTGTTGTTTTTACACAATATAAACTTTTTTTTAACAAATGATCAGGATAAAAGGCCTTTTACGTTCTCTCCTCCCTAGTATAAAGTCAGATAAGGCACATCTTTATATAACTGATAGAGTTGTGTTTTATGGTGAAATGCATCTTTAGTGTCCCTTGACCAGAAACCCCTTTCTAGTATGTCATATTTTAATTAAAGGTGCATACTGTGTTACAAAGCAGTCAAGGGCAAACTGAGCATGGATTAATATTTGACTCAGCAGTCACTGCGGTGTTCACTCTTCATTACATGTGCTGCCAAATCATTCCTTTTGGTTCCTCTGAATTAAAGCGAGTCTAAAAGCAGTTTGTTGGATTTGCCTCGTACAGTAAAGTGAAGCTGCACAGAGATATTGGGTGTACAGTGTTTTTGTGCTACACTACCCTTACTGTTTCTGAGTACATCCTGAGAATTTTTGTTGTTGTTTTTTGTACATGTCCAATGCAGCTACATTGTAAGCATGTACATGTGTTTAATAACCACTCGTTAAAAGAAGGAAAGGGCTGCTTGGAAGGCATAGCGGAGATATTTGGATGTCTTTGCTGATATTACTGTATCGAGAAGCTGATGAATGTTTGTTTTTGAGAGAATGCAAACCGTACACACAATTTGCCTGTGATATTCCGATAACTATGCAACTGTGGATTAACAGCTTTGTATTTCAGCATCAGCATCTATTTCTTAGGCTGTCTGTGCCATTGTATCATGTCTAATAACACTGGCAAATTCAGCAAAAAATACTGAGAGCAGGTCGAGAGTCCGCTGTTCTGTTTTCATGTTATTAGTCTGTGAGTTTGTAAAAATGAGAGCCTGGTGGTCTGCTAGAATAACTGGTAGGACTAGGATGACTTGTCTCCCTCAGCGTCTGAGTAGCATCTACTGTATGACCACCAGGTTGGGGTTCTGTACATGGTTATTCATACACAGCAGACAGATTTGGCTTTTTGTCTTGTTCAGGGAATTCTAGAGCCTTAATTCTTTTTTTTTTTTCTCACTGTATTTAAGATATCCTGTAACAGTCGTCTTTTCAAAATGACTTTCGTAGAGGTTATTTAACCAAAGCCATACCTTCTTTCAGTTTTTCTTGTCTGTTCACTTTGTTTTTTCTTTTCACTTTGAATGTCAATAGATACAAATAGTGAGATTCCTCTGTTCTAGCCTGATTATGCCAATAAATTCAGTTTTGGTATCAAAATGTCATCCAAGGGTCTAATTTATGCTAAGCTTTTACTTTGTGTGCAGCTGTTACCCTTAAGCTTTGCAATTTCCAATGCTATAATTTTATTCTCAGCTTCTAGAGAAGCTTTGCATGATTCACAGGTAAAAATGACCCTTATTTATCTTGGTACAGTCCCTCAGAGCATCCACTGTCTTACACAAGCTGTTTTAGCTTTCTAGTCCTTCCCTTTAAGCTAGCCATCTTCTGATTGGCTGAATAGTGCAGACAAAAGGTTTAAAGAGAAGATGAGTGTGGCTTTACTAAGGATACCTGCTCTCACTAAAATCATCAAAAACACTCAGAGATTGTTTGTACACGCGACGACTTCATTATGTAAAGTTTAATTCATCACAGTTACATGGATAATATAAAATAAGGAAAATCATCATAGGTCCACTTTAATCAGACATTAGTCCAGCTGTAGAGCACCTCTTTCAGGATGAGGTAAGAGCCCTCTTCTTCTGCTTATCCACTTCAGGGTCACAGCTGGGTGATAGGCAGAGTACATCCTGGAGAGGTCACAGAGCTAATGCATAGATTATTCATGCTCACGTTTACGCCTTCAGCAAATATAAAATCACCAATGGGGATCAAGACACGCAGGAACAGAGGATTCAAACCCACAACCTTCACAGCACCCTGCTGTCCCTACTCACTATGATAAGTTAGCCCTTTTTATTTAAGAAATTCTACAGAGTCTAGGCAGAAGGCCCGTATTATTCATAACCTTCAGATAAGAAAAATGATGAATAAATGATTCGTTTTCGTACAGAAACCCTTTGAAAGTTCAGTGTTTGGGAACGTCTTTCACCGGTTGTGGGCGCTAGTGAGACATTTTGCACGCTTACGTAGACAAACAAAACAGAAGACGAGGAAAACCAAACCTCGACTGTGATTGGACGAGGAGTCACGTGGCTATCTTCGTACCCGGAAAGATGACAAATGTTTCTTTGCAAGATTTCAGGTGAGTCGACCAAATTTATCAGGTTTAGAATAGTTTTAAGACAACAAATTCTTTTTGTATCTTATGATTGTACAAAGCTCGTGTAAGGGTTGGTGTTTACGGTAGTTCCGTGTGGAGGCTATTTGTAATGTGGAAGAGCCTTTGAGCCATTGTTGGTCGTTAACGTCGAAGCGGCTGGCTCACTGTTTACACAGTTCGGCTGGAAAACGCTTTTTGCGATGGTCTCAGTTTTATATTTTGAAGTTTTATTTATATCCTTAATACGTGAACAGAATTTGCTAAAGTTGAGCGCTTTTCTCTTTTGTTTTCACGAAATAAAGCAAGTAGCGCAGGTCGATGGTATCTGCGCTGGCTCGTGTTGTTGTTGTTATCTGCCCCCCTCCCCCTCTATTGTGTTCCCAAGAAAAGCCTGTATTGTAAAACATGACTGGACTATCTTTCAGATCCCCATCACACTCTCTTTGAATGTTTATCCAGAACAAAACTGTTACAAAACAACATCAGTCCCTGCCATCAAGGCAGCACATATATCTGCTTTTGCAGTATGATTGGCATAGCTGTGTTTCTCGTACTTTCCTGCACGGTGCTCACTCACCAATCGCATTCCTCAGCTTTTCACTTTCACTGTCTGTTGTAGAGCCAAGCTCTCGTTCAGCACGTCTCATTCATGCCTGATTTCTTTTGTTGTGAACAGGACGTACTGGGCGGAAATGGCATCCTACTTTGATGAACACAACTGCGAGCCCACCGACCCCGAGGAGCAGTACCGCCAGAATGCTCTCCTTGAGATGGCCAGGTGAGGGCTAGCAAACAGAGAGGCTTTATTCTCATGTGTGCAGTGCTCTGACTGACTGTTGGTGCCTGCGTTGGTGTTTACAGGTATTTGATACAGGGCTTGGACTGGATTGATGCACGCTATGCTGGCATGTCAAGCTGGGACCAGAGGCTTCCTCCTCCGGCTGCCAAAACTGCCGTTCAGACCCTCACTGTGATCGTTATAACTGCTGAACAAGCAGGTAGACAGAACCATGAGAATTAACTGCCCTGACATTTAGGTTGATGATCAGCCCATGATCTATGTAAAATCTACGTAAGCGTGCATATCACCTGAGATTTTGATGTGGCTTTTTGTTTTTCGTTCTCACAGGCAGAGGTCTCAAGTGTCCTGTGTGTCTGCTGGAGTTTGAGGAGCAGCAAACGGCTCGAGAAATGCCTTGCAAACACCTTTTCCACTCAGGATGTATACTGCCATGGTTGGACAAGGTAACGCTCCCGTGTTTGTGCTTCTCTTTGAAATAGAAAACACACGAGCGTGACCTCTTACAAATCCTTTTTGCTTCTTTGTCGTCTTTAAACTTTAGACCAACTCCTGTCCGCTCTGCCGACTTGAATTACCCACCGATAATGCAGACTACGAGCAGTTTAAAAAAGACAAGGTGGGTGTGTTTGAGTGTGTCCTAACGTTTAACCGTACATTTATCGTGGCATTAGCTCTATATTGTTGTTTTTTAATTTATTTTTCTGATCTGCAGGAGAGAAGGAAACAGAGCGAGCATCGGCTGGAGGGCCTGCATGGAGCCATGTACACATGACGCTGCAGTGCTGTTGGGCAAGGTTGTGGCACGTTGACATTTTAGTTTAATGAAAGCTTGAGAAGTGCATAAAGCTGCATTCGCACACCATTTCAAACAGAGTGTAGTTTCACGCTCAAGGATGGGGAAACAGTGTGAAATATTTGGCAAAATATCAGCAAATCCTACATAAATTGTAATAATGAAAAAATGGACCACAGTAAAAAAAACACATCGGGTTATCTGGAATGACTTAATGTCGGGCAATCGGGATGACTGTCGAGGATTAATGTAAACAGGCTCCTGTTCTCCCCACTCTGTTGACGTGGTGTGAATGCAGTGGAAGCAACAAGGTCATTAAACATTTAAAATGCTCTTTTTCTCACTAGCTAGGACCATTATACTTCCACATCCTGTTGCCAGCAGAGCGCTCTCAGACACAGCAGCTGCTTTTTCCTTTCCTTTAAAAAAAACAAACAAAAAAACAACTTTGTAGGCTATAAATGGACAAAATCTGTTCGTCTGTATTTGTTCAACGACCATGAAGTTATGATTTGTAATTTATGATTTTAAGATCTGTCTGCTGCTGTTCTTACTTCTTCATAAAAATAAAAATTGAAAAAATTGATTTTATTTTGTTTGTTTTTTTTAATCAAAAGCTTAATTTTAAAAGAATCGCCAACAAGCTTAGCGGACGTCAAATTCTGGGTTGCCCATTGTTCACTGATAAATGCCCGCACCTTTCAAACTCCATGTTCGCAGTAGAGAACGGGCTTTTTTGTACATTTGCGGTCTCAGCAGATTTTTCTGTCTGTTCCTCATGCTGAGTAATTTGATCTGTAATTGGGAAGATTTGTGGAGTTCCCCTTCAGCTGGTCCCATGATGTTTTGATTTTAGAAAAAACACTGGCTGTCCTGTAGCCTATCTGGAGCGAATATTAATAACACAATCTGCACAGAATTGGTTTTAATGCTCCTGAATCATATGACAATCTTCAAACTGCGTCCACGTCACAGTGATAATCTGGGAAACATTTAAACAGGCTTTTTCTTTTCTTTTTTAACCAATTATGAAGCTATTTGTGTCAGCTGCTCTGTCCAAAGTTGTTTCTATTTATGCTTGCAAATAAGTAGCTGGCCCTTTTTTAAAAACGTTAGAACGTATAGAACACTAACCATAGTTAGAGTGATGCTGTTATTATCTAACAAGTACGGCGTGCTATGATTAGGAAGCCATGTTGGTCTTTGTTTTAAAGTTTTAAATTGTGAGGTCGGTGTATGTACAAGTATTTCCTGTGAGCCAAAAGCTCAGACTGCTCTAAACACCATCTCAGACAAAAGGATCAGTGAACTCATGGAGTGCTGAGAAGTTCATCAGCTGTCCATATGTCCCTCCACTATTAGCAAGTACACAGTGACGTAATGAGTCTTAGACTGGCGGTCAGACTTTAGTGACATGAGATGAATGTGTCGTGGATATGACGGACTTAAAGCTTCTCTAACTTTTCATTGGTTTGTGCATCCAAGCAATGACAAAACTCTTCACTGTCTTTCTGCACTTTATACATTACAGTAACCTGTGAATTATGATGGATCATGAGCCAGCTGAGCTACTACGTCACTGACGTTCTGGTTTTACTCTTGGCTCGGTATGACAAAGAGAACAGATCTCATTACAGTCATCTCGATCACAGCTATGTGAAGACAGAAGCCCCACCCACCTGCTGTCTGAATATCTGTTTGCGAGGGGCAGCCAATCAGAAGACAGTTGCCTTGATGAAAGGCAATCTAAAACTGCTTGTTTCAGATGGTAAATAAAGCTCGTGTCATTATCTCATGAGTCTTGGCTGTATCAAAGCTCATTATGAGATATATAAGGCTTTGAGCTGTAAATCAAGCAAAGCCACTCTATAAAGGCCATTACACACCAAATGTGTTACAACACGATGCATTTTGTGAAAAATTCATCCTTAGGGAAAAAAAAAAAAATGTAAAAAATGAGAAGGGAGAGAAATGATTTGAGAGTCAACTGACCAGGAACAGTGTCTGTATATTCAGTAACTGTGCACAATTTGGGTTACAAGCTCTTTTGCCAAATGCAAAAAAAAAAAAAAAAAAAAAAAAAAAAAAAAAAAAAGCAATAACTGCCACAAATTCATTCAGCATTTGGTGTGAACGGCCGCATTAAAGAACAGGCAAGTCCTAAAAATATTCCACCTGACATTTTCCACAGTGTGACGCACCCAAGACCAAAAGTGAAATGAAAATAGAAGCTGATTTGTAGAGTTGAACTAATTTTGCCGTTTATATAATGTTGTAGTTTACACATTCACCCAACAAGAGCCCCGGTCTGATCCCAGGAGGAGATCTGAATTCCTTCGGGGTTGTGTCAGGAAGGCCATCCCACACAGAAGAAATATAATCTTCTAAATCAAAGACACAGCAGCTGAAAGTAACGTTGAGGAAACAAAGGGAAATCTGTGCGTTTAAAATAGTCCATGAAAGCCACGTGCTAATAATTTATCATTTTTATTTCATATTTGAATATAAATCTCTGTCAAATGAAAATACCTAAATGATAGACAAAAATCATACATATTTACAGAATTTATAAAAAAAAACAAACAATTTGTGTTGACTTGATTTCAGGGATTTGTCAGACTCCGTGATTACCATTCATTTACATACTCTTCAAATTCAAAAGAAAAACAGGACCAGTAAAGTTTTTCTGTGTTGCTAAAGTTCAAGACGTACAGTTCAGGCGGCTTTTTGTAATACAGTGTTCCTACACAAACAACCCAATGATCTGACTGCTTATTGAAGTGCACATTTGGATAGAAAGAAAAAAAACAAAACAAAAAACAAACTAATGAAATCCACTAATTTAATATTTGGCCTGTGGAAGATGGCATTATGGTATAGATGCTGTAACAGAATAATCCCAACCCCAATGTGAGGACTCAAACAAGCTGCCATTGGGAGTCAAACTGCATGACTCAGTAACAGTATGGCGAAACAGGTTACAGGTGAACACATGAGAAGAAAGAAAAAAAAAAAAAAAAGTACAAGATGTAATGCTAAAACGGAAAAGACAAAAAAAAATTAACTCAACCTGGAGTAGATTTTAGTCTTTTTGGCAAGTTTTGCAGGACAAACAGGATTGACAAAACAGACACATGATTGTGCATCCTGTGTAACTGCATCCACTGTGCCGTTACACAGGATGCTGACACTTTTTAGGACAGACACTTGCAGACAGAGTCGCACACTGCCCACTCGCCATCACATTAAATACCTCAAACGCTGCCAGATGGAAAATGTTTCACAACTGTATTCTGTACCAGAAGCTTTCACCTTCTAGTAACATCCAACTGACAAAAAAATAAAATGAAAAATAAAATAAAAAATAAGAGAGGTAGGTGACCTTTTTAAAAAAAAAAAAAAAAAAAAAAAAAAAAAATATATTGCTGGCATCCAGTGTTTCAGACAGTTTAAAATGACTCAACACTATGCAGAGGGCAGAATACTGTGCATCTGTGAAACACACCTCACTCACTCCAACATAAAGAAATGTAACCTAAACAGGCGGCATTAGCCAGCTGCAGTTTGACCAGTGGTGATGTGTGGCAGTCTGGTGTTGAGCTACTACAAAGATAACAACTTAAGAGAAATTGGCAACACAATTTAAAACAAAAACGCATCACATAAAGCACTTTGACACCAGTCTACAGCCTGTATCATATGTACCTCTCCTGTGAATAAATCACACTACCTCGGGCTTCACATCACTTCTTACTGAAACAAAACGCTGGTCTATGAACTCAAATAAGGCTTCCAAGGGTCCAGCTTGGAATCAATGTGCGAACAAGAACCCTCAAACGCCAAAGTCGATTCTTGTTTTATCATAAAATGGGCTTTAAATATCTGTCAGAAGCAAAGAGAGGATTTGCGTTAAACTCATTATCACATGACTGATGGCAGTTATTGCGTGGACATCGGTGAAATAAAGGGTGACATGAAATGTTAGCATTTCAAAGAAACTGTCAACACATTTATGGAACAACATACAGGAGATGACGATTATCAGCTAAGGGTGATTGATTCATTTCCATGCTGCTGTCACACGAGGGACGCAGGCCCAACATACACATTTACACGTTTTTGTTTTTTTTTAATTATTTAAAAACTACCTTCACCATCTGCATTCAAATTATCTGTGCAACCAAACCAAAGGCAGGTGCGATAATTAATTTATGCCTGATTGATTAAAAAAAGCTTGTGCGCTCTCAAACTGTAAAACATAACTATTCATTTCTCAGACATTCAGTGGTTCCTACCTACTACACAAACTCAGAAATCAAACATGAAATGCTCTTCTGTTAAAAGAAAAAGACAGAAAGAAAGAAAAGCGTGCCATGCAGAGAAGCAAAAAGCCGAAGCAGGTCGGCCACGCAAGGTTTTGTGTAGGAGTCTGGGGAGAAGGAGAAAACCATCAAGAGATCAGCTATGCAGAGTAAAAAATAAAATAAAATAAACGTCTTGATCCTCAATCATCCAGGAAAGTAAATCTCCAAAAGTTGATTCTGTTCATCTGGACTTTGCTACGGCCAGATGAACAGAATCAACTTTTGGAGAAAGTAAAATAAAAAATAAAAACTTCTCTCCCAGTCAGGCAACACCCTACCTAATGCAGAAGTGCCCAGATCAACAGCCTCCGAGGAACATTCATGGCTCCAAACTTTCAACAACACTACAGGAAACAACTGCAGCAGGTCACGCCAACAGTGGAGATTTAAAAACAAAAACAGGTTGAGGATATCCAAACGCCTCCTCTTCCTCCACGTGCTGCCTCTGTCAGCTTGGCTTCCTGTGGGAGCCCGTGAAGCACCTCTGCGGTGATGTTTCAGACCTTTCGGCTGGGCTGCACAGCTACAACATGGCTGTGCTCTCTGGGGTACAGTTGAGATGTGTCGATGTGCTGCTTCCCCCAGGGGACTTGAGGCCTTTGGTTGCCCCTCCTAATGTTGAGCCCTGGCCCCTGGAACCCATGATCACCCCTGAGCCGTGGTGGCTCTGCTGCAAGCCTGCCATCATGGTCTCACTGGTGACTGTGCCAAACTCATAGGTGAAGGTCCCGTAGAAAACCAGGATGTCCACCGTGAAGACCCACTCGCAGATGGCTGCGGCGTGCTGCAGGGTAAAGCTCTCGTGAATGAAGAAGATGCCGCCTTGGAGGACAAGTTAAGGATGACAAACGGCTCTTGTAGAGAGAACAGAGCATTTATCCTCACTGAAGCAGACAGAACATTCAAATCTCTACCAAACAGATGGACTTAAAGTATTAAATGATTGGTGTCTTCATTTTTTCTTCACCCACAGTAGGCTTACTTATAATGACCAATGTTCCCTCTAATGTTTCACGTGTCTGAGCGAACACACAAACTCCCTGAGCGTCCCTTGGACCACTGTGAGCAATAGCACACGTGTGCACTGTGGTCACGCCAGCATCGAATCAAAGTTACATGGTTTATTAAAATAATCAAATTACAGCATTTACACTTATGTTAGACAACTTTATTTAACTGCTTTAGCCCACTTACAATGAAATTAAAAAAAAAAAAAAAATCTTGTTCATGACCTGTGTAGGATGTTAACACTATTGAAGTAAAAATAACTTGAACTCCAATTTTGAAAACAACAAAATTTTTTTTAAATAAAACTCTTGACTTGTATTATGAGTATGAGTCTGTGGTCTGGGAGAGAGTCCTGTAACTCTGTCTGCAAAATACAGCATATAAAGACCAATGTTGGGCAATTAATTATATAGTTACTTCTTCAAAAAAGTAACTGAGTTATGCAAACAAAGTTTTTTGCAGCTTTTACCTAAAAATGTAGCCAAGGCGTTTTTTAATTAAACATTTCAAACTATTTACAGAACAATCAGCTGTTCTGCATCAAATCTGATGCCACACAATATTTGTGCCGCTGCAAAAAATAATTTCTGTCCACTATGAGATGAAGGAGAACAACAGCCTGATACCTGCAGGCCTGACAACAGGAGATGTATCACTGCTGTAACACCTGTAACATTCAGCAGTCGCCTCATTGTTCTGACACACAACAAAACTATTGACTACACTCACACTAACTACACACTAACTACACACTAACTACACACTAACTACACACTAACTACACCTAAACTTCGCAAATCTCTCACATCTCAAAACACGCCGTCACTCCTAAAACTTCCCCCCCCTTCCTAAACAACTAAATGCTATGTTGCTATATCGTTTTTTGATTGGTCGACACGGTACATTTTTCCACCAATAGGAAAGGGTGGGTTTTTTTGGTGTTTTTGCTCACAGGCTTTTGAGCGTTTTCCTTATAAAACGCAGTTTTTACCGTTTCTTCCCACAGTAAATATAAACAACGACAGTATTCAGGAAGAAAAACAAACATTGCAGATATTTTTATCATAACTCTGGTTTTACACAGAGTTAAAAACTGTTATAAAGTCCACACTTTTTCCGTGAATTGTTCCGTCTGTCCTGCTCCAATGGTTGTGCACGTTGTCATTAACGTGGCTTCACTCCACATCAGCCACGCCGCTTTGCTAGCTAAAACACCGGTGTCGGCACATAAGGACGCTGTCATAGCCTGTCAGCCACGTTGATTAGCTGCGTGTATACGAATGTGAATCACATTATTGGCTGGACTATGGGATAAGGTGGCATCTTCTAATCCAGTCGTTCCCATTTTTTTTTTTTTGCCAGGCCCCCCCTTTGTTTTACAAGAAAAATATTCGCCCCCCCCTCCCGGCGCGCGCACATGCACGTGCAAACACATCCTTTAACCACACACCCATATTTTGCTCCATTGCAGTTTATTTCACATCTCAAACATTTAGTAAACAATTAACTAAATACAAGTAATCTGCAATAAATTACAGGTAGTAAGAAAATAAACTCTTTCACGCTACGTCCGCACCTACACGGGTATTTTGCAAACGCAGCTGTTTCTATGTGTTTGGACCTTTCGTCCACATGTAAACGGCGTTTCGAATCACCGAAAACAGATTTTTTTTTTTAAACTAATTTTTTGCGTTTAGTGTGGACGAGGAATACAGAGTTGGTCAGGCAACGTCAAAGGTATGAGCCTTTTTCACGTTGCGCTGTGCGCCATGTTATTGTTTACATGAGATGAATTGCAGAATGGCAGATAGTCAGATTAACAGTATTTTGTCTCTATCTGCAGGTTTACACGCTTACATACACACATGCAGTTAATGTCCCTCTGTTTACAAAGGCAGAGGCGTCACGGTGTAATTATTTTTCGTGTAGTTGTTTTTTTCCTGTGTAATAATGTTCAACATTGCTATCAATACATTTTTCAAAAAAATGCCTCTCTGTGCAAAATGGGTTTAAAAACATAAACAACTGTGGGATACTGTTTGTCCGTGATTTGGAGAGCCCAGCGCTGCTCTCAATGAAGGGAAAACCTACCGCGGCACTTGTGCAGGTGAAGCCAAAGGGCAGATTTGCTTCACCATATTTTCTAGTCTTTGGCTTTGAATGAAGTTGGTTTGGAAACATATTCAGCGATGCTTCATCTCCTGATTTGCATTTGTGTGGGCGCCCCGTCAAAAACCTGTCCATTATGCTAGCAGTGTCCAAGCGGGTTTTTTTTGTTTTGTTTTTTCCTTTTCATACCGCGCCCCCCCTGCAATGGCTCTGCGCCCCCATACTTTGGGAAGGTCTGTTCTAATCCCATACGGGAGCAGCCGGTCACTTACTGACTAAACAATTCTGTTTTGCAGTGTCAAAGTTTTAATTTTAATTCAGGTTAGATTTTTTTTTTCTGTGCGCAGAGACCGTGCCAGCAGTGCGCACACGTGCAGCTTAGAGGATTGATGAGGACGGAGCTGAACGGTTCTAATTTCTGTTGCCAATCAGCCAATGAGTAGGCAGGTAGGCAGTTTGACATCAAAGGCTATTTTTCTTATTTAGTTCATAGATTGTTCCTGTCCCAGGTGAGGTGGCGAGAAAAGCAGGTTACACCCTGCTCAGGTCACCACGAGGTCCAACTGGAGCAAGAGCATCCATGGAGCACACAAAGGCCTCGTCTAAGTTTGAACCCAGGACGGTCTTACTGTAAGGCACAGAGCCACCATGCCTTTAAATGACAAAATCATCAGTGTGGCTTTAAAGGAACTGAAAAAAAGCTTATAAGAGCTGAAACCACATTCATACGTTTATCTGCATAATAACAAGGATCTCACTCCAGTAAGGAAAGGATACTGAAGACGAGGGAGATCATGGCTCCCAGTGCCAGAGCCACTCGGAAATGAGCCATCCAGTAGTCGAGGGCCGTGACAGCCAGACGGTAGGTCAACACACACTGCAGGCACACAAACAGCAGCCCTGCTGGAAAGGCCACACCCGCTCCCACATAGTGAAGAGATTTGGCATGATCAACCTGTCAGATGGAAACAATGTCAGAAGAGCCGTTTGAACTGTGACATCCACGAGGTCTTCACTTATTGTGATCAGCATCACTATAAAATGAAAATAAAAATAGAATGCAATGATTTGCAAGTCTCATAAGCTCATTTTATTCACAACACTGAAACATCAAATGTTTAAACTGAGAAAATGTATCATTTTAGAAATTAAGGTCATTTTAAATTTGATGGCAGCAACATGTGAGTAAACACATAGCCGTCTTCTCTGGCTAAAGATGATATAAAATTGACCCTGGTAACAAAAATGCTCTGTGGTCAGACAAACTGACGACAATCCAGCTTATCAGCAGCACTCAGTTCAAAAGTCTGCATCTAGATTGTATTGAGGCACATCAGTGCCTGTGAAATAAACAGCTTGTACAAACAGAAAGATCCCATCAATACTGAATGATATGTACACTGGTTTTAGAGAAACTTATCCTCCCATTCAGGCGATGGCTTTTGTTTTGTTTATTTTAAAAGAGAAGGCCATGCAAATTTGAGCAGAGACTGTTAAACCACCGACTGCAGCCATTTTTACATGAGAACAGAAGAATGTAGGTGCTGAACTGGCCTGCTTGCAGTCCAGACCCTTCAACTAAAAAACATCCGACGGATCATGAAACAGAAGAAAAATCTATTTCAGACAAGAATGAGAGAATACTGCTGTTCAAGTTCAGCAGCTGCTCTCCTCGGTTCTCAGATATTTACAGACTATCGTGGAAAAACACGAGGGCGCTTTTGTGCGCCACATTCAAATGAGCAAATATGGGGTTTTTTCTTAAAAGTGGTACATTTTCTCATTTTAAACATTAGATGGGTTTCTATTGTGAATAAAAACAGGTTTATGATATCTGCCAATCATTATATTCCTTTCTTTACTTACCTGAAAGTTGCCCACCATGACAAGACCAATGGCATTGGTGCAGCCAGACACCAGAGCGCTGGTGTTGACCCAGCATCTGTGGCTGTGTTCGATCACTTGGGCGTAGCGCAAAAAGCACACCATCACAACTGTTAGAAACAAATTTAACAAGTATTAATAATCTATAATCTTTTTGATTTGAAATTGGAACGAAGCGGTCTTAGTATGAAAAGTATGCTTTTGTTTTCCTAATTTTTTAGAATAAACTTGAACGCCTGAGATTTGGACACTCGCTGTTCTGCATCATGAGAAAGGCAGCTGGGAAGTAGCTTCACGCATTCTTCCAAAGGTTAGACTATGTGATTCATGTAACTGCTGCCCTAGACAGGATGCTGGCTTTCAAATACTGACATCTCTGCTTGCATAAGGGTCAATTTTCTCAGCAGGCTTAAAAACCCAGGTTGCAAGTCAGTAAAACAGAGCCCAACATCACAAGCTACCAACAGGAAGGAATTGGAGGGTCTAAAACGGCTTCTGGTCTACTGAGGAATTGCAGAAATGCATTATTTACTAAAAATGCAAGGAAACAAAATAAAACCATGACAGCTGGAATATAAAGGAAAGACATATGAGAAGTAAAGGTGACGTGAATAATGAAGTAGAGCTGCAGGAGAGAAGCAATCAAGCAGCTGTGGGAAAACTGGGACAGAAGTGAGTGGTGATAAAACGAGAGAGGGGGAGGAGAAGGAATGGAGGAAAGCCACAGAAGGTGAATGAAGGGGAAGGGACAGAGGGGGAAGGAAAGCTGTATTCATTATTGATTAGAGAGCACAGGCTATTTCCAGCCCCTGCATAACTCTTGTGGCTAACGTCTGTGCCTGTGGGAAACTGTGGAGAATTAATAAAATATACAGAGTGGACTGTGGAGACAGTGTTGAGATGAAAGGTGTCTACTGCCTAATTTTGTTTAACAAACAGAAGCCAACAGGCTTTTCACTCAAGTGTTGGTAATGAATATAAAGACAGATTAGAGATTTAACCAGTCCACCTTTTATTCCTTATGAAATGACCCCACACCTTTCTTCTGTGTGTCATTTAAGATGCTCTTAAATGTTTTAAGACACTAAAGACTAAAAAAATAAAATAAAAAAAATACACCAAGTCATACTTTGGTAATCAATTACAGAGGGTATCATTCTTGCTAGTCGAATAAGTTTGATGTTCTTACAGATGATTATCTCAGTTTAACATTAAGACTTGAAACAGAAAGTAGCTTAAAATGATTATGTAATCATTACAACAACAAAAAAAGGAAGTGTTAAAATGTCAACTGGTAGTTTTACAGGAAGTAAAACTTGGGTACAGTCGCTTCCTGGTGTCTTCAATTGGTGATACATTGGCTAACACTAGTACATAAACACTAAAACCCTGTCGTTGGGTGTTGCTAAAACTTAACATAACAATAGAACATAAAACATAATGAGGAACAGATTTTCCCCATTGTTTACAGACTACATGTCACACTCAGCCAACTCACTGCAAGCTACATCGACATCTATACACACTGTAAAGATATGCATGCATACTGCGTTTAGTTAGGCTTACCCATGAAGGCTCCAACATTGCCTATCAGGCTGAACAGACAGCTTTCAGGAGGGTAGGAGCCACATTTACTGTGAAGACAAGATATAGACAGTATTTACAAAGACACACACACACAACAAAAATTACATAAATTATTCTAATTTCTGAAACGCCAAAGATGGCAGCTGTCCTGCCTCTACCCTTAAAGAGCAAATCAACAATGTAATGAACTGAAAAACATGAGTTAATCATGTTGTTGCAGTGTCACATACTGAGATTCAAAACTAAACCGTTCTCAAACCACTCGATATACTAAAAACATGGAAAAGTGTACTTATTGTTTTTTGTTAACTGCATCCATTTGTTCAATGATCTGGTGTGAGAAGGAGGAAACACTGTCTTAAGCAGTTATTTATAAGACTAGCCATGGCCCCTTCCCCATTCATTTAGATAGGATCTTTAAGATAAATGCCCAAATAACTTCCCTGAGGTGATGACAAGATGGCTGCTGAATAGTGAGACTTACTTTAAAAGGACTACGCATGTATTTTACCTGACACTGTTTAACAGTATGCTTCTGCCAAGGGAAGCTTCTCTAATAAATTCAAGTATGACACCAAATGTCGGCTTACACGGCCTGAAACTTAGATGAGAAATCATCTAAACGTACGGACTGCAAAAACTTGTTTGGAGTGATTAGTTTTTACAAGAGCGCTATTGTACTCGCCTGTGGTAAGTGGCGTATTTGCAAATTAAACAAATGCAATTTATGCAAAACGATGACATAACAAGATGATAATTCATGCTTCGAGGCCTTTGCTAACACAAAATAGCTTTTGTACTCTGAAACAAAGACATTAAGTGTAGCAAAGGGACCTGATGAGGGGGATGTCCTGGATGGTGCAGCATGACTTCGGGAAGCCTGGCCGGGGCAGCTCTTCTATGCATGTTACATTGTAAGACCTGTAGGAGTGACACAAAAAGCTCTGTTTATTCCCTGCTCATAGCTATGGAGTTAGCTCTGGTTTATTTTTGTAACCCATTAGATATTTTAGCCCATTTCATCACCTTCATAGAAGAAAAATCACATACCAGTTCTCCACAGGACACACATGGTGATTCATCACAGCCATGGCATACCTGTAGAGTAAAAAACCCACCATAATTTAAAGAAAGAAACAAATCCCCAATGACAAAAGCCCATTTGCTCCGTCCTTTCCCACAAACCCTTCAATTAATCGACCCATCATGTAACACATTTAAATGTGACAGCATACAAGACCCAGGCACTGTGACTCACACTATCCATATTCCTGTGATGGAGAAGGCAGACAAGCTGACAGGTAGTACAATCCAGGCAGTCATTGGGCTGGCAGTGAGCAACCTTTGTCCCAAGCATGGGGTGAGAGGGCGACTTTGGGCTGGAGCGGCAACGGATCAGGTTGGGGGTGGGTGGGGTGTGGGGGCACTAACACACAGGGAGACACACGGGGGAAAGGGGGGCATGAGAGGGCAAAAGGGGGAATGGCACAGCTCTTCTGCTCCACACGTTCCTGCAAACAGCAGCAACCCTAAAGAAGGTGAGGAGTAGAAGGACAATTTTATTAAACAGATGAAGCATTCAGATAGATTTTTTACAGACACATCTTCAGTGTTATATCATCTGGAAAAATCTTGCCTTGGCATGCATATCACAGAAAAAAAAAAAAGCTCAGTTCCCTCACATGCTCTGTTAATGGTTGCATTTTAAGACATAAATGCAAGCGGCCAACTGTTAAGCACATACACACTGTGCTTGTGTGGCACGAGGGACAAAATAAGCAGTGACTGTGCGTACTCTTATAGTAACTTGAAGGTCCCCAGCATGCTGATAAGAAAGAAAAAAAAAAAGACAAAACAAAGGAGGATGGCCAGCCTATCAAACTCTTTTAGGGACTCTTAGATTCTTGATGAACCTCAGCGCAAAATAAAGTTTACATGCAAGACTGTTCCATTTACAGTAAACAAAACACACATTCAGCAATAAAACCTCACTGCATTCACTAAATATCTTCCGTAAGACTGCCCTATGTCACCATTACCAATGTCCATTTGTAACGGCATCTGTTCCCCACATGACGCAAAAACTGACTGCACCTCTAGAAAAGAAATGAGCAGCAACATGAAGCTGTTAAACTGTCTGGGAAAGGTGTACCCAGGGATAGCTCAGTAGGTAGAGTGGTTGCCCCATGATCGGAAGGTCGGGGGTTCGATTCCCCTTAACAGCTACCCTGAGGTACCCCTGAGCAAGGTACCGTCCCTACACACTGCTCCCCGGGCGCCCAATGGCTGCCCACTGCTTCACTGAGTGAATGGGTTAAATGCAGAGAGCAATTTCCCCACGGGGCTCAATAATGTACACACTTTCTTCTTCTTTCTTCTTCTTCTTCTTTTGAGAATGTAGACTTGGTCAAGGTCAGCTGTGTGGTGGAGGAAAGCATGCCCCAACACAGATGTGTATCACTTTACACAGGGTACAGTTACAAGTGTGCCCTTAGCTCAGAGGGACTATACAGTGGCATTAGATGGAGTAGAAGCTCTTGTACCCAAAGAAGGGTTGAACCCACAAATGAAGCAGTGTTAAAATTGTTCTTTTTCTACTATGTAATGTAACAACAACAACAATAATAATAAAACTTCCCACAGTGACTACACCCTACCATTTGCAATTACAAAACTCTACAACTTAAAAAAATAAATTAAAAAAAATCCCAAATCACTCATTTAGGTTTCCTATCTTTTAGCATTTGCCAAACACAACTTGCCTGTTTGACGAGACCAATTGGCTTCACAACATACATACTTACTCATACAAGTAATTTTAATTATGAAAAACTACTAAAAGTTAGCATTTATAAATGTAACATCGTAAAATATGCTGTAATGAAGAGGATGACTGGCCTTTTATTATTCTTACCTCGCCTCTACGGAGAAGGACTTTAGCATACTGAACAGAACCGTCTATGTAAAGGAAATGCCCCCCTTACCGCCCGCAGCCACTCACAGCAAATATTCGCCACTGTACTTATAAAAGGCAAAATACAACCGTGACAGTATGTTTTTTGCGAACAGCCAACAACACTAACTTTTCCACTGTCTACTCCGGCCAACCAAAGGCAGTAAGATCCCGGAGCACGGCAGCCTTCTTTGCGAACCGCGGAAATCCAACCGTTAGCCTCGCTAGCTTCAGCCTAGCTAGCTAGTTAGCTCGCACTTTACCAGTTCGTTTGACTTGACACCTGCACGCATCTCGGTTTCCGCTAACCCCAGCGATAAGCTCCGAAACAAGAAAAAATTAAAGACTGAGAACATCTGTGGTAACTGGACAGCTATAGTGCAAAAATTAGTTTACACCTACCTTCCACCTGCTATGCCCACCACAGACCTCAACAACCTTGGTTTCCCTTTAAAAAAACAGCGTTTTCTTAGCAAACGAGGTAATTGCTTAAATAAGTTCCGGTTGGGCGTTTCAAAATAATATATAGTGGCCGTTGCTGTTAGAGTTTCCTTAAGAATAAATAAATTATCAAATAATTTAGTTTATCTTTATAACAATAACTATTTCATTGGTAATAAAATACAGAAGATGCTCTGCACCGCTAAGAAAATAAAAAAAATATATATATATAAATCACCACCTCCGTTTAATGCACATCTCCTCAGTTTGCCAATCAAGCCCGGAAGTCACACCTTTGGGGCCAGCCGACAGAAACCTTTTTACATGTAAGCCGATTTTGCATAAAAATATTAATTAGACCTTCAGTCTTCATTTTTTTTGTCTGCATATTGGAAATAAAACACTTTTATTTTCTTACAATCATATAATCTTTTATTCTAGTGTAACTAACTTGACAGAGCTCACAGTGCTGTCAGGCCCCACTGTGCGACCCCGCTGTAGTTTTTGGTGAGGTGGTTAAGTAACAAACGTGATTTGAATGTGTTCAGAAACGTAAGCTGATCAAAATTTATGTGTGCTTTGTTTCTAAAATAATATTGACTCATTGTAGTTTCTTCTTCTTCTCTTTTTCAAAGTTTCTACCACAAGAACTCATCTCTAACAAGTGATGGATTTGGCCATAGGGGAAAAGGGAATACCATAAATGATGAGTTGCCAGCCTGATACAGAACAAGCTGAACCTTAAGCACATAAATGGTGTTCAACCTACATGTCAGGACAGCCCTCCAATAATCAGTCAACAACCCTGGCAATATAAGAGCAGTGTAATTCACTTGTGTGTCTCAGCAGCGAAAGCACACGTGTAATTAATAAGTAGAATTAGCTCTGACAAGCTGTCTCAAGAAGATGGAAGTAGTATTTTGAGGAGCTGATGAATGAAGAAAATTCATCAGAGGACAGATGGAGAAAAATGAGTGAATCAGGAAGTTTCACACATGTCAAGACAAAGCAGTTGGTCCACACGACATATCTGTGGAGATAGTGAGATGCCCAGGAGTGAGGGCAGTGGACTTTTTACCTCAGTCTTGGAGAGTGAGAGGATGCCTGAGGAATGCACAAGTTAACCATTATTTTCCTGTGATTGCATTTGAGTATCACTGATAATCTAATCTATTCCTAATCGGTATCTACTCAGTATTTTTTACTGACGAACACAGAAAAGTGGTGTTACTAATAACATTACTGATGACTTGATTCTGTCACACACAAGCAATCAGATCTCAAAGTCGAAGCGCCATTAATTTGATTATTCTGTTTCCTATTGTGATGTGTTAAATTGTCTCTGAAAATGATGTATTGTTGGGAATCATTGCAATAATTCTTTCAAGGCTTCAAACCAGAAAATAAAAATATCTGAAATATCTCCAAAGCTACTTCATGAATACTAGAGGTAAAATAACCTGTGCACAGCAGAAGCGGGAGAAGCCAGTCATCTAAATGTAAAAAATAAAAATTCTTAGTAAAAAGCAACATTTAGCAGAGCACTCTGCCCCCTTCCCCCATACTACACAATGTAAAACAGATAAATAAATATTTTGATGGGGTTTTGTTGTTGTTCCGTTTTGTTTTCTTTTTTATTTGAGGCAGCAACAAAATCTAACTCTTTTTAACAAACTGGAATATGAACATGTGTACAATTCACACATGCAAGTGAGAAAATAAGATTAGGTTGTTGTACCTCACTGTACCTAAAAAAAAATATTGACACCAAAACTGACACTGCGAAAAAGGTATACCATAAAGTATAATCTGCTGTGGAGTTTGCAGATTGCAAAGTTGTTCACTTTGAAATTATGTAATAACACCTTCAAAGGTCAAACGCCAGCATTTACTGTGGCTGAACAATCTGTGTTTGAATTTAAATAACAAGGAATGTATATGACCGGAGGCTTTAAAAAAGCTACAGGGCAGATTAAAACCTGCATTCTTGCTCTGCTAAACAGCTTTAAAGGGACTAAATATGATCTTGTGGACATTTGTGATTGACAACAAAGCATAGGCTTTGGGGTGTGGGGGGTCATATTAATCCCCAGATTTGCAAGTAAAAAGTTGTTTTGTTTTAGCATCTTGTATCATGAACTGGATCAATAGGGAGATTCAGCTGTAAATGAAAAGTACAAAGAAGTATGACCGATTATGTTTGCTAGCTATGTTTGTCACTATGTTGGACAACTTTAATTTAAATTCTTTCCATTTAAATCCTTTTGGATCTTTATCACATTTATTCTGAAATATTAAATTCTATGACAATCCATCATTTTTAATCACCACATTGTAAGTTAGAAATTTCAGCAATACTGTAAAAGAGGACTCACTACGGCCACACGTGATATTTACAGGAAAGACATTTGGATTTATTCAGCAGACAGTTGCATAAATGGTTTTGTGATAAAATCACTGAAAGATATGTATATATATCAGAATCAGAATCAGAATCAGAAAGGGTTTTATTGCCAAATGTTGAGCGGGTTTACAACATTAGGAAATTGCTGCGGTGCTTCAGTGCAAACATACTGTCATAAATTACGCTTAAATAGACATGAAAATAAAAATGAGAATAAGAATTAAAAGTGCTAAGTAGATAGATATATACATGATATATACATGAGTGCAGGTGGTGATCAGTGCCAAACATGGAATGATGCAGTGAACACAGCGTAGGGTCATGTGTTAGTGGTGGGAACAGTCATACGGTTATTGTTCATGTGTCCGACAGCAGAGGGGAAGAAACTGTTCTTATGGCGAGAGGTTCTGGTGCGAATGGACCGGAGCCTCCTGCCTAATAACAGATATGATTCAATGCAGAGAGGTCTGTTAACACATAGTGAGTGAGAAAGGTGACTGGAAAGGAAAAACTCAATGCATCATGGGAATCCCCCGGCAGCCTACGTCTATTGCAGCATAACTAAGGGAGGATTCAGGGTCACCTGGTCCAGCCCTAACTATATGCTTTAGCAAAAAGGAAAGTTTGAAGCCTAATCTTAAAAGTAGAGATAGTGTCTGTCTCCCGAATCCAAACTGGAAGCTGGTTCCACAGAAGAGGGGCCTGAAAACTGAAGGCTCTGCCTCCCATTCTACTTTTAAATACTCTAGGAACAACAAGTAGGCCTGCAGAGCGAGAGCGAAGTGCTCTAATAGGGTGATATGGTACTACAAGGTCATTAAGATAAGATGGGGCCTGATTATTTAAGACCTTGTATGTGAGGAGCAGGATTTTGAATTCAATTCTGGGCGATTGTGGCTCAAGAGTTGGGCGTTCGCCTTGTAATCAGAAGGTTGCCGGTTCGAGCCCCGGCTTGGACAGTCTTGGTCGTTGTGTCCTTGGGCAAGACACTTCACCCGTTGCCTACTGGTGGTGGTCAGAGGGCCCGGTGGCGCCAGTGTCCGGCAGCCTCGCCTCTGTCAGTGCGCCCCAGGGTGGCTGTGGCTACAATGTAGCTGCCATCACCAGTGTGTGAATGTGTGCGTGAATGGGTGGATGACTGGATATGTAAAGCGCTTTGGGGTCCTTAGGGACTAGTAAAGCGCTATATAAATACAGGCCATTTACCATTTAACAGGAAGCCAATGAAGGGAAGCCAAAACAGGAGAAATCTGCTCTCTCTTTCTAGTCCCTGTCAGGACTCTTGCTGCAGCATTTTGGATTAGCTGAAGGCTTTTCAGTGCGTTTTTTGGACTTCCTGATAATAATGAATTACAGTAGTCCAGCCTGGAAGTAATAAATGCATGAACTAGTTTTTCAGCGTCACTCTGAGACAGGATATTTCTAATTTTAGAGATGTTGCGCAAATGGAAGAACGCAGTCTTACATATTTGTTTAATATGTGCGTTGAAGGACATGTCCGGGTCAAAAATGACTCCAAGGTTCCTCACAGCGTTACTGGAGGCCAAGGTAATGCCATCCAGAGTAAGAATCTGGTTAGATACTGTTAGGTATTTTAGTACCATGGTAGCATTTACTGGATATTGTTTTATAGTGACATTATGCAGGAAAACTCTGTCATTCAATAAGGCCCCTTTGTTTTAGTTATTTTTCTCTTTGACCCAAGAATTGATGTGTGAGAATCACAGGCTGGTACAAGGTTGAAATACCACAGAGATCACTCCCTCAGCTACATTAGTTTCTTAATCTTTTAGACGCCTGTTGAAGGCCAAATGGTTTGTTTCAGATTTCACTAATGAAAGAACTCTTTGTTTTGTGCCTTGAAAATATGTCGCTGAGATAATCACAATTGTAGCTGAACTGATACACTACACAAAGGATGCTTCTTCACCCAAGGGCAGGAAGACACTCCCTTATCTTGGTCTGTACTGGTTTAAACTGATAATCTGCTGTCTCATGAATTTTACCCTCTATATAAACTGTTGTACTTGTGAATAAAGTTGAGTCAATTTGGGAAGACAATCTGAAGCAGTCTCTGTTTTCTTGTTCTCCCAAGCTGCTCCCGAGCTCGTACTAACACGCTGAATGGCATGCTTGAATATTGCTTGAGAATATATTTGACTGTGTTACAGACTAAGGGACATTCTCTGCTGATAGGTGAAGGTACATTCTCTGCTGATAGACGTCTCGAAGGAAGTCGATCCACGGATTAGGCCTTGGAAACCGTTTCCTTCAGATACCATATTTCTAAGATTTTCAGGGCCGAGTACAATAACCTCAGTTTTATCTGAATTAAGAAGCAGAACGTTAGCGGCCATCCAGGTCTTTATGTCTTTAAGACATTCCTGCAGTTTAACTCATTGGTGTGTGTTATCTGGCTCCATGGACAGATAGAGCTGGGTGTCATCAGCATAGCAGTGAAAATGTATGCTATGTCTTCTAATGATGCTGCCTAAGGGAAGCATGTATAATGTAAACAGAATTGGTCCTAGCACTGAACCCTGTGGAACTCCATAATTAACCTCAGTGTGTGAAGAGGACTCTCCATTTACATGCACAAACTGGAGTCTATTAGATAGATATGATACAAACCACTGCAGTGCAGTACCTGTAATACCTACAGCATGTTCTAATCGCTCTAATAGGATATTATGGTCGACAGTATCGAACGCTGCGCTGAGGTCTAGCAGGACAAGCACAGAGATGAGTCCACTGTCAGAGGCCATAAGAAGATCATTTGTAACCTTCACTAAAGCTGTTTCTGTGCTGTGATGAGCTCTGAAACCTGACTGAAACTCTTCAAATAAACCATTCCTCTGCAGATGATCTGTTAGCTGTTTGACAACTACTCTTTCAAGGATGTTTGATATGAAAGGAAGGTTGGAGATTGGACTATAATTAGCTAAGACTGCTGGGTCTAGAGATGGCTTTTTGAGTAAAGGTTTAACTACAGCCAGCTTGAAGGCCTGTGGTACATAGCTGATTATTAGAGATAGGTTGATCATATTTAAGATTGAAGAATTAATTAATGGCAGGACTTCTTTGAGCAGTTTTGTAGGAATGGGGTCTAAAAGACACGTTGATGGTTTGGAGGAAGTAATTATTGAAGTTAACTGGGGGTGATGGGGGTGTCAGTCAGGATGATGGGGGGGAGTGGAGCTGTGTGCTTCCTGAAGTCCACAATAATCTCCACTGTCTTCTGGGCATTCAGCACCAGGTTGTTGTGGCTGCACCAGGACACCAGACGTTCAACCTCCCTCCTGTAGGCAGACTCATCCCCGTCCGAGATGAGTCCAATAACGGTGGTGTCATCTGCAAACTTGATTCGCTTGACAGACTGGTGGGTGGAGGTGCAGCAGTTAGTATACAGGGAGAAGAGCAGAGGAGAAAGAACACAACCCTGAGGGGAGCCGGTGCTGATGGTCCGGGAGTGACTCGGTCTGTAGGTAGGTAATGTTTGTCACCATGTCAGAGTGAAGGTCATAGTAAAAATTAACCACATTATTTCCTCCTTAAAAGGCAAGAGCTGCCTCTCATTTCTTTATGTTTTGCTGGGAAAATGAGAAAGAGGTGCAGGGATTTATTGAAACATGCAAACACACATCAAAATACAGCAGATAAGACAAAAACAGTTTGTGGAATTCTAGCAAGCTTGAAAGTCAATAATTGGCATGGCCACCTTTATTCTTCAACACAGCCTGAACTCTCCTGTGAAAGCTTTCTTATAGTTTCTTTAAGTACTCTTTAGGGCTAGTTCTCCAGGCTTCTTAAAGGATATTAGAAATGTTTTTCCTTGGATGTTGGTTGCCTTTTGTTCTCTTCTTTCTCAAGATGATCCTATCACAATGATCTCAGTCTCAAATCACGGCAGAGCTGTGTTTTACAGATTCCTGTTGACACTCACCGTTGTACCTCTCTGCTGAACTGCACTGTACATACTGACAACAATTTGCACCAAGGACATGACTTTCAGATAATGTTAATCAATGCTCAACAAATTATGTGCTATTGCAACAATTTAAAATGAGTTTTCTGTTGAGTTGTCTCGTATGTGTAGACACATTATTGGTTTATCCCTCGAATTGGGTGCCTTTCATATACTTAAGCACACAGCCCCACTCCCCCCATCATCCTGACTGACACCCCCATCACCTCTGTGGACTCATTCCGCTTCCTGGGTACCACCATCACCCAGGACCTGAAGTGGGAGCCCACCATCACCTCCGTCATTAAGAAAGCCCAGCAGAGGATGTACTTCCTGAGGCAGCTGAAGAAATTCAACCTGCCAACACGGACGATGATGCAATTCTACACTGCAATCATCGAGTCCATCCTCACCTCCTCCATCACCGTGTGGTACGCTGGAGCCACTATCAGGGACAAACAGAGACTGCAGCGTGTTGTGCGCTCTGCTGAGAAGGTGATTGGCTGCAGACTCCCATCTCTGCAGGACCTGTACACCTCCAGGACACTGCAGCGTGCAGCTCGGATCTCAGCTGACCCTTCTCACCCTGGACACAGTCTGTTTGACCTGCTCCCCTCAGGCAGGAGGCTCCGGTCCATTCGCACCAGAACCTCTCGCCATAAGAACAGTTTCTTCCCCTCTGCTGTTGGACTCATGAACAATAACCGTATGACTGTTCCCACCACTAACACATGACCCTACGCTGTGTTCACTGCATCATTCTATGTTTGGCACTGATCACCACCTGCACTCGTGTAAATGGTAAATGGCCTGTATTTGTATAGCGCTTTACTAGTCCCTAAGGACCCCAAAGCGCTTTACATATCCAGTCATCCACCCATTCACACATACATTCACACACTGGTGATGGCAGCTACAATGTAGCCACAGCCACCCTGGGGCGCACTGACAGAGGCGAGGCTGCCGGACACTGGCGCCACCGGGCCCTCTGACCACCACCAGTAGGCAATGGGTGAAGTGTCTTGCCCAAGGACACAACGACCGAGACTGTCCGAGCCGGGGCTCGAACCGGCAACCTTCTGATTACAAGGCGAACTCCCAACTCTTGAGCCCCTCGTGTATATACCTATCTACTTAGCACTTTTAATTCTTATTCTTATTTTTATTTTCATGTCTATTTAAGCGTAATTTATGACAGTATGTTTGCACTGAAGCACCGCAGCAATTTCCTAATGTTGTAAACCTGCTCAACATTTGGCAATAAAACCAATTCTGATTCTGATTCTGATTCTTAAATGATTCACAGATGTGAAGTGGCTTAACAAACAACAAAAAACATTGTTCTGAAATGTTCTTTTCCTTTCTCTTCCACTTGATGTGACCCTACAGTTTGCATCGTCATCCCAGTTTACCCCTTGTTCTAATGACACATTATACTAATAAGGCTATCTTAAGTCTGAAAGTGGTATTTAAGTGTCACTTATTTAATGACTTCAGTCCTTAATTGATTTAACCCTCATGTGGTGGCTGGCAGCAGGAAGGTAAATAAAGGGTTGACATACTTTATGGCTCTTGTAATAAGCCAATAGTCTTGCAGAATGCCGTCATTGGTCAGCAGGACAATAATCTGATATCCAATAAGAGGATTCAATGGCAATCAAAGTCATGTTGGAGACACTTGTTTCTTCTGAGTAGAAATTTTCAGCCTGCTATTTGCTTATGTGAATGTGTCACAGCGTTGCTGCTGATGCTTGTCTGCTGCTTTAACATTAAAACCACATGTTTTAATGTTAAGGGCATGCAACCTTGATTCACTTCACTTCTGAGGAACGCCCCCACCCCCCACCCCCTCCCAGTCAGGAAGTAGGCTAATGCTTAAAACCTTTATCCTCTTTTATGTATGCACTAGCCTTCCTTTGTTTCCCTTTGCTATAGGAAACCAATACAAAAACATCTCACAAATAATTTGAAGTGAACTTTTAACAACACTTCTACTAGAAATCTACAGTTTTTCCTGTATTAAAGTAGTGTAGTTTTATTCAGACAGCATGCAAGTAACAAAGGTATACAGTAGTATTTCCCACACATAGCCTTCAGGTATAACTTCTTGAGTAAGGGATTTCAAAACACATTTTATATAAAACGAGATGTATTCTTATTGGTCATCTGTTCAGATATTCTACACAGCCAACATCATGTCACCAGGCAGCTCAGTAGAGGATAATGGTATTTATATGTCCTGTAAGCATGCGGATCCTCTCAGTCAGCAACATTAACAGGGCCATGAGGCATCCTGCTTGTGTCCTCCACTCTTAGGTAAAGGGGGTATTAGACTCCAGTAATGCTGGTCAGTCTGGCTGCTCTGTGTGTTGTGTAGTTTTTGAGGGTGGAGCACAGGAAGATGGGGAGCACCAGGAAGGTGGACAGCATACCGAACAGGAGACAGAGTCTCTTCCCCAACTACAAAGTCACAGATTCTGATCTTAATCGAAGACCTTCTGAGATCGTTTACCCACTAGCAAAGGAAAGCTGCGTGAAAACGTGGAACTCTCTGCAGGAGCTCAGCAGGGACATCTACGACATTTATGCAGAGTATGAGGACGAAGAGGATGACAGTACTCCATACGGCTTCACCAAGCACATTTCCTCCTCCAAGAAGAACTATGTGATCAATATTAATGTAGGAGGGAAGCCCTACAAGATAGCCTACAAGATGGCAGCGAAGTACCCCAAGACCAGGATAGGGAGACTGGCCACGTACACAGACCACAACATGAAGCTGGACCTGTGTGATGACTACATAGTGACCAGCAACGAGTACTTCTTTGACAGGGACCCAGATGTCTTTCACAGCATCTTCAACTTCTACAGGACGGGAGTGCTCTGGATCAAGGACGAGCTGTGTCCCCGCAACTTTCTGGAGGAGATCAACTACTGGGGCGTGAGGATCAAGACCACCCACCGCTGCTGCCGCATCGCCTTCGAGGAGAGGCAGGACGAGCTCAACGACCAGCTGAAAATCCAGAGGGAGCTGGAGGCAGAGATAGAGATAGAGGAGAACGAGGAGCTGTTCCACGACATGTTCATGGGCCAGATGCGGCGAGCCATCTGGAATTTGATGGAGAAGCCTTTTTCATCTGTGCAGGCCAAGCTGATGGCTGTGGCCTCCAGTTTGTTTGTCCTGATCTCCCTGGTGGCCATGACCCTCAACACGGTACAGGAGATGCAGTACAGAACTGCTTCAGGTCACCTCAGCGGCAAGACATACTGGGAGTGCGTGGAGTCCATGTGCATCACCTTCTTCACCATGGAATACCTGCTGCGTCTCATATCCACACCCGACCTCAGTTCCTTCAGCAGGAGCGTGCTCAACACCGTGGACCTAATCGCAATCCTGCCTCAGTATCTGCAGTGCATTCTGGAGATCTTTGACAGCCAGGATAATTACGTGAAGCATGAGGCTGACATGCAGGCGGTGGGGCAGGTGGGAAAGCTGGGGCAAGTGTTGAGGATCATGAGACTGATGCGGATCTTTCGGATCTTGAAGCTGGCGCGTCACTCCACGGGTCTGCGGGCGTTTGGCTTCACCCTGCGACAGTGCTACCAGCAAGTGGGCTGCCTCTTCCTCTTCATCGCCATGGGCATTTTCAGCTTTTCTGCTATGGTTTATACCGTGGAGCACGACATGCCACACACAAACTTCACCAGCATTCCTCATGCATGGTGGTGGGCAGCTGTAAGTGCATGTTTGTATTGAGGGGTATAATGAAGAATGACTACAGTATGAAGTAATAACAGAAAGGGTAGCAAATATAAACTTTATCATAAAGTAAGTATTAATGCGTCCTGTCCTTGAGTAACTCGTGTCTCAGTGCAACATTATTAGATTACACTGGGCAATACCACCTTACAAAACAAATGAGGTCAGCTCTGATTAAGGACATGTCTCCCTGCGCTTCCTAGGAATTGTGTATTGAATATTTTGTGGGGCACCTTGTCAAGTTTTAGAGGGTGGAACAGTCATAACTCCAGTAGTGTCTGTGCTGGAGTTTAAGAGGTTAACATCTTGATTCACAGAGTCTGCCTGCCACCATGAATAAACCCATTAACAGATCCTTTCCCTCCCTCCCCTAAACCAGGTGGTAGAATCTTACATCTAATCCAAAGGAAAGAAACAATAATCCTCTGAATGATAGTCATGTTTATAGAACTCTGAATGCTGCTCAAGGCTACCGACTCCCATTGCATTAATGTAAATTCACATACAGTGAGTCATCGAACCACCTACTTCTAAGACAGTTTACCTGCAGTCTGGTGGCAGGATACCTTATGAAAACTGAACTGGTGTCTGACAAAAGTGCTCATGGATCAAGGGGCAGTGTGGGTGCTTTCTAACTAAATGTCTGAATGTATTTACACAATACAGCCTGACTGTGAGTCTGTCAGCAGGAGGGGAAAGCAGTGAAATTCAGCAAAACTGAACCACTCTAGGGCAAGATTTATAACTACTACAAAGGTGGTTTGCTAGCCAGTGCATGTCCTGATGTACAAACAAATTGTCATGTGTCATCTCACCGTAAGTATTCGTGTAGCAGTGATTATTATTAATATCTAATAATCAGATGTAATAAGTAGTGGCATGGTGTGTTAACGCTGCGATGGGCTGGGGACCTGTCCAGGGTGTACCCCCTCCTTTGCCCCATGGCAGATGGGATAGGCTCTAGCCTGGAAGCAACCTGGAATTTGAGAAGTGGTGGAAAATAGATAGATGAACGTTTGCATTTTTTTTAACATAATTATTTTTAGCATACCTACAATTTGCAGCACTGAGATATACAGAAGCATTTACAAACTCTTGTTCATGGACGCTGTACTCTAAAGAGGAGGCCAGGCTTGTTGTTAGGACGGTTAAGAGAGTTACAAAAGAAAGTTCTCTTAACACTGTCCATAAGCTGTATAGAAAAGTTGGCTGTAATGTACATTCTATCTTATGGCCAACAGGGGGCATCTCCTGTTTAGAAGTGAGTGTGAATATGAGCATGCTGCTCACTTCATCTATAACCTCAGTAAACACTTTCCTGGTGGCCTCAGTCATTCGTTTGAAGGCGTATTTAATACAACATGATGGTTTAGATTACAATAGGCAGCCAAAAGCAGAGAAAGCTTTAGGTCAGTTTAGCTGGGCCCTGGCTAAACGTGCCTACTGTTTATTTCTGGGATGTTTTTTCCATCAGCACTGACCGTTTTCCTGTCTTCGCTGCAGGTCAGCATCTCCACTGTGGGCTACGGAGACGTCTATCCAGAGACCATGCTAGGCCGTATTTTTGCCTTCATCTGCATTGCTTTTGGAATCATCCTCAATGGCCTGCCCATATCTATCCTCTTCAACAAGTTCTCAGACTACTACTCCAAACTCAAGTCCAACCAGTACACCGCCTCCCTGAAGAACCGAGGGAAGGTGAAATTTGGCAAGAGGACGGTGAAAACCCTGGAACACTGCTTTGGAAACCACCAATGTCATGCACACTGATTGTTTCTTCTTTATAGAACAAACTAATATGCTTCACTGTGAAACTAGAACAGGGACAAAAGAAAAGAAAAGAAAGAAACCACTCAGCTTACTGGAGTGGGGCGCTCCAGCTAGTTGGCAGCTTTTGTGAGGGAAGCATATGGCTGTCTACACCCTCCAGACTAGTTAGCTATTAAACTGAGTTCAGAGTGAAAATCTGGCACACAGTGTGCCGAGAAGAAGGGGAAAACTGGTCCCTTTAAATTTTCTTACAGGAAATTATATTTTTATTAAGGAATATTCAAGCATTAAAAGCATAATTTAGAAATATTTGTTTCAAGAATACCACAAATGTAAACATTCTTCAAATCTACAAGATATTTTGTCAACTATGCACTATATCAAAAGAGAGACAAAGAAACGTTTGTGGCCAACATTTATTAAATTGTGCACATCTACAGTATTTACCCTTGGTGCAAAAATGGGAATAATTCTCTCCGTAAAAGCATCTAGTGTGTAAAAATATGTTTACATATGATTGTTTTATCCATGCTGTGAAGAGGTTGTTTTTTTTTTTAACTTAAAGTCAAATTAAAATGCATAATTTTTAAGTGAAATGTTTTAAAAGCAGTACTCTTAATTTCCCAGAGTGAAAATCTGTAATCTCATCAACATCTAAATGTTTGGATAAAGAGGTCAGAGTTCACCTGGATACCTATAGAATGAATGAAAATCCTTTAATCCTTTTCTCTCGGGCATAGGCAGGGCATAGGTCCTTATACACATCTACAGTGTAGCTCAGTGAAATTTAGGAAGAGACGCTTTTAAGAGGCAGCTGAACAAAGTTTCCTTTCCTTTGCATCTGAAGTGCTTTAAATCAGTGTTCACACAGGTGATCTGTTTACTTGGTGAACTTTGTAGTGCAGCGCTGCTTTTCATGTGTTTGCAGTATTCGGTCATTTTGCAAATCTGCATGCAAAGCAAGTAAATCATTCCGCCAATGTACGCGGTATGATTTATTGGCTTTGAGACATATGCTGTCTCAAACACTGTTTTCAATAAATGCTGTTTTCCTCACAGAGAGAGTCTCCTCAGTGACTGATTGTAAACAAGTTCATTTAAACTGCACTTTTCAAGAACAAACATCACAGGGCTTTGCAGTACAAAATAGGATACAACAGTTAAAACTACAAATGGATAAAACCAATTAAAGCAAATCTCACACATGTGGGTCTTAAAGGGGGTTTTTTTTGTTAAAAAAAAAAAGAAGGTCCAATTACTGGAAGCGAGTTTCACAACTTGGGAGCCACAACCTCAAAATCCCAGTCTCCTGTTGTCTTTAACCTGGATCTAGGAATACATTAAAAGAGCTGGTCGGATTACCTCGGAGACCCAGCAGTTACATATACAGCTGTAGTCAGAAGTTCACATGTACTCAACATGAACATCATGGTAATTTTGGGCCCTTAACAATTTATTTGAACTGTTCTTTTTCCAGGTTCTAATGATTGGACAGCAAACATCTTTAATGACTTCTGGATTTTTCCTAATACACACAGGGTCAAAATATACATGCAGACTCAAATATATACACATGTTCTCTTAAATCTTTAATAATTGGTGCTGAAGGCTCCACACTGTCTTTTAACCTGACAAAGCATTTTAACTTCTTAGTGATCATGACTGACCACAACTTGTAGCTTTTCCTTGGAATTACCAACACTCAGAACAATGGGAGATTTCAAGGAACTCGGTGTCTAATCTAAGAACGGAAATTGTAGATTTACACAGGTTGGGAAGGCCTCTTTCTATATGTAGGTACATGCTGTTCAAATGTGACATCACTTTGCTAAATTCTTGAAAAAACACCTGAACTATCAATATCAGATGAGGGGAAATTGGTTAGGATTTTCAGGAACAACTCAAGAACCAGCCAGACTCAAACTGCTGGAACACCAGCATTACTGTCCACAGTGAAGTCAGTTTTATATTACCATGGACAGAGAGGGTGCTGACCGAGAAAGAAGCCCCTGCTTTAAAATCAACATCGAGGCAAATCGAGCCTTCTAACAAATGTTTTATGATAAGAATGAACAAATATCAAGTGATTCGGCAACAATGATAAGAGGTATGTTTGGAGGAGTAAAGGTGTGGCTGTCAAAACTAATACTGTACCAGCTGTCAAGCATGGTGGTGGTGGTAGCATCATGTTATGGTGCTGTTTTGCTGCCAGTGGTTGTTACATTGCACAAAGTTGATGGAATAACTAAGAAGGAAGAATACCTTCAAATTCTTCACCTCAAAACAGCTAGAAGGTTGAAACTTAGACAGAGTTGGGTGTTCAAACAGGACCATGATCCCAAACCGAAAATAAAACTGGTTTAAAATGAATAAATCAAGCTAACGCTAAGTATTATTGACATATTTAATAATGGGCTTGGGTTTTGATTTTCCATTTAGCTCATAGACCTTATTTCTGTGGAAAACGTGGATTATGAAGTATTATTATTATTATTATTATTATTATTATTATTATTATTATCATTATTATTATTATTATTATTATTATTATTATTATCATTATTATTATTATTGCTGGATGGCAGCATCAGTAAGGGAATGAACCCAGTGTTATGTCTGTGCTTCAAGTCTGAAGAACAGTTTCTACATTATTTTCAGATGTAGACAAACTCTATGACTGAATATAGACAGATAAAAGAAGATCAGATGTTTGCATTTAATTAGAAAAACAGTCCACAGGGTGGCACAGCACTGTTACATGGAGGCATGGTTGAGGAAGTTGAGTAGTTTAGTACATATCACAGCACAAAACAGCATTTGCAATGCTAAAGACATTTCGCATCAACTTTATTTTTGTTTTATTGTATTCAGTACAGAGTTGATTGCTTTTTATAGTTTTTCTCTTCAAATATTTTTATTGTGAAGCACAAATAACAATCACAAATTGTCCCATAGACTGACATTGCTTCCTTTTTACAGTTTTGGCATCAAGAAAAGGGGAAAAACAAAGCGAACAACAACAACAACAACAACAAAAAAACAAACCCAAACTCTTTTTATAGTTTTTATCAACTACACTCTTCAAAAAACTTAAACACATTCGGTCTAAATGAGAAAAAGACATCATGCTCATATCTGTACAGTTATGGACAGGTTGATGTGTTTGGAACAAGTAGACGGGCTAGTCCATTTTGCTGAATTTTCATTGCAGTAGCTCAAAAATAGTGAATACATGAAAATGTCGGGGCATGTTCCTAATGCGATGACGGATGGTGTCCTGGGGGATCTCCATCCAGATCTGGACAAGGGGATCACTGAGCTCTTGGACAGCCTGAGCTGCAGCCTAGATCAGGCGTGGGGAACTCCAGGCCTCAAGGCTGAAGAGGACCACTTGTTCCAGAAGGTGGCAGCAGTTCACCAGCGGCAGAAAGACCTAAAGAAGAAGACACCTCTGCTCTTCCTCCTGTTGGTGCTAAAGTGACCTCTGCTGTTAATCGTAAGCCTGCCGTGAAACTATGGTTCCTCCGGTTGCAGTGTCACCTCTGATTAAGGTTTGCATTGACACACATTTTGTTATAAAACTAGTGTTTTATAGTCAGACGGCACAAACCGCCGTCTTTTAGGCTGCTAGTTAGCTACCGAGAACACGCTAACCTGCTAACGTTTAGCAGGGGCATGCTAGCTGTCAGCTGTGTCACTAAAACTATGAATGAGCAGCTGCAGCCTGAGTTGTACTGTTGTTTGATTGTGCCGTACAGCTCAGCTTGCACTGACCGTACATGTGTGCGGGAGAACAGTGACTGTTACGGAACATCACGCTTGATTTGACTGATAGTTAATACAAGCTGCCTTCATTTAAACGCCGCAGCGCTAACTGGCTGGTAAAGTGGAGTCACCGGAAATGACTAATGACTAATTCTAAAAATGTGTTGTTTTTGTATTTGTCTCTGCATCAAACAAGTTTAGCTGCTGTTCGCCTTCTACTTCAGTTGTCAGCTGTCAGAAAACTCTTGTTTTGGAGCGAAGCTGTTGCCCCCTACTGGTCATACTGTGAATGACAGGTGGATAAGGTTACTGTAGACTAGATATTTTTTTACTGGAACAGTTACTCTTTGTGCCCTGTCGTTAATGCCCTTTAAATCCTCAGTCAAATGTGGGTTTTGTACTAATGAAAGCTCATCAGGTGTAGCGGCTGGTGTTAGAAAATACAGCCTCAAAATGATAAATACTTTAATCCCACAAGGGAAGTTTGTGTTACAGCAGCAGGATAAAGAATACAAATAGTACAGTCTTTAATAAACATTGAGCAAACAACAAAGTTAAACTAAAAATGCTGCAGGCGCCTACTAAGGGCATTATTCTATGAGAATGCAAAAATGTGTATATATATACTACAGACTGAAACTGTGTAAGACAATAATGAATATTGCATTCATAAATAATATATACACTATAAATCTACAAAACAAAAAGCTGTGTGACGGTATAATACACAATATCAGAATATTTCAATAAATTTGCCATAATTGAAATGTGAATCTATTAAAACAAGGTGCATTATAACTGTTAAGTATAACTGCTTAACACTTTGGTTATTGTTGAACTAAAGTGTAAACTTAACCCTTCAGGAGCTGCACCATGCTGTCATATAATAAAACTGAAAAATATTTTCTGTCTTGGATCAAGCTTTTTAACCAGCTGCTTACAGCCTTGTTTTTCCACCATGTGATCACATCAGTCACTTCCATCCACGTTTGCCCTTCCTGTCATATGGAGGTGCAGTCAGCGAGTTCCCCAGCGATGCTCAGTGGAGTCATTTTACATTTGGGTCACACAACACCAGCTGCTAGTATCTCCCTCTTTATGGCAAGGTTTTACTCGGTGGTGTGTTTTTTGCCTCAAGTGGTGAAACACCTTTTGTTGTTTCCACTTTTACTGGGAACATTTTTCATCCTGTGTTTTGTTGGAGGGTTTTTGAAGTAGCTCGCTTTTTAGGTACCAAATGGTCATCAGAGGCTGATGGATGGCTCTCACTGTCAGACATAAATCATTTATCATTTACAATTGTATCGTGTTTTTTCTTTTGCGGCTGAGCCGGCTCATTGTGGAGTTTTTGACACTAACATGTACACATTTTCTATTGCAGACAGCCAGGTACTCAGCTTTGATTGCTGGGATCATATATGGCAAAAGGAGATATGGTAAGTTGTTACTAGAACTGTCCTTTACTGCAGCTGTGTAGTGTAATGAGGTCAAACACTTCCATTCATTGGGCAGAGCTTCTTATATACTACGTGCTGTGTAAGACAATAGTTGTATCTCATAAATCAGGAAACTGCGTGTCTTTTTCTTCCACCTCAGCTTAATAAATGTTCTGATTTGCTCAGATCACCTGAAGCCTATTGCAGCGGAAGAGAGGAGGATTGAGGAGGAGGAGAAGAAGGTCCGTGAAGAGCAGGAGCGCATCGCCAAGCAGCTAGCAGAAGGTACCTTGTTCACGCAGACATACTGTACAGCTCACATGTGGACGTCTCAATCACGACTGCATTGTCAAATCTCATATTTTGCTCTCATCCTCACAGCAAATGAAGACAGCATTCTGAAGTAAAGCGTTGGAGTGCTGTTCCAGGATGTCCACGTCCATGTGCAATTTCCAACCTCTTCCACTCTTTCTGGAGTAGCTATGGCAAAATGGGGTCACTGCCACTCAAAAACACTCCTATTTTGTGGACATGTTCACCGTTACCTTTGATAATACAGCAGCCCTTTGGTTTTCCAGATATTGTGATTTAATGTTAGTCATGGATTATTGAGTAAAGCTTTTGAACTCTTAATGCCATATATGCACTGTGGTCTTTGTTCTCCTTCAGTCAACTGAATTCCCGATTGCTTCTGCATTAACACTTTTTCATATTAAATGTAGAAATATATCATTATTTACAGTTACCTTTTTTTTGTTTTACTGCCAACAACTTTTTGGATCACTGGTTTCCATTTACAACATCGACTTAAAATTTGCACAGTTGTCTGGGAACCATTTATGAAGGGGTGCTGGTTAGTTTAGCAAACCTCTCATTTCTTCTTCAGAAATGCTGATGAAACACGGAGTGCATTGATTTATTTTTTTCCTCCACTTTCGTGCACCTCCGTAATGCTGCTCTGTGTAAGTTGATGATGAAAGCACTGTTCCCTCCAACCTCACTCCAAGAGCACAGGTTGTCAATACCCAATTTATACAAATCCTGTTCAATCCAAGGAGCTTTTGAGGTATTATGTCCACTTTCTCCAGCCTTCACTTTAAGCTTTTCAATAAAGACATAAGAAGTATAACTCTGTGTGCGTGTGAACCACATTTCTTTAAAATAATTTAACAGGTGGTCACACGTCTGCCTGAGAACTAACTGGCAACATGGCTGAGGTGATCTGTAGTTTTTGTTACAGTGGAATGACTTATCCTCTTAAATCCTTTTGCCAGGCATTCACAATCTTTTCTTTGAAAGCCTGAAAGAGCCTTTTAGATGTTGGCACGGTGACATGCCACCAGGCCCTTGATGTCAGTTTTAAATAAGACAGCCTGGAACACTTTATTATAATTTTATAGATTTAAAGGTAAAAATTTACTTATTTTGTGGCTGATCTTTAATTTAGATTTACTTATTTAAATGCATAAATATGACTCCAAAGTTTGAGTCATATGCTCTTTATTTGAGATTCACATGTCTGTCACTCTGCTCAGTCCTGCTGTATTTCTGAACCTGTGGAAAAGTTCATACTTATTGTCTAAACTTCCCATTTAATTAAGATTACAGTTCATGTGGAAATTCATTTTCACTTTTAGTGTGACCCACATTGGTTGGGTGTTAAAACAATTTTAACAACCTCTTACTTTTGGTTTAATTGCATCGCCTAAAAATAATTTCTATTGTTTCCAAAGTCCAGAGTTATGTCATTAATTATTTTCACTAATGCACAAAAAGATAGTTTTGTAAAATGAAATTTTAATTGGGAGAAAAGTGAATGGCTAGTTGAGTATCAAAATAGTTACTGCAGCCTATGATTAAATAAGACGGATGCATATATTTCTACACTCAGCTGCTTGTTATACAACTTGAACCAGTCATCAACCTGACATGGCTCTGGTCCAGATCTGATCAACCTGAGCTCCCTTCCAGTTAAGCAAGTGCGCGTCTGTAACAGGATCATTTAAACCTGTCGTTTGTTTTCAGATTAGAGATGCAGAGTTAACACTGCTGACACGTGACTGGTCACATCAGTGTCGAAGATTTGACTGCATTTAAAAAGGTGAGGACGTTGGGCACAAAGGTCTTATGTAATATCTTCAGGACAGGTTATTGTTAGAACGACAACAATGACAGGGCTGCCAGAAAAATGCAGCCGGATTTACCGACACACTACTCGTCTTAAATTGGCTTCCTTACCTTACAAAAATATCTCCCAAGAGCTGTTAGAGGGATTACAGTGATCTGGTTACGTTTGGATTCTGGGACACAAAAACTGAAAAAACAAAACAAAACCAGTTGCTCGACATTTGACTCCAAAATTTGTAAAATCAAAAGAAGAGCTTTTCTTTATCCTTTTTTCTTCTAAATAAACCATGTAGACGATATATAATATCGTAAAGTGAGCGCTTTTGGAATATAACTTCACCTTGATACCTGTAAAACAGAAGCTTGTGCATTTTTAGACCTCTGCACATGCAGGATGCATAAGTGGTGTAAACTTTCTATAATGCAGCTCAGCTGTTTCCTGTGTGACACATTGCAGGGCGAAGCTGAAGAAGAGACAGATTACTTAACCAAGTAAGTGGCAGCAGCCGGGAACACCTGAGCCTGTGCTGACCTAACATGACCCAACATCCAGTACATATATATAATTTTTTTCTTTTTTTGCAGTTTTACCAGTTGTACATTTGTACTGTTTGTTGAAGGTGGAAAACAGATTTTTGATTTCTTTCCACTGGTTGTTAAAGTTTAAGAACTCACAAAATACATAATTTTAGGTTAAAACATCCTGAATAAAACAGAACAGGCAAAAAGGCTAAAGAGACGGAGCAGTAATGCTTAATCTACAAATAGACTTGGCAGAACAAAACACTAAGTTAATTAGTGCAGTGATTTGTTTTATCGTGTTAAATTAATATTAATAATGATAACAGAAAGCATTAATGCTCTTGGAAAAACTGTCCCTGTTCAGGGTTTTGGGAATATTTTGAACACATTTAAAGGAAACACAGATGCAGTAGAAAGACAGAATCTCTCTTGAACCCTGCATCTTTCTCAGGCTGGGTAAATCTGTACACTTTATACATTTTCATGTATCCTCAGGGCTAAAAATACATTTGCCTGCTCATGTAAACACCTTTGCTGTGCATACGTGACCTGCGGCTCAGCCAGCCTTATCCTGCCGGGCATCTGTTATCTTGTATTCCATTCTGTAGCCCTGCACTGAATTACATAAAGCCTGCTGAATCTGGGGGTTCATCAGCTTACGCCGGCGGATTTTGTTAACTGGATAAGCCGTAGATTTAAAATCTGAAAATAAGCAGCGAGCCTGTCTGTGCGTCGGGTATAAAAGGCTCACACAGCGTCTTCTCACCACAGTTCACTGCAACAACTCTGCACTGAAAACGTCTTGTGGCTTCTTCATTCCCTACTTCAGGTAAGGAGATGCTTCTTTTAAGGGACTTGCTCAAATTTTTACAAATAAATATGGAGCTCAAAGAACAACCCTTTCTTGTTCTTAAACCATTTATGAGGATTTTAGTGTCAAAATGATTTACGAATGCTGACTTTACACCTTTATATAAACAAATCATAATACAGTGTTAATTTGGGTTTTGCGTTAGGATGAATTTTCAAATCTTTGCTCTGGTGATGATGCTTCTGGCCTGTGTGGAGCACAGCCTGGCCTCCTGTGTGGTGGACAGCTTCACAGTCAAACAGGACTTTGACCCCAAAAGAGTGAGTACGCAAATGTGTCTTTTAAGGATACTTCTTAACCCTTTCATTACGAGATCAAAAATTGAGACTTTTTCTGTGTATTTTTGAACTTTCTGTAATCTGAATTAGCTTGACTGTATTTATAGTAACACTGGTGTATAATAAGTAGTTAAAAAAATAACCAAAACAGGAACAAAATGATCAATGTGGCTCATGTATAAACCAGAACATCATCGGCATACAATCACACATATGAACTTATGAACTATGTGCTACTTACTGTGATATTCACACATTTCAGTGTGTATATCCATACTATAGACATGCCAATCAAAATAAAGCTCATCTTTGCCCTTTCTTCCCTATAACAGTACGCAGGGAAGTGGTACGCTCTGCAGAAGAAAGATCCTGAGGGTTTGTTCCTGCAGGACAACATCTCTGCTGAGTACACGGTTGGCGATGATGGCTCCATGGTGGCCTCCTCCAGAGGCAGAGTCACTCTCTTTGGGTGGGTATTTGCAACATACTTGGTAGCAGCTTCAATGTGAGGTCATGAATACGCTTGCATTTGCTGCATATTTCCTCTCCTCTGTATTCAGGTTCTGGGTTGTCTGTGCTGACATGGCTGCTCAGTACACAGTCCCTGACCCTGGCAACCCTGGTAAAATGTTTATGGACTACCAGGGCCTGGCCAGTTACCTGTCCAGTGGCGGTAAGCCTGCTCATCATGTTCTCTTTGTCACTCTGTCTTTCCTTCGTGGAGCTGGGACTAATTTCTCATTCCTGACTTCTAGGTGACAACTACTGGGTCATTGATACAGACTATGACAACTACGCCATCACCTATGCCTGCCGCACCCTGAAGGATGACGGAACCTGCGAGGATGGCTATGCTCTAGTCTTCTCCCGCAACCCCCGTGGCCTCCCCCCTGCCATCCAGAGAGTGGTCCGCCAGAAGCAGGAGGAAATCTGCATGGCCGGACAGTTCCAGCCTGTGCTGCAGTCCGGTATGTAAAACAAGGACTTGTGTTGAGGATTGTTTAGCTTAAGCTCTGATGCAGAGAAAGAATTTTAAGACTTAATCTGACACTTGTTCCTCCTCTCTGTTTTCAACAGGAGCTTGCTAAACAAATGCTCATCTGGGGCATGTTGACAACCCTACATTAAAGTGGATCCAAGAGAATAAGCCTGTCACATTCCAACTATGTGACCAACATCAGATAAATCCAATCCAATCCATAACCCTGTGAAAACTTTAAACCTGCCACGACAAAAATACAATTTAAATCCACTGGAAACTATTAGCGATGGAGTGGATATCATCAAATAACCAGCTGTATCAAACTGTCACACTGGTGGGTAACATCTGCACTGTGCCATTCTGCATCGGTGACAATAAATTTTGTAAAGAAACTTGTGGTGGCTTTTTATTTCCCTTAACTGCACTTCATATCTACTGTTCACTTATTTATCCAATCCCGTTTATTCACTCTTTTGAAGTGATTCGCTTGAAAAATTAGAAACCCAAATTTTTGAAGTCACAGAGGATGTTTCCTCCAAGGCAGAGGAGAAAGAAAGAAAAGGATGTGTTTAAAGAAAAGTCCTAAAACTTGTGCTTATCTCATCTGAGCCTTAATCAAATCAGCAAAGATGTACAGGAAAGAGTTTCAAACACCAACCAGGCAGAAATAGAACAACATTGTGGTCCCACGACTTCCCCCTGCACTTCAGATGTAGCAACACCCTCAGACAGAAACTGGTTCATCTCAATGCACTCCCAAACACAAGCTGAATAACACAATGTATGTTGTGCGGCGCGGTGAGTAGTGCTCGGACTCTAAATAGGAGAAACCAAACAGCCACCGTAGAAGAGCCACCTCAACATGACAACATCTGCACCTGAACGATAAAGGTCACTCTTTCAAGGATGCAAATGTCCACACCTTGGACCGAGAATACAGATGTTTTCAAAGAGCAGTAAAGGAGACGATCTGTGTCCACCATCTTTGACCAGACACCGGATATTAGAAACCAACAATGCAGTCTAGAGATCCCTTCCCAAGCGTCTCAAACCTCACTTACACCTTGCCTCAGGTGACCTCAACATGATGGGGTGGGGCAAGGATTCAGTGATTTCACACCTTGACTCACATGATTACAGCTGACCACATACAATGCTTTATTAAATACAAAATCCACCAATCCAAAAATTTACATTATACAAAACAATAACAAAACATAACATAACAGCCAGCAGACCAGATCTCGGACTAATGCTCCTCTGAATATCTCTCTGGCAGCGAGTACTCGCCGGGCCTTCCCCAGTAGTCCACAGCTCGAGCTCTGTACAGACCACTAACCTCCTGGTCCACTACAGAACACAACAGAGAGCATGATATTATTTCTCTGTACAGTCAGACTCTAAAGGTCTCAGATTTAGAAGAATTTAGTGTGAATTCTTACCTGGTGAATAAACATAAGAAGTAAAAATAGTGTTCTGGGTGCTGATTTTGCCGAATGCCTTGCCGCCTGTGGATAATTCCACTTCATATGTTTTGATGCATCTGCGAAGCATAACATAATAAAAGTGGTGTTAGCCTTACTAACGTTGTCCAACCTTTAAAGGATAAAGATGCATATAATACATTTTAAAGCAGAGTGAAATGAAATGTTTTGGATGAGAAACACCTACTTTGAATTGACACAGTGGTCAGACCAGATAATAAGGACTTGACCTTTAGTGATCCTAATGAAGCGTAACCCGTTGACCTGAAGAAGGTCAAATATAACGCAGTGTAAAAATATAAATCTGTGATTAATTTTATAGACAACAGAGCATTTAAAAACATACATTTATTACAAATTTAGCAAATAGACCTACTCATAAAAACTCGCCTTGGCTCTACAGACGTCTTTCTAGCTTAAAATTAAAAATATAATCAATTAAAATATTTTAAAGCAGCTTCAGCCTTCTTACTATTTTCTAATATTGTCTTTCAGACTCATTTATGACACGAGTGTAATATGAGATATTTTATCTATACAACATTGTGTTGTGTTGGTACTAACCTGGTCTGGCACAGCTTTCGGCCGGGCACAGACGTGGATGAGGAGGACGGAGGGCACCGGCAATTTGGCTTTCAAAATCAGACTGTCTCCTGCAGGAACGTCCAAGGGTCCGTCAGTGTGGGGGCCCTGAGACAATGACACATCAGGTCAAAGCGTGTCTCAGTGCACTTGAGAGAGCAGGAAAAGGTCAAAGTGATCTGTCAAATCAGTTCAAGTCTTAAAGACTCACATAAAAATAATCTCACAGGCATCAACTAGATAACAAAAAATGATGAGAGTTCATACTGGGAGGAAATCCATGCTTTCACAGTGTGGTGTGCAGAAAACTTCATCAAAAATAAAAAAAAATAAAGGCAGAGAAGCCTGTTTAACTCGGTGGAATGAGGGAATCATTGCACGGCGTAAAGTGTGCCACAGCCTTCGAGGCTCTTTCATGCCTGTCACGTGTGCTCACTGACAACCTGCTCTCTTCTGTAAAGAGAAAAAGGCACCAGTAGCTGTTCTGCTGATCTCTCGGGAACGCCAATCAAGCCGCACGGTGCTGGGCTGTGACCATAGATGCCGCTAAAGAATATCAGGACCACATGCAATCCTGATGAAGTCCGATTTTGGCAGTATGCTCAGAAATGGACATTAACAACTCGCTCAAGGTAATTTTTTTAACTGACATGTGGTGATGATCAAGTCTTCCCCTAATTTTCTCTGAGTAGTGTATCAAACAGGATAGATAACTTTTAGCTTTCGTGTTTTGCTGTACACTGAAAAACATACAATTATAATTGCAGAAAACTAGAATATATACTGTCCAGCTGTCCTGTTTACCTCCACACTCCTGAGGCGTCTGAGCTGCTCTGCTGTGGGGTAGTCAGGGCTCCCCGTGTTCTGCCACAGCTCGTAAGGGTTGGTTACATTATTGTCCAAGTAATATGTGACATACATTAGACCTGGATAACAAACAGATAGCAAAGAGGAGTAAAATTAACCAAACAGACTTACAGAAATCATCACAGATAAACAGAAACACTCCAAATCCCTTGACAGTGTTACCGTTTTGTGCAGGCAGTCCTTTCAGTGAGACAGTGACATCGTCGGTGATGGTAGAGGTGCTGTTGTCCTCACTGTTGTACACCAACACTGCTGCCTGCCAGCTGTCTGAGCCACCGGGCATTACGGGTTTGTGGCTACTGGCGAGAACTCCCAGTGTGCCGTTGTGGCCTCCTGATGAGTTCACAACCTGAGCCAGAAGCTGGGTCTCTCCTAAAATTTGAATCACAGGGACACATACGAATTAAATCATGTTTAAACGATTCATCCCCTTTCCCCCCCGAGGGAACATGTGTTCTAGGGTAAAGATGTCACCTAGCAAAGCCAGCAGGGCCATGACTGTGAGGACGGGCTTCCTGATGAGTTGAACATGAGGCGGCTGAGTGTTGTTGACCTGGAAGCGGGCGGTCAATGTGCGCTGGGTGAAGGGGTGTGGGTGGTAGCTGAGGAAGGCATTGTCGTTGCTCAGCAGGGTGTAGTTGATGGTGCTGTTTGGGTTTGCCATCAACATATCCTGGTGCTGGTTTATAATCTTTTGAAGGTGGACAGCAGAGGATTTGATCAGGGTGATTTAACTGGCAGAGAGAAGCTCCTCGTAACACACCGACAACAAATTAGTTCTTTTATCCCATACCCACATTTAGACTGGTCTGATGAATACATTTTATGAAGTTGTCGGGGTCATTTCTATGGGAAGAAGATCATACACAAAATATGGGGGCATTTGCTAATCTCTCCATTACCGATTAAAGTTTGATGTCCGGCAATTTAGAGCTGCCGTGCTCACATCAGCTATTTGGTACGGTCCTTTTCAGGTTTAAATGAAAGATATTGTTCTAGACTGGACACTTCTAACAAACATAAATTCCCACGTGAAATATTTTTTTCCACCCATGCTGTTCGTTTAAATGTCTTCGCCTCACCTTTACCACCATTGCAGCATAGGTCACATCAGCCCTCCACTCCTGAGGCCTGGACCACCCTACCAGAGGATCAGCCTCGTCATTGTAAACAGGCAGGCTGCGAAACTTAGGGAAACGCTCTTGGATCTCTCCTACAGTCTTGATCTCCTGCTGGAGGATGGGGAAGGAGTAGCCTCCTCCCTGTAAGATCGAAAACAGGAAGTCAGCCTGGAATTAAGCAAGTTTGTGTAGTAATAGCTATAGTTTTTCCTAAAACAGCTGAGTCTATGAACATAATGATAATTATATTTCTCTGGCAACTATAAGCACAAATCTAGAGCATAATCAAGGCTGCTTTCATTTTCTATTTGCTAAGAAAAGAAAACACCTTTTTGTGCAGGGCTATATAGTCCAGTCTGACCCCAGTCTCTCCAGTGAAGTAGTTGGTGCCGTTGTAGCAGTGCTGCAGCATGGCCCAGCAGTACGGGGAGTGTGGATGGGGGTGACAAGAGTCTCCTGGACCTCCAAACCTCAGGAGTGTACTGGCAGCACGCAGACCCTCAGAACAGGCGTCATAGTAGTTTAGAAACCCTTGAGAAAAAAATGATAATCCACAGCACAGCACTGTCATACTGTCTGGCGAGAACATTTGAATTTCCACAAATTTATAAAAGAAGCTCCAGAAGAATTGGTTTAGTGCTTTTAGGCAAAAGCAGCTCTTGGAACATAACTGCATAACTTCATATAATGTGTGTGCCCGTTTACATTCACATTAAATAACACTATTATAAACACAAGAGAAAATAAGTAGGGGGGGACCCCAGACTTACCTTTCATCAATGGTAACAGTTTACAAACACAAACACACACACACACACACACACACACACACACACACACACACACACACACACACAAGCCATGTCTCACAGGTTTACCTTGAATTGAGACAGTAACATTATCAAAGTCATGGTTGTTGGGCTCATTCCATGTTTCAAAGTTCCATCGAGAAACACTTCCCAGGCCATATTTGTCTGAAATTTACAACAAGCAACGACAGTCATCACAAAACACATGAGCAGGGTGACACAGTGCAGATTAAGCCATTTAGTTTCAGCTAAATCACATGTTTACATGCCCGCCACAGTACATTTTCTGACTGATTTCTGAATACTTCAATTGGGACCATTTTAGTCAAAAAAATGACTGTTATTCATTATTTTAATGCATAGTAATTTGTTATGGCTCTCCTATTGGACTTCACTGTTCTTCACTGTCGTCCTTTTTAATATTCTTATTGATTATGCAAAAAAAGTACGAAACAAAAAACTAAACTAACGATGTCTGCTTCAACTCACTCACCAATGTACCTCTTGGCTATGAGATAAACCAGATTTCTCCACTCGACCACTTGTGATTTATCCTCAAAATCAGTGAAGTAATTAGAGACACTTCCCATCAGTTCAAATCCTGCAACAGAGAACAGGAAAATCCAATTACGTTTTCTGATATACAAATTTCTGATGTTTAGCTAACAAATTAACTAAATGGTAAATGGACGTACATAGCACTTTTCTACCCTCCTGGAGCACCTAAAGCACTTTATACAACATGCCACATTCACCCATTCATACAAGCACTTTCTTCGGTGCTTCCTAACCTCCTAGAACCTGGCGTCCACATATGTGGACATCACATTTTGGGTTGTCTAGACCAAAATACACAACTTTGCAATACAAGGAACTGATAACCACGTACGAGGACACCATACTGCCACTCTTCTATCAAAATTTAAAACAAATGTCCTCATATGTGGATCTAATTTTTCTCAGAAACAAAAATCAGTTAAAAAAAATCATCAGGTAATTCTTTGTTTTTACATTAATCAGGTCCCAATCAGCCCAAATAGCAAACAGAAGTTAAAAATGCATGTTTGGGTCTTAGGAGGTTAAGCTAACATTCACATAAATTCATACTCCAATGAATGCATCGGAGAGCACCTTGGGGTTAGTATCTTGCCCAAGGATATTTAGCCTGCAGACAAGGGCAGCCAGGGATCAAACCACTAACCTTCCAATCAGTAGATGACCTGCTCTATCTCCTGCGCTACAGCCACCCCAAGCAGGCTAGGCTAGGCAAGGCTTTAGATTTTGTTGCAAGAGAATGTTTTTCTGTCATCTGACCTACTTCAAAATTGGCTGAGGTATTACTCGAGTAATAATAATAATGGACTGCATACAGCGCTTTTCGAGATCCTCAAAGCGCTTTACACTATTCATTCACTCTCACATTCACACACTGGTGGAGGCAGCTACAGTTGTAGCCACAGCTGCCCTGGGGCAGACTGACAGAAGAGAGTCATATTGCACCATCTGGCCATCACCAGTAGGTGGTAGGTGAAGTGTCTTGCCCAAGGACACAACGACCAAGACAGACAGAGCTGGGGATCGAACCGGCAACCTTCTGGTTACAAGATGAGCTTCCCAACCCCCTGAACCACGGTCGCCCGCGCAGGGTCAACTTTTGTGGTAGTCGTGACCACAGAAATTATGTTTTACTCTTCCATGACCTCATAACGAACAATAAAAAGGTATGAAAACAGATGACAAATGTACATCAGGAATAAATATAACAGGACTGTAGTACAGTACCTGGTTGAAGGCCATTCATCCATAATAGCTCTATCAGCCGGTCCAGTCTAGTGAAGTTATATTGAGGTTTTCCTCCAATATCTCTAAAATTTAAAAAAAGTTAGATGAGACCACTCTTAGTACTACCGTAAGTTATAACCTACAAAAACAACATTCAAAAAGCTTGTCTTCGATCGCGAGCAAACATGACCCACCACATGTCATGCTACTTGCTACCTACTTGCTTGTTCATTTACTTCACTTACTGTGCAGTCACCAGCTCCAGCATCCAGTGTATCCTGACCTGCTGGATCCCTCCATGAGGAACAGAGCCCACATAGGCCAAATTCAGCTGCTGGTCAATGCTCAGGTCATACTCGTGGGCCTGCGTGTGAGGGAGTGGGGGGCTGGATACAAAACACAGACAAACATTTAGCTTTGTGCTATATCTACACACACTCACTGGGCATTTTATTAGGTACACCAGATTGGACCCCCTTTTTCCCTGAACTCACTTAGTTCTTCATGACACAGATTCAACAATGTACTGGAAACCATCTTCAGAGACTTTGGTCTGTAGTGACATGACTGGCATAACATAGCTGCTGCAGATTTGTCAGTGGGCTGGTGAATATGGAGGCTATTTGAGTACAGTGAATTTTCAAGACACCAGTTTGGGATGATTTGAGCTTTGTGGCACTGTGTGTGATGCTGGTGCTGACAGATGTGATCAAAAAAGGATGAACATCGCCAGCAACAATACTCAGGTAGGCTGTGTCGTTCAAATGATTCTTAACGTTTAGTAAGGGACCCAAAGCATGCCAAGAAAATATCTCCCACACCATGGCACCACCAGCAGCAGGCAGGGCCCTCATGTTGTTCATGCCAACCCTGAATGAGTGGCAGATACTGACACTCATCAGAGCATGCATCATTAATGTGTTCTTAGTTGTCAGAAATTTGGTCTGCTGCTGTAGCCCATCCACTTCCGGGTTTGATGTCTTGTGTGCTCAGAGATGCTCTTCTGCATACCTTGGCAGTGAGTTACTCCATAGTCTACCTTTCTCCCTTTACGCTCAGAGAAAGTCCTACGTGTTCCTAGTAAGTGCATCGTTTTTTAAATACTTCCTCTGAAGTATTCTGCTACAGTGAATATAAAAATAATTCCACAGTGTCCCGTTTCAGTGAATCTCTGCTTTCTGGCAGACACTTACTGCTCGGCGCTCACACGGGAAAAGTTAAAACTGGACCTACCAGAAACCAGTGCTTCTCCAGAAGTGTTTAAGATCTCCTGTCGGCCTTTGCACGTCAGCTGTGATAACATAGGAAGCGCTTGAAGTTTCGGAAATGCAAAGGAGCAAAGCTAGAAATGTAAACGTTTTCCACACCATCATATTTGCGACCCGCTAGCTTAAACGGCTACAATAAAAAAACAAAAAACAAACACGGTGTGTTATAAAGAGAGTGGGGAAGTGTGACTTAAACGTCGTCTGTGAGTAAATAGGAGAAAAAGCTCTGCCATAGCTCAACTAGACACACTTAAGACACCAACAAGTGTTTCTAACAAACTAGCAAAGTGCGACTGCAGTCATGTGAACACAACAACGTAGATTACATGCGACAGTGTTGTAGTCTTTTAGGGAAGTGAGCGGTGCATCAGTTGCATGGACACAAAACCACTGCACATTCAATTAAACACAACATTCTGCAGAGTATCAATGATGTAGCTTCTTATTATATTATCGATTAGATGCCAGTTATTTGACTGCAATTTCAATCATACTGGTTTAGTTGCGCATCAAGCTACATTAAATCCCTAACCTTCGACTTTACATATCATAAAAGAAATGGATAATAAATCAGACGCTCAAAACACAAGGAGCTGTTAATGGGACATTTATTAAAAAAACAAAAAACAAAAAAGGTATAGGAGAATCAGAAGGCATTAAAGGAAAAATACAGATGTCATTTACAGTTTAACTCAAAAAAAATTGTTAAACAGCAACAGTTATACACAAACATTTACACAACCTGTACAAATATTTTTCCTCCGCAAACTTGCAAGTTAAATTTCAAAATAACTTAAATAGTTTTCTACGTAAAAGTGCAAATCCATATGGATGTGATGTCTGTGAGTAAAACCATGGCGACAGAAAGGGTGCTTTGAGCTCACTGGCTGTAGGATGTCCACTTGTAAGGCAACACAAACACATTTAGCTGCGTAGTTATGATGCCTTGCACTGACCAGCAAATCAGTACTGTAATATCCCAAACAGTCCCAAACTCTGTGACGCCCTTTCTCAACCAATCGTGCCCAACCCTAAATAAAGCCACCGTTAAACATTGCAGTTCAGTCTTTGTAGTGTTCTCGGGTTCAAAGTTTGGAACGTCAGCATTACAGTATAGCAATGACAACCTGTTACATGTATGGTAGTGTTATAGGTTAGCATTAAAGTCACAGTTAACCACAGACCATTCTATACAGTCTTGAACCCCAAACACGACAGGGTTGTAGTAGTCCACAGGTTTCAGGTTTCGACAGCAAGTGTGAGTAGAGGTGAGGCGAAGGCGGCTGCTGCTGATTCTCCACAGTCACAAGGTATGAGGCGACAGAGAGTGGCAAACTGTTAATGCTGAAACTTCAAAGTCTCTACAGGCATCCTTCTCACTGGTGAGGAGGGGAGACATATTGAAAACAAAAAACTAACCCACACACGCTATTGGGCTTTACATGCTTCTGTAAAATCATGCAGCCGAGTCCAAAACAGAAAAAAGGAAAAAAACTAAAAGAAAATCACCATGAGGAGTATTACAGCATATCTGCTCATGAAGCACTGGTCACCATGGGCTCTACTGGACAGAAAACTGGAAATGTGTTTGGTAAATAAAAACGGTGTTTAGGCATTTGCAATACAAATGGGGGAAAAAAGAAGCAAGCATCGAGTCTTTGTGTGAGTTTGTGTAACATGAAGTAACTACGACTTCTGCTCGGCTCCTGCTGCAGACTGCCCTGCGCTCTCAGGCTTAAGGATCTGGTAGGTGATGAGGTACTCTGGGTAGGCCTAAAGAAAACAAAGCAGGGTGTCAGCCAATATTACACAGCACGTGTTGCTTTTTGCTAACGCTATGGCCCGAGTTCTTAATTACCTGCTCTCCTCTGTAGATGACGTACTCGGCGTAAGCTAGGCCGTTAACGCTGGGCCGCCCGATTACTGAATGATGTCCTGGGGGAGCGTGAGCCATCTTCATGGCACTGAACTGTAGGAACGACTTCCCCAAAGTCACTCGGCAGAAAAGCATTTGCCTGAGAAGTCACAACATATGAACTGAGTACAGGAACAAAACTTTGCTACAACATCTTTGTGCTGCAGTTTAATGGGTGACAGCCAAAAGTTACCTGTGGCACAGGTAGCAGGATCGGTCTTTGTGTGTTGGGCAGCCAGTGCCTCCACCGATGCCGTAGACGTATTGATTGCTTTTTGAGGAGTTCTCTGCAAAATAGATACCTGCTCCAAACATCCCTCCTATGTAGGCGTGACGCTCATCAAAGCCTTTGTGAATGATGGCATTGATAAACGGGGAGCCTGTAAGAAATTGTGGCAGGATGAAGTTACACAGTAGTCAGGTTTTCTGTTATGTCTGCTGCAGACACACAGAGCACATAGATGGTGTGACAGTGGGCGTGGTTACCGTGAAACAACATCCGCTCATTGTGATGGTTGTGGTTCTCATCTGCGATCTCCTTCTGCCTGTGGGTGTAACGTTCCCTCAGCTTCTTGTTTACCACCTTTTGAATCTGTGTGATACAGTAGGGTACATTTCAAACAGGATGCAGGGAGTTGTGTTTGTTTTACACCATAAACTAATGACTCCTCCCAAACTGCTGTAATATTGAGGTTTGTAACCCCAAAAATATACTAAATAAAGATTTTAAAAAATAGCCAACACTTGGTCAGTATTTTGCTGATAATCAAAACAGTCAAGTAAAGAGTCAGCATTCAGACCTTAATGATGTTGTATCTGCTGAAGACACCACCAGCATTGCCTCCATCTCTGTGCTCTCTGATGGTGCTCTGCATCTGTGTGACACACATGAACAACAAGATTTGTTATAAGGCACTCTGTCCAGCTATCGCTACATAATAATTTACCAGGTATTTAGAACAGCTGCATTAAAAAAGAGACACTATTTTTGGGTAAATGCAGCTTCTCAGCTCACCTCCTCCTCCACTGACTGGTACTCCTTGTCTTCTGGGGCGAGGTCTATAAGAATGGTTCCCTGGCTGGCACAGTGGAATGTCAGGTATGGGTTGCCACCTGAGAAGTGATCAAGATTCAAAGTGTAAAGATGCACACTCTCTATTAAAGTAGTACCAAAAAAAATCCCCCCAAAAGCCACTGGGTTACACCTCACCTTGTTGGCCACCCAGCAGCCTCTCAACTCCCTTGATGAGCTTGTGTCGGTGGCCATATGCATTAATCCCGATCTCCTTCAGCTCCTCATGGCCCATGTCAGCCAGCACATCCAGTGTGATCTGAGAAAAAAAGAACCCCACAACAAATTGAGACCTTTAATAATTTAATTTTGGTCAAACGTATAACCAGCGGGTTACAGGTCCAGCGTAAAAGGTGTGCTTGCTAGAAAAAGCCATTATGACCTGCTCTCTCTCAAAGATGTCCCTGAGGTGCTCCAGGCCCAGACTCTTCAGGAATTGACTTATGTTCATGTCCAGCATTGCCACTATGAAAAAAAATAAAACAACAAAACAAAAAACCCAGAAGATTTAATAAAACAAATAATTGTAACACAAGCTCCCCAATCTCTTTTATGTCCGATTTGTCTGCTTAACAAGATTTTATAAACTGAGCAGTGTTTGATATAAGGACCGCAACAAACTTACTTTCCCCTTCCTTGCGGTCAGTGCCAGTGGCTCCATCTGCCACCCCGGAGGACCCTGTAGCAGCGGCAGCAGCCAGCTCAGTGAGGGGCCCGGCAAGGTTGTCTATGCTGCTGGCAGCTGAGAGACAAGAAGGCGTGGAGGCAGGGGAGATGACAGAGGCGCTGACCACTGTGGCCTGAGGCTTAAAGCAGCTGGGCAGGGCATCCGGTGGCATGGCATCCATCAGCAGGGCTCGGATGTCATCAGCCTGCAGGAATATACAAGTTTAAAAAATTCAGCAAAGGAAACAGCCTGAGCCTTTCAACGAGCAAACATATTAAAGTACAGAATTTCATTTTATGGTGCGTTTAGTATCACAGTTATTCTTTCAGACAGGAGCCATTACCGTAGCCAGATCCAGAGCAGTCTGCCCCTCCTGGTTCTTCATGGTGGGGTCGGCTCCATGAGCCAGCAGCAACGCACAGAGCTGTGTGCGACCCTTCTGAGCTGCTTCATGGAGGGGTGTGAACGCCCATTTGTCTGTGGCATTCACACACGTGTTGTATTTGATCAGAAGGGCTGCAATATCCACATGCTGCGAGGAAGAGAGGGAACAGATCACAAGTTAAACCCTGAACTTCAAGTTAAATAAAATAACACAGTTACTGACACAGAGTTTTCAAGAGCTGATGGCAAGGTCATCATCGTATCTACAGCTACAAAACCCACAAAAATGTTTCTGTTTATGTAGCTGAGACTGACCCCGTAAGAGGCAGCATTATGAAGAGGGATAAGGCCTCCTTTGTCCTGTGCGTTGACGTCGGCCCCGTGTTCTAATAGATACTCCGCCACTTCAAGGTTGTTGTAGCCAGCTGAGAGAAGAAGAAAAAAAAAAAAAAAAAAAAAAAAAAAGAGTCAGTGCAACTTCCTTCATATGAACACACTTCGAAAAGTCTTTTTTAATGCATATTTAATTAGATGAGATTAGTCTCATTGAGCTCCACTCTTTTTACAGCTCGACATGAATAAAATGCAAAGGAAATACTGTGTAAATACAAAACACATAAGACCAACAGCCAGAAAAACAGGACATATTATGTTCCAAGTTTTTATGTCAAACAGTGTGTGAGTTAGTATTTTTACTCAGTACAAAAGTATACAAACACATCAGAAGAGCTTGTACCTGCGAGGTGAAGCGGTGTGGAGTTGCGCCCCTGTGTGTCTCTGCAGTTGATATTCTCCGGGGAGCAGAGCTTCTGGACCCGGGCCAGGCAGCCCTTCTTGGCAGCATCCAGCAGGGCGGCATCGCCCCTCAGCAGGTCCTGGATGTCCGTGTCCCCATCTTTCACCATGTCCAGCGGCATGTTGCCATCACGGTTCTTCTTGCTTGGGTCGGCTCCATGCTGAACAGAAAGGTTTAGTTGATCGATTTTATAAAAATATTTGTTGCACATGACACTGAGTGACTTTCCAGGCCAAAGTGATTCGTTTTCCTGTCAGAATCATGAGGGTGGGCGCTTACTTTGAGTAGCAGTTTGCAGATTTCATATTTTCCTTTGGCCGCAGCCTCGTGAAGAGGGGTGAACTTCCAAAGGTCGGCCACGTTCACTGAAGCTCCATGTCTGACCAGCAACTCGGCCACTTCATAGTGACCATAGGAGCACGCATTGTGGAGGGGAACAAGACCACTGAAGGAGGAAAACCGGCAGAAAAAAAGATCACATTTAAGAGGGAAGAAAATGTGTTTAAAGTACTGATAATTACGGCTTAAAAGGCTTTAAACATGATAACTTCTGATGTCTTTTATGACATTTTTAGTGAACTAACAGACTGTAAGATGGTAGTTTAAGAACTCACCCCTTGTCTTTGGCGTGAACGTCAGCTCCATGGTGTAGCAGGTATTCAACAACAGCCACTCGATTGTAACCGGCCGCAAAGTGCAGAGGAGTGGAGTGGCGCCCCTCCAAGTCCCGACAGTTTACGTTCTGGGGGGTGCAAAGTTGCTGCCAAACGTACATTTTCTAATTAGCCAAGTTTACAAGACATTACATTTTATATCACTGCTACTAGTGAGCATGTGGAACTGATGTGCTACAAATTTTACAAGTGTACAATAAAGATTTTATCACAGTAATAAGTCTCTGTGAAACTCATCATGAATGATCAGGCAGAAGAATCAGTGAACTTACTTGCACTGTATCCAGATCTCCTGCTTTGGCCGCCTCCAGAAACCTGTAGTCCACGTCAGAGTTACGTGTGGGAACATTTTCTGGAAAAGAGAAAGAAAAAAAAAAAAGCTGTCAAAGAAGGACTCACATACACCATGTGATGATCAAGAAAAATAGTGTTTTTTCCATTTTCTTGAAAGTTAGAAGTGCGGTAATCACCGTTGAGGATCTGTTGCACAGCTTCGTTGCCCATCTGAGCAGCGGTGAAGCCCTGCAGAGACACAATGGAGGGGTCGGCCCCGTAACTCAGCAGCAGCTTGCAGGTCTGGATGTGACCAGCCAGCGCCGCTCTATGAAGAGCTGTCTGACCCAGAGTGTCCACAGCATTGACCTGGAGTCAGAACGAAAGAGGTTTCTAAGTTTCATACCAACAACTCTCCCAAAGACCACATTTTTTCAAAAAGGAAATGCAAAAGCACACCTTTGCTCCATGTTTCTGCAGCACCTCAAGGATATCATTGTGAGCTCTCTCGGCAGCGACGTGCAACGGGGTCATGAAGCTAAAAGACGTCACAGATGAGAACATGTCACCATTATCACTCTTTAGTGCTGAATCAGCAGCTTTTCGTTTTTTTAAAATGTTTTACATCACGGTCTCACGTCTTTGCGGCACTTTAATGTGTTTTTACTTGCAACACATTTTTTTGCAATTATGATGTCACATCTTAGACCACAGAGATTAAGTTGCTTAATTTGGAATAAAATGCTTATTATAATTATTATTATTATATCAGCTACATTCATTACCTTTAAGATGAACTCCTAGTTTATTTGCTTCTTACTTTTAAAAATACAATCTAAAAACTTTTTGTTGTTAACTTACTCTTTGTTCTTCTCATTGATGTTGGCACCTTTACGCAGCAACAACTCGGTCACCTGCTTTCTCTTAGGGTGGGGTGAAGCCACAGCACAGTGCTGAAATACACATTAACATTATATTAGTGCCGAGCTTCATCTTCATTATGCAGAATTATGCAAAGAACTGCTGGTAGCACAATGAGAGAGAGAGAGACAGGCATGTTAAGAGAAACTACTGGCAAGCTCCATAGACTTGATTCTGACCAGAGCTGTTTCGTTGGTCTGAGGATGTTTGAAGCTGATAATTTCCAGAGCCAGCGTCTTCTTCACTTTGGCCACGTCCGCCTCCCTGGCTGCCTGCAGCAATGAGTGACCTTTGAACTCATCTAAAAAGAGATGTGGAAATGACAAATTAGGTATGGTCTAATGATTTGGGTTTCTAAGTACATGAAAGCTAATCTTTGTGGAAAAAAATGCCTGCTGATGAAGCCTTTTAGGTGGCTTAGCGAGAACTCACAGGTAAGCCTTTCTTTCAGCTCTGGAGTCGGAGCCATGTCCACAGCACTCTTGCTGTGGCAGTTTAGGAGGGTGGGGTCAGCCCCGTGGCTTAGCAGCAAGGAACAAACCTCCACTCGGTTCTTGGATGCTGCCTCGTGGAGGGGAGTGAACTGCCACAGGTCCATGGCATTCACACAGGCTCCATGCTGCAGAGAGAAACAGCACAAAACGTGTACAGGAGAAGGAAGAAACATTTGTTTCATCACATCAGTATCTGACATAACAAAATGTAATTAGTGTCTGATTACAATTCCTAGCACTACGTTATTTCCTAGTTATAACTCATGACATGATTTTACAAAGCGAAACGAGTTACACTTATTCATTGCTCAATAACATTTCAACCAACCCAGAGTCCTAAAAGCACAAGCTCATCAAATAAGAAATCGTGTCTTACTTTAAGCAGAAGCTCGGTGACCTCGTAGTGACCGTAGGAGCAGGCGTTGTGAAGAGGAACCAGACCACTGCCGGACAACACACTCTGGTTAGTGTCGTGACTTATACTTAAAAGGACAAAAGAGAGAAGAGAAAAAAAAGCCTCACCCTTTGTCCTTGGCGTGAACATCAGCCCCATGCTGAAGGAGGAGCTGAACGATGCGGACCCGGTTGTACCCAGCAGCCAGGTGCAGCGGTGTAGACTGCAAGAGAAAGAAAGCCTGTTAACATCGTTCGTGGGCCGGGTCGGTGCATACTGCCTTTGATGGCCACATGAGCGAGCGGCTGATTAAGGCCAAAAGCAATTGTGCTAGAGCAGGCTATGCTCGGTGAGTTGCAGATGAATGGCGGACATCGTGATGCAGAGTCAATGAGTTTGTGGGGAAAATTCAACAACAAAATTCAGTTGCTGTTGTTACTATGTCTGACCTGAGCGACGACGAGCAACTTTAACCTCACTAGTCATCTAACTCGATTTCCAATTGATAAGATCACAAAAAAATAAATCTTTTAGGTCTTAGTACTTCGAAAATAGGTTTGATGCAGTAAGCTGAGGAGTAGTAAAGTCCAAAAGGCTGCTTGTGAATTATGGTTAGGATACAATATCTGACTTACTTTCCAATTCCAGTTATAAAATAATTAACAAATAAATAAAAAGAAAAAAACAATAGAGACATACAAAAATGCTTCCAATTTTAATTTCTATTAATTTTTCAATTACCTGTGTATAAAAACAATCATTCAATACTAGCTATTGAGTAAATAAAATTATATTGAATCCCAACCATAATAGGATGCAGTGAAGCTACAATAAGCAGGCTGAGAAAAAACAAAAAATCAAATAGCCTAATTTCAGCCAAGAAAAATGAGAATTAGTATAAGCAAAGCTGCAAATCCCATTTCAATTGCATTTGTTCACTGTTCAAAAATCTGGCTCAGGTCAAGCTCACAATGAAAAGAAGGGACATTGTTTCATTTCAATCCATGCAGTGATGTTAATATAAAAATGCAGAAATGTAAGACTATTAAGTGACAGTGAAAAAAAACAAAAAACAGCTCTGAATAATGAGAGTTGAATCATGGAGGCTTCATTCAGTTTGGGATGACACAAGCAATTTAGAAGCAATCAACATGGAGGGAAGAGCATAGCACTAGAATGGCAGGTTAAGTTTAGACCATTCATTACTGCATACCAACTAATCCAACAAGGACATGTGAAGTATACACAAGTTACAATGACACAAATTCAAGATTCGATTGACAAACAAAGTGCAGAGGGGCAGGCCTTCAGGCATGCATGAATTATCACCATCATCAAAAACAAAATTAATGAAAAGATAAATCAGACACTGATTTATGTGCAAGTGATCGAAAGCTGGAGAAGTGTGGGTGAGTGTGCAGAGGAGAGAGGACAGACGCTGAAGTAGGCAGGCAGTGGGCATTTTGTGCTCCTCTCCAAATCCAAAAAGATGAGTCGTCACCATGACACCAACCCAGTTCAGTCGCTCACTCACATTCACGCACACACAACAGAGGAGCATCAGGGTAGGATAAATGAGTGACCCGTACACCCAGGTCCATGATGTGCAATTAACAAGTGACAGCCAGCTTATTGGTCAAATAAAAACGATGGATTAAAAATAAAAGAATAAAAACAAAAAACAAACAAAAAAGATCACAACAGTGCATCAATTAAGTGGCCGTTATCAAGGTCAACTTACCAGCATTTTTTGTGATGTTGACTGATCGACAAATGTTGCCAGAGTCACACGGAAAACAAAATGAAACAAAAATTACAAAATGACAGTGTCTTTTCACAGCAATTTCTCTCTCTCCCTTAAAGTCAGTGAAACATAAAGCGCAGTAAGACAATAACCACTGTTTGATCCGTCAAAGACGGTGTGAGATTAAATGTGACACGGGGCCAGAGAGGGTAAGTAGCTGGAGGATGCAGTGGAGACTGCTCCTCCTCTTCTTAGGTCTGCTTAAATTCCAGACCACATCTCCAAAGTGGCTTACAGACCTAGATCATGCAAACATCAATTCTACTGCAAAGAGGTAACACTTTAATTTCTGATGGAAAAAAATACAGTTAGAAGTGAATGACATGTGCTGAAAAACTGTTAGCAACAATGAGTTTTCATGGAATAATGAAGGTAGTAGTTATGTTTTGTTTTAAGCTGGTTAGAGAAATAAACACATTTATTCAGGATAAGAAAGCTAATCATTCAATAATTTGAAAATAATGCATGAGGGACCAACCCCACCCCCCCTCCCAAAGAAAAGAAAAAAGAAACACACACACACACACAAACAGTAGGAGTAAATGCTCCTGTTCATAGGGATGCAATGGAAACAAGATCCCTCACCTAAATCAGCCATGATAAACAGTGTGTAAAGTCTAAAAGAGGAGTGCCAGCTGTGTTTGTACCATTACACATGTAGTTCCCTCAACCACAAAGAGGAAGACAAAAAACAAAACAAACAAAATTAACAGGAGGAAACCTGCATGGTGATCTAAACACTGCTTACAGTGTAATCACGTCCCACTAACAAAGACTAAGAACTGAAAATGACACAGAAATAAACTGTGCAGAATACATTAAGCCTAGTTCTTTGATCTGACCAGATGTGCTTCCACAGAAAATAGATTTCACAACTGACCAAACATGCTGGAAAAATATAGTTTTGGGGGTTTTTCGTGTAAATTTATGTCTACTTTAGCTTCAAGAGAATGTATACAGAATCAACTAGCCTGATAAACTGGGTTGAAATAGTGCTTTTAGTGGTTTCCTTGAAAAAGGCTGGACAATTAAAAGCCAAGTTGAAGAAAACTGATGCTGTTAAAATGAGGATGATTTCACAGCAGCAAATGGATTGTGGATGGTCTCATGAGAGTCACGCATGCATGATTAGAGAATAAGAAATGTCTAAAACAGGTATTTTCAAATTAAGATGGCCCCAACATAAATCCTCTATAGAAACACCATTCAAACTAATTCAGACTCCTTTAAACACATGCTGACTGAATTAAAAAACAAACGAACAAAAAAAACACAACGTGCATTTTCCCCCTCAAAATCTGAAGTTTTGGAAACACACTAGTAAATGTGTATGTATGTATTTGGTGTAATGTGCTACTTGTGGCTCATTTACCTTGCGACCATCGCTGGCGTGACAGTTGACATTTAATGGAGTCAGCAGTGCCATCAGTTTTTCTTCATTTCCACTCCTGTAATTAGATGGTTGAAAAGACTCAGATGTTGTTAAATCAAAATAAATTGATGGAAACTAGCAACTAAGACGAGGTCAATTAAAGTCAGATTAAAATGATATCACATGCAATCATTTTTCTCCTCCTTCATATGTTTTAACTCTTAAATGTGCTTACAGAATCACAGGACACACCAGCATCGTTTCTATAACTGCAGTTTACCCAAGAACTTCATGTCATCAACTATTGACACACTCACCTTGCTGCTTCCAAAAGTTCATCCTTCTTGTATTCACCTGGAACAAGAAAAACTCTCAGATTAGAGAAACGTGTGAAACACTTATACATAAATATTGGCATGTGACTTAACTTTACATAGCATTTATTGCTTATGTTTGTTTGGCACATTAACCGAGACTGACCAGTGAGAACCGCCTTAGCTGAAGGGTCAGCCAGATCCAGAGCAGACTTGCCATCGGTGTTGCGGATGTTAGGATCAGCTCCGTGTTGCAGTAACACTGCAAAAGATAAGATGAAATAAACAAAAACTTGCATTTTAACGTTCCTTTTTTGTGTTACTCAGAATGCTGTGCATATTAATAAAGAGGAAGGCTGGTTAAACAGCATAGATAATAATAAAAGACACAAAGTTGAAAACAGTGTTCAAGCTGGCACCACCTCTATATTTTAAAGAGCCCCAGGGGAGAACGCCACCTCGCACAATGAATGCTCCAGCTCATCAGACGTTTGCACATACACTCAAAGAACTAGAATGACATCAGTCTTGTATTCATCTGGATGAAAATGAGCGCTTAGATTAGAGCCTGGCATGCAAAACACTTCACATAAATGTTTGCAGTGGATATAACTTTCCATGGGCAATTACAGTCTCTGTTTGTTTGGCAAGTTAAGTGCTGAGAATGAACCCGGCTGATTTATCAAGTAGAACCTCAGTTATTTCCACACAGGCACATTTTATTTATACAAATAATCCAAAGACTGAGGCTTAGGATGGCTCATAATGCCAGTTCAAACTAGGGCTGGGCCATATTATATCATTCACGGTAATACCAGTATGTTAGGCAACGATAGGAAAATGAAATATCGCGATAGAATATGAGTAAAACGCGCATGCGCAGTGCCCTTGTTTTCATACGCACATGGCCGATTGTTGAGCGAAACAGATGAACCAGAATTGGTTTGTAAAAATGGTGCAACTTCAGTGATGTGGAACTGGTTTGGTGTTTGTCCGTCAGATACATGACAAAGCACCTTTTTTGCAGAACATGCAAGCGGCCGTCGTTATTGTCGGACTAAGATGCTTAAATCTGGGAGTAATCTGGGTCCCAAACTCCGTATTCTTCAGGTCAAAGAACACTGCAGCATCACTTAGAGTTAAAAACTGTCTAAATTCTTTCATCTTTAATAAAACGATCAGCATTGCTGCTTTACCAGGTGTAACTATGAAGTCTAACTTCCAGGCATCCATGAAAACAAAATTTATTACATTTAACGGAGTTAGAAGTTAGCAGGAAGCTAGCGGAAGTTAGCTCGCTAGTTTCGCTAGTTGCCTAAGCATGATATTGCATGTTCTGACTGAGAGATTTCTGAAAAATTCAAACGTACAGCTCTGCTATCACTTCCAACATAAATGAAGACCGGAAACTAAACAGCAGTGACGTTTGTAGGGTTACTGAAGTTGGGCTAGCTGGTATATAATGATGTGCTACGTGATCGCTAGCGACACAGCTATGTTAGCATAAACAGTGAAGCTGGAGGACGAACACTAACACTTTTACACTTATAAAAGTTAACGTTAAGGTTCCTGATAGTTGGAGACAAATGCAATCGCATGGCAGGGTGCTGTAAACGGACCAAACTTCAGTCAGGAGAACAACTGAGATAATCCATCCACAATACAAGGTTAGTCATTAATATACTGCAACATGGGAATAGAGCAGCTGCCAGAGAATTCAACATTAATGAATCAATGGTACAGAAGTGGAGGAAGCAAGAATGAGTTTAATAAAGTTTGATTTATCTGACTGCTTTGTTTCGCTTAATGTGCCTTATAATCCCATGCACCTTATGGTCCGAAAAATACGTACTGCACACTGCAGTTTAATGTTGCAAAGCACCTCTTTTTAACTTCAGTGGATATTATACATGGTTATGCTCAGGATATGTCAGCCCATTTCTACTGGAAATGCCTTTTGGTTAAACTTTCAGCAAGGAATTTGCATTTGCACTGTTACATTTTTATAAAGCTTTAATGTACATAAAAACCAGCTTCTTGTTTAAGTGAAAATAAATGGAAGGTTGTCTTTTTGCGCTAGTAATGTTGTGGAGTTGTATTTTGTCTCGCATCAATTATATCGTCAGTTATATCGTTATCGCAAATTTTCAAATATATATCGTGATAAATATTTTTGGCCATATCGCCCTAGTTCAAACTGTTTCTTTACTCTTGAAATGAGTCCACAAGATGTACTTCTACATGGCAGCCATCCCTGCATAGGCAAATGTTTATGTAAATTAACAAATAAAAAGGTTATATAGGCTATAGAAATTTGATAGGGGAAAAAAAAAAAACACTAAGGCATTTGTTTGTGTGTCACCCCAGTGTAAGTAATGTTTTCAGCCTGCTCTGGCTGTTTTTCCTGTCTCACACACATATTTATTAAGTTTTTCACTCCCACACATACACAATTCCATATTTGCCTAACCGTAGATATAAACGGCTAGCATCCTTACCAATGCACACATCTATCTTTCCCTTGATGGCAGCCTCATGTAACGGAGTGTAGTTCCAGTTGTCTCTGGCATTTGGATCTGCGCCTTGACACAAGAGGAGGCTGACGACTTCTGCGTGTCCAAAAGAGCAGGCATTATGCAGGGGGATGAGACCTCCATCATCCCTAGCGTGAACATTGGCCCCAGTCTGCAGAAGGTGCTCCACAACATCTTTTCTACCAAAGCCTGAAAGAAGCACGTGCGTTGAGTTTTTCCATCTATATTACATTAAGCGTTTTGCATAAGTATCCTGCTAACATTAATAGCTTTTAGCCATTCACAGGAAATATCCCAACAAAAACAACACTTTATAACTATATTAAAATATAAATACTCTTTATACGATTAAGCATCCGTATAGATACACAAACTTCTTACCTATAATAATTGCAGAGGTGTTGTATTTAATTTAGGGCTTGGGAACTTAGCAAACAACATACACGTAGTAGCATACTGTTAGTTTTTGTTGCAGTTCATGCTAACGTACGGTTATCCTAACTAAAAGATACGACGGTTTGCGTTTCCTAGCTAAATGTTATTAGCGGCACAGCTTATAAAACAGTTATAAAACGACAGCTTAAAATTATAGTTACATTTTAAGGAATATATAAGAAAGATAAATGTAAATAAAATGTTAGCGCTAGCACTAAACAAGTCAAGCAAAACACATTATCTAGCTAGCCGCCCGCAGTATGTTAGCTAATAACAAGATGCTGTTGCTACTTCATTAGCTCGTTACCCGCAGCGAAATGAAGGGGGGTTGATTTTCGACCAGCCATGTCCTTCGCGTTTACATTCACCGAATCCACAAGTCTCTTTACTCTGGATACGTCTCCATTACGACAGGCCTCGAACAACTCCCTGAACGCCCCACCGATGCCGCTGCTGCCGTCGGTGGGACTGGCAGCTCCAGAGCCAGGGCTCGAAACGCTGCTGCTACCTCCGCCAGAGGTTGTCGTGGTGGAGCTCGCACTGCTCGCTAAGGCCGGGGCTGGTAGGTCTGGGGAGGCCAAAGCCATTTCAATCCCTCCGCTGCACTCCCTCTCATTCTCCGAAGGTCCGACGGCCGAGGTCAGCAAAGCCATCGGCGGAGAGCCCGGAGGAGCGCCAGAAAGAGAGCCGTTTCTCGGCGGAGACTGTAAAGTATTTTGCTGTTGTTGCTGCTGCGATGAACGTCGAGACACCGCCATTACAGCAGCTCTCAGGCGATAATAAAAGCAGTTCCTCCTTCTTTCCGGTGAAAGTGGTCGTGTTTCCTGTCAGCTGTTTTCTTAGTGGAGCCTGGCAGTGGACCCCCTCCCCCTCTCCGACTTAAACTTACTATAATGCATTGCAAAACACATTAAAAAAATATCGTCTTTAGGTATTACATTGCTTTATTGCCTTATTTAAAATTGATTATTTAATTTAAAAGAACGTACTAAAAGACTGAAAATAGGTTTGTGAGATTTGGGGGGAGAATTTTTTTAAATAGTTTTTTTTTATGTGAAATATATATTTTATATTTCACAGTGCAATAAACAATTAATAATAAAAAATAATAAACGAACTTTAAAAAAAAGAATTAATTGCTTTGGGGGGCTTATGCCTGGGGCGGCAGAGATAATTAAAAAAAATTCTCAAGTAATTCTCAATTGTTCCACTGGCAGACTTCTTTTCCGTACAATAAACCGCAAAAAAAACTGAAGGGTTTTCATAATGTTTAAGTATAATATGACATCAGATATGGCAGCTTTTGTTCTTGATGTTTGTTTTTTGATCTTTGGTTCATCTATGTTGACCCGGAGGTCCCGGTCAACACAGGTGCACTGCACTTTGAGCTTTTCCAAAAAAAGATCAATAAGAAAAACTACCACAGACCTTCCACGGCACAAGAAAGACTGAGCGGACTGGCAGTAATTAGTATTAACAATAAAGTTGGCCATCAGATTTCTTGCAGTGATGTAATGATTTTCCTTCTAGAAAAGCTTGAAAACAAAAATGCTAAGAGGACGGAGTGTTGAGGAAAACCAAAAAAGTCAAAAGTCTGGATTCCAATCATTCATTTTCAAATGTAGTTCTTCTTATTTTTACCAAAGTGTTTAGACATGTTTACATAGTTTTCAGAACAAATTTATACATCTTGTTCCCTTGTTTCACCTACGTCTATGAATTTACAATACTGAAGTATTTCTCTGATATATTTTTTATTATATTTAGTAGTTAGAACTTAAAACATTAACTAGGGACTGTTTAATTGAAGGGATTTAAATTTTATTTCTATTTTTATGGCACTTTGTTGTTGCACACTGCTCTTACACTTTATTTAAAACTAGAAATAATAAAGCAGTTGATGTGTTTCAGCCTGTAACGTTTAGTGTCTGTTGGTACTTCATCACTTTGAATAAGTGTAAGTCAACACCAGGCCCCACTTTCAGTCTTTCCATTTCTCCTTTCCAAACACATGAATAACAGTCCATTATTTTCACCGTTAAACACTAAAATATTCTTGACTTTTTTAATAAACAAATTAAACGACAGCCAGCATCCCAGTTATTTCAAACTTTAAAAAAAATCTCCATCCCCGTGTGGAAAAGTTTCACCTTTGCTAACTGCATGCTAAAGGAAGTAAAGATATTTTCCAACTTAAAATCTCAATTATTTTCCAAACTCATTTCAACCAATTTTTTAATTTTAATTGTACCTTATGTTCATGTAGGACTTTCATCACTGCTGACAACAAGTGATTTCTTTGTGTAAAACCAGGCAGTTATGCAATTGGTCAGAAATGATCTGTCCCATAGACAGGGATGCAGGTGCCCAGCTACGAGCTGGTTTAATAATACTAAGCTAAAGAAGAAAAGGAACTCACTGTAGTTCTCACAGCTCAGGACAAGCAGACACCTGATGTTGAGTGACTGAATGGAACTAAAGCAAGAATTCATGATGATGACAAAACTCTGCATATGCAGTCAGGAGACTGATGACCTGTGAAATGAACTGTTAGAAATGTGCAGATATGTGTAAACATTGATCAACATTTAACATCCAGCATGGAGCAAAACTTCTGACCGACATCTATGAGAACCTTTAATCTCGTCATCTTTGTAGTGAAATATGACTCATTAAACCTTTCCATGTATTTTATCCACAGTGAAAACTATTCACTTTGCTGGACCCCAAAATCACATGTGTTCAATTCATTTCATTAGATACTAGCAATACTATTAAATTGGACCTCATTACTATCATATAGCAATTAATGTGAAACTGAGTCATATCATAATCTATATATGTAATATGTTTTTGCCTGAATCTTCCACCACAAACAGAAAGAGGACATGTGAGCTGCTGTCTGAGTAACAATGCAAATACACACCAGAAATTGTTTAGTAAAGACAAATTTAATAAATGAAAGCTGGTGAGAGGGCCTTCAGTGCATCCATCCATCCATCTCTTCTGCTTATCTGGTTCAAGGTTGGAGCCATCCCAGCTGTTATGGGGTCAGAGGCAGGGGCAAAACCTGGACAGGTGGTCAGTCTAACACAGAGAAACACACAACCATTCACACTCACATTCAACCTAACTGCATCGCTCTGGACTGTGGGAAGAAGCTGGAGTACCTGAAGGGATCCACAAAGGCACGAGGACTCTCTTGCTCTCAGGTCACTGCCGTTCACGCTGCTCTGAACACTCTCAGTTGTCTTTGGAACAAATAACACCAAATGAGAGTGAATCACTTCAGAACAACAGGAACACTCCTGGTTATTGTGAGCAAACGTCATAACAAGATGAATATATTTACCATTTTAATGAGGGAGAATCTTCTGTGTGGAGTTTCTTCTCAGCGTGACTCTTTTTCCTGACTTTTAGAAACAAGAGGCAGAAAAGAAAGAATAAAAGTTAAAACCTTGACAATTTTCTATATTTTAGGACAGAATTTTAGAAACAACCTTAAACACTATTTACTACTTACCACTTTGTTCAGGCTTGCTGGTGTTCGACATGCTTCACTTTATATTAAATCCTGAAGCGCTTCCTCAGTGGAGTCGGGCTCTGGATGCTGTTGTCTTCCTCTTAGCACCCTTTGCCGACGTCTTCAGAAAACGGCAGAGAACCGACATGAGAACTCTGCCGTCTGCGCTGTAGTCTGTTACTCTCCAGCGGTTCGTCATCAGTGTCCTCTGTTTGGTAAACGGTGGAGATGACTCTGGTGGGGAATGTAGTGAAGAGAAAAGAGTTTCCAATTGCTTTATTTTTGTTTCTCACTTTAGTCACAGATCATCTTAGATGAACACCTGGAGCACCAGGAAAGACATTGCAAGCTGTACCTCCTTGTATCTGGAACCAGCAGGGAGGCCATTAACATATACTACCTTGTGATGGATAAGAAGCTCATCCCCTTCCAGGAAACCACATCATTCGTAGCCATTGATGAACGCTTTAAACATTACTGTTTTCAGTTTATGAAAACAGATGATGCTCCAACAAACTTTTAGTTGAAGTTTTAAAGTGAATGAAAATAATTGTTAAAAATAAATTCTTAAAGTAAATTCAAGAACAGCAGCTAAGACCCAAATTAATATGCAGTGTTACTGCCCATTGAGGTCATTGCAGCATGCACTTTGTGTGGTTTTGACTTTTGTTATGAGTCATTTATGGCTAAAGAATCCTTGTGTAACGCAATCTGTACTTACACCAAAGCTTTAATGCTTGGAAATCAGGACTATTGACCTTGAGCAATTCACTAAGTGTCTGTATCATCAATTTCACCACAACACAATGTTTTAGGCCCCAAAAAATCTGTTTCTATAGAAAGAGGTTACAAGAATTGAAATGTGTCCCAAAACTCTGTAACCCATCAGAGGCTAGTTTTGTAAAGGAGTTTGGTAGTAGCTGCTCCACCATAGGAACAGTAAGACCTCCAGCACACAACGAACACCACACTCACTTAACATAGACACATTTATTAAAACACAATTTTAAACAATAACCCTTTTCTTTTACTGTCTTTCCACTCAGTGTTCCCAAAAAAAAACAAAAAAAATTATCAAGGTCCTTTGGCCAAAAAACAAACAAACACCTGAGCTCAGGGAAAGGTAAAGTGCAACGTTGGGGCCCTCCAATTTGTTCCTACCACCCTGTTGGAACAGTGTAGTATCCAGTAACAGCATCCAGAAAGCAGAAGCATCCACTTGCAGCAACGACCATCTACCAGGTAGGATGTTTCAGTGGAGTCATCAGATGAGGAACATCATCCAGTAGGAACAGGATACCAAAGGAAAAACCAGCCTACACACACCCGGATGCTAGAGAATTAACCAAAGCATATTCATGACTTCCAGTATCACTAACAGCTCATCTAGCAGTCTCAACATCAAAAAAAATACAGGCTTGTTCATGTAAAAAAACAAAACAAACAAAAAACAAAAAAACCAAAAACAAACACTGTTCAACTTTTTTAGGCATGAAAACATCAAGGCCTGGACCTGGACTAGGCCTATCCGGTCTTTAAATGACGTGATGAATCCTGCTCCTGGGTTCAGACTACTCTGTTTATTAAAGCTGTTGTGTTTTTAACATGTTGTAATGCTTTGTATTTTGTTCCATCTTAACAAGGCCCAAAAAAAAGAAAAGAAAAAAAAGTCAGTGATCACTGTGGAAATCTCTCGGGTTTTAAAACCTTATGATTTAACTACAACCTAGCTCATGCAGCAGTAAATAATGACTAACCTCGTATTGTGGATGGATTATCTCAGTTGTTCTGACTGAAGTTTGGTTCTTTGCAGGATCCTGCCAAGCAACTGCATTTGTCCCTAACCATCGGGAACCCTCGCTTCAACTTTTATTTTTTAATTTTTTCAGATATCTCTCAGTCAGAACATGCTATATTATGCCTGGGTGAAAACTAGCGAGCAAATTCCCTGCTAACTTAAATTTAATAAATTCTGTTTTCATGGATGCCTGGAAATGGCTAATGACGTGCTGTGATGCATTCAATGACTGCCAAATGATCAGAAATCTCAATCTTCGGAAAACCTGAGTTACACTCAGCATTTTTGCTTACACAACAGTAGGGAGCCTAATGGTAAAGACCTGTGTTCTTCAGAGCAAGCTGAAAGACAAATACTTGATAGCTTTAAATACTGTTAATTACTTCTTGGACACAGATTACTTTTTGGCACAACATCACAACATTGGCAAAGAAGTCACTTGGATGAGTGACGAAACGTTTCTCCCACTCACTACGTCCAGATGAACAGAATCAACTTTTGGAGATTTACTTTCCTGGATGATTGAGGCTGCATCAAGTCTGAATAGTCGTTACGAATTTCAGTAATTTTTTTTTATAAAGTGGTGATTTTTTTTTTTTTTACAGCATAGAAAACCACAAAGATTGGCAAAAAAAGAACATGCAATAGTAAAATTAAATGAGAAAAATAATTTTTTCTTTTGAATAAATGAAATTGGTTTTAGGTGACACTGGGAGTCATGGTGATGAGGATGGCGTGTTTGAGCTATGGATATAAAAACAGAAGGAAAAATTGGAATTCGGTTTCACATTTCAGTGCAAACAGCAGCTTTTTCCTACTAGTGCTGTGAAAACTCGGATTTTCCGAACTTTTCAAGAAACGAAGGAATTGCAAAATGATTTCTGCCGACTTAGATCGTTAGATGCACCTGCTATCCCTTTTGATTGAGCGTGAGAAAGATCAATGCTATGGTAAGTACAGCAGGCTAAAAGGTATAATATAATATGTCAGACTGCTGTGCGCCTCCAATATAGGGGTGTGAGGTTTCTCACCTAAATGCAGCTGCTTTATTCTCAGCAGATTGTTGCTCAACTAATATGAAAACGTTAGTCCTTAATGTGAATGCGTATTAAAACCTCAATGAGAGTCCACGCAGCCTTACACCACATGAAAATGTGAAGGCTTTCATAAACAATGAGTTCTGCTGGGAGCTTCTTACTGTGTGTGGAATAACATATGATGATGTGAAGCCATGTCTTGACAATTTAAATTCAGGCTTTAATTTGTGCGATCACATGATTAATGTAGACGCACGCTTTGTTTCCTCGTAGCTGAGCTGGTGAGTCCAACCATTTCACGTCAGATGGTCGTCATTAACTTGAGGAACCGTCAACTGACCAACAGCAATCTGGACTCCATGTCCCACCTGGTCCTCACTCTATACCATAACCTGGTGACGGGGTCCAAGGACTTTCCTCACATACTGTTTAAAGGATTGCTCCACCGGGACCAGGTGACGACACCATTTGTCCATGTGAGGCTGAGCCAGAGAGAGAACACCGCTCCTTCTCCTCCTACGGACTCACCAGCTGGGATGATGCTGCCGCCTGCAGGCTCCAGCTCTCATCCACGCTTCCTGACTCCAGTTCTTCCCGAGAAAGCATATCTCGCTGTGCTGAAGGCAGACCGGAGGAACTGCGTCCGCACCCTGACTGTCGACGGCCTCCCCGTCACCAGAGTCATCTCCACCGTTTACCGAACAGAGGACACGGAGATGACGAACCGCTGGAGAGTAACAGACTACAGCGCAGACGGCAGAGTTCTCATGTCGGTTCTCTGCCGTTTTCTGAAGACGTCAGCAAAGGGTCCTAAGAGGAAGACAACAGCATCCAGAGCCCGACTCCACTGAGGAAGCGCTTCAGGATTTAATATAAAGTGAAGCATGTCGAACACCAGCAAGCCTGAACAAAGTGGTAAGTAGTAAATAGTGTTTAAGGTTGTTTCTAAAATTCTGTCCTAAAATACTTGAAAATTGTGGAGGTTTTAACTTTTATTCTTTCTTTTCTGCCTCTTGTTTCTAAAAGTCAGGAAAAAGAGTCACGCTGAGAAGAAACTCCACACAGAAGATTCTCCCTCATTAAAATGGTAAATATATTCATCTTGTTATGATGTTTGCTCACAATAACCAGGAGTGTTCCTGTTGTTCTCAAGTGATTCACTCTCATTTGGTGTTATTTGTTCCAAAGACAGAGTGTTCAGAGCAGCGTGAACGGCAGTGACCTGAGAGCAAGAGAGTCCTCGTGCCTTTGTGGATCCCTTCAGGTACTCCAGCTTCTTCCCACAGTCCAGAGCGATGCAGTTAGGTTGAATGTGAGTGTGAATGGTTGTGTGTTTCTCTGTGTTAGACTGGCCACCTGTCCAGGTTTTGCCCGCCTCTAGCCCCATAACAGCTGGGATGGCTCCAACCTTGAACCAGATAAGCAGAAGTAGGGCTGAACGATATATCGCATTTGCGATAATATCGCGACATGATCAAGTGCAATTTTCTAACCGCAAAGGCTGCGATTATACTCTGGACATGTCCAAATTCATGGGCTGCATCCTCCTGAGGCCGCATTTGTAGACCGATTACGTAACAGCGACGCGCCGAAGGCTGTCCAAATTACTACCATATCCCAGAATTCATAGCGCGGCCCAGCCAAACTCCAGTTTCCAGCAATGGCGGCCGCTACTAAGTTTTAAAATTACTCATACTAATCTTTCTGGGTCACAAAATAAACTTTTAACATATTTTCAGGCGAGAAAGTAGTTGTGTAAACATCAAATATCTGCTCGGTTTATCAAGATATCCCATATTTGCAAAAGTGCTTCGACGTTTTCAGAGGCGTCTGCTACCCACCAGCTCGACAGCTAGCCGGGAGCTCGAGGGTTACTGATGCGGCCGAGAACGGCACAACTCCCGGCACATCATTTTCAGATCACCGCGGAGTTTCGCTGCTCGGGTTAAACGTGATATATAAGTCACTTAGACAACCTAAAAATGTTATTGTTGGGCTTTTTTCAGTGTTTTGTTTGTTCGTGAGTAAATCGGTTTGGCTGAGATTAAAGTTATTAGATTAGATAAAATAAAACTTTATTAATCCCCCGGGTGGGTTCCTCCTTGGTTTTCACACAGCTGACTAAACGTCAAACAGAAAACTTATTAAACAGAAGTATGAGACAGTCGAGAATTTACACCAGTGTCTGGTTATATTTTAGACAGCAAGAAGCAGACGGCCGAGTTTATTAAACTCCACCGAGACAGCGGTGACGCTAATCAGAACTAGACCGTCCAATTTCACGCCTTTAAACTTTAAAGGCGTGTTTGTGTGTGTGTTTATACAATTGCTATTATGTTTGCACTTTATGTGTAATGTTACTGACTGCAGAGATCAGTAAGATGTGTGTATTTTTTATTTATTAGTTTTATTTATTTAATATTATTTTTTAATTGAATGACTGTCTAGTAGTTCACAGATGTCGAAAAACTGAGTGTGGTAAAGCCACTGATTTTGTTTATGTATATTTCTGCAATCTGCACATTGTACTGACTTTCATTTTAATGTTTACACCAGGGTTCCTTGTCAGCACTTTATGCTCAGATGTTTGTAAGCTAAAAATAAACTATTGTGTATGTTCAAATATACTGTTGTGATTGAAGAAGTTAAATAAAAATGTCAGTCATCAATTCATGCATCACCTCATGTCATCATAACAGAGGTCTGTCTTCCAGGAAAGAACAGTTTAAAATTAATGTAATATAGTATTGGCCATACTATATGATGTATTGCTTGTCTTTGTTTAATAATACAGAAGACAAAGACCTTAAAAAATAATCGCATATCGCATCGCAATCGCAATATTGGGGCAAAAAAAAAAAAAAAAAAAAAAAAAAAAAAAAAAAAAAAAATCGCAATTAGATTATTTTCCATAATCGTTCAGCCCTAAGCAGAAGAGATGGATGGAAAGATGGAAGGATGATCCAAAGAGAAACATTAAAGGCCCTCTCACCAAAACAAGATAAGAATGCATTTTACATATGAATCTTCATTCATTCATTCAAATGTTGAAACTAGGGCTGCCACAAACGATTATTTTGATAGTCCACTAGTCATCAATTATTTTTGCAATTAGTCGACAGCCTATTGCACCAGCATGCATCTGCTCTAATATAACTATCATTAGCTTACAGCATGAAGTGTTTAAGAGAACAGCATGCTCCTCGTCAGATTGATGGGAGGAAAAGAAAATTCTAGAGTTTAACTAGGTGGCTGCTATGCTCACAGAACTGGGATGGTTTCAATGAGCATGTAACCAACATAACCAAGGTAGGTAGTGGACATGCTGTTCACCTGCTCCCTCAATCTCAAACAATGCTTCAATTGGCTGAATGGGGAGATGTGCAAGTTTATCTTTCTGAAACAATTAGCACATTGTAGTGACTTGTGAACCACAATCCATCATGGAATTGCATTGCACACCCTCACACAAAACAGAAGCTGCACAATGAGGATCTAGCAGACTGGCTGGCAAGCGAGATTTGGAATCAAAATCTTCAACCATTGTCTGGGTTTTTATTTTTCTCTGAAAATGAATGCTTTGGTCAAATAAGGTGGGATTGATGCTGGTCTCAGCTCCTGGGCGTCCCACAACAAGAGCTGCTACAAGTTTAAAGTAAAAGGCTCAGTAACCTGTTGGGCTTGGAACCTTTCTTGCTTTGCCTGACAGACTAGTGTCTGGTTAGGTTCATTCAGACGTCGAGCAGCAGTATGGTCATCTTCACCACATCTAAAGCTGAACCACACTTCTGGCAGACAGGGAACCTTAACAGGTCTCCTGCCACTGCTGTTTCTTGCCATTAAGTAATCTTTGCCATCACTTATTTTCTTTAGGACATTTCTGGTACCGAGCGAGCTCTCTAAGTTTCTTAGACAACTGATCTGTCTTATTTTGAAGTTTAACAGTTTGTTTTCTCTGTTTTGACGCTGCACTAAGCTCACTGTCAAAAGGAGGATTCATGGACCTTTGGCTCAGTTTCTCTACTTGCTTTGCAAGCTTATCCAATCTCCTTTCAAGCTTAGATGCCTTGCTCTGTTTTGTAGTCTGTATTGGCACAGGCTCATCATCATAGGAGGGTACAACGCAATTTCATTGTTCTTGACAATGACAATAAATAAATAAATACTAAAATACATCAAAAATGGAGTGGGCATGTACAGCTGACTTTTGTAGAACCAAGATATTTTTTCATCTTGTCTAGCTTTGCAGATCTAGCACCTTCCTCAGTTCTCAACACAAGGAGTATTTCTGAAAATGCTGGTGGACTGTTCTTTTTGTTCTCTAGCTGGAGAGCTATGATGAGACTCATCCCAGCAGCCTCTATTGAACTGTCTTAGCAGGTGTTTCAACAGAGACTCCCCCTCTAGAAGTAGAAGTAAGGAGGCTATGGAGTCTGTTCAAATATGCTGAGGGCTTTTCTCTGCTATTCTGACTGGAGCTGAGAAAGGTTGCAAAAAAAAAAAAAAAACAAAAACAAAAAACCTCTTCTCCGTTATCTACAAGACTAAAAGCAGAATCAAGCTGCGTAATATAAGCTCTGGGTGGGGAGCTCAAACCAAACAACTTAAAAACATCTGTCGCTGGACTGAGCAAACTTTCAAGAATGTTCCTAACCCTAAAGGAAGAATCACTGAGGGGAAGATCCACTTGTATACCTCTTCCTGAGCAACATCTCAAATGGTTTTAACAAACGAACCAACAGCAGGATTCTTGGGGCTAGGCTAGTCACCAAAGACCTTGGTTGATCTTGGGAATGGCTTGATCAGACGAATATTCTACCAGGACTCTACCTTCTGGATGGTTTGGTTCATCAGGAATCCGAACTATCCGAGAAACTTCACCATTAACTGAAAAAAAAAAAAAACACTAGCACTGTCATCATCTGTTTAAATCCTTTCAATTCCAGTCACAAAAAGTGAGCATTAGCTATCTACATCAGCGGTCCCCAACCCCCGGGCCTCGGACCGGTACCGGTCCGTGAGTCGTTTGGTACCGGGCCGCGAGAGTTGAGGCTCAGGTGTGAAATGAATGGTTTTCAGGGTTTTTATCGTTTTTCAGCGTTATTTTGTTATCGTTTTTATCGTTAACTCGGTTTTCCTGGGTCTTTTCACGTGTGTTATGAATAAATCATTTTTTTGGTACCGGTACTAGTTTTATTTTGTTGTATTTATCCGCGACACCTTAAAGGCCGGTCCATGAAAATATTGTCGGGCATAAACCGGTCCGTGGCGCAAAAAAGGTTGGGGACTGCTGGTCTACATTAAAGCATCTGCAAAGGTACAATGTCCAACTCAATGCGGTTGAGAAAAATGAAAAGGTGGGTGTTGTGAGCTGGAAAGTCAAGGTGCTACTATCGTCCAATCTCCTGGCTGGCTCTCCACTTGTAACTCAATCTGTACTTACACCAAAGCATTAATGCTTGGAAATCAGGACTGTCTGTATCATCAATTTCACCACAATGTTTTAGCCCCCCCCCCCCCCCAAAAAAAGAAAGAATCACAATTTGTATAGAAAGAGGTTACAAGAATTGAAATGTGTCCCAAAACTCTGTAACCCATCAGAGGCTAGTTTTGTAAAGGAGTTTGGTAGTAGCTGCTCCACCATAGGAACAGTAAGACCTCCAGCACACAACGAACACCACACTCACTTAACATAGACACATTTATTAAAACACAATTTTAAACAATAACCCTTTTCTTTTACTGTCTTTCCACTCAGTGTTCCCCAAAAAAAACAAAAAAAAAAAACAAAAAAAATTTATCAAGGTCCTTTGGCCAAAAAACAAACAAACACCTGAGCTCAGGGAAAGGTAAAGTGCAACGTTGGGGCCCTCCAATTTGTTCCTACCACCCTGTTGGAACAGTGTAGTATCCAGTAACAGCATCCAGAAAGCAGAAGCATCCACTTGTAGCAACGACCATCTACCAGGTAGGATGTTTCAGTGGAGTCATCAGATGAGGAACATCATCCAGTAGGAACAGGATACCAAAGGAAAAACCAGCCTACACACACCCGGATGCTGGAGAATTAACCAAAGCATATTCATGACTTCCAGTATCACTAACGGCTCATCTAGCAGTCTCAACATCATAAAAAATACAGGCTTGTTCATGTAAAAAAAAAAAAAAAAAAAAAAAAAAAAAAAAAAAAATTCTTAGGCATAAACACATCAACTCGGTAATTGACCTTGTATCGGCCGCCATATTATGAGGGTAGCCAGGCTTGCTTAGCCGCTAGCTTGCTAACATTCAGCTAAGCTCATTCACACATTCTAGAACATTTAGCTTTCTTCCTCAACAAAAAAAAAAAAAAACAAAAACAAAAAAAAAAACATCCCAGCAGTTAACTTGACACCTGGCTGCAGCATAAAAATGGACATAATATTCAATGTAAACATGAGCTCCAAGCTAACTCACCAGAGGAGTTGGTGTAATGGCGGATGCTTGTCGGACTCGGCTCAGCGCGTACCGCTTCATGATTTCTCTCTCTAACAACACATTAAAGCATCAGTTTTAAGTACAAATGTTTTGTAAACCTATCTACAGTGACTGGTGTTAAATGTACCCAGGTTTCCAGATCGCAGAGGGCACCAGAACAGCATGCATCTCACCAGATCGACGGGAGGAAAAGAAGAAATTCTGCAGTTGGACTAGGCCTTTGCTCACGGCACTGTGATGCGTTCAATGACTGCCAAACAGTGTTGCCAACTCCTCAGTAAGGAAAATCGCTATTGGTTGTCCTAGAAGTCGCTAAATGATGTCATCGCCTAATTTGCATAATTGGCCATGCTAATGTTACATTTGTAGATCCTTGGACAGTACACCTAGTGCGTTAATCCAGCATTTTAGGTTTTTTTCATTAATTACACCCTGCAGGCAAAAAAATGTGTTCTCGTTTGATCCTAAGATGAATGTTCACTGCAGTTTACGTTTACGTGACCATGCGTGTGCAGGTTTTAGAATGCATTTAAATTTTTATCATAGTTCTTCTGGACATGTTACATGTAATATTCAAAATCCACATCAGTCAGATATTACTGAACATGGATCCCAGTTTAAATTAATTTGTGGGTGCGATATATTTCAAAGAGAAGCGAATCATCTGCTTTATATAAACAATATCCAGTAAACAACACTTTCATTTATGTACATCTTTTTAAAACATTAGCTTTGATTTTCAAAAATGCAGAAGTTTCATGACACATGAATAAACCAGCTATGTGTGAGGATTTTTCTGATGACAGATGTTACAGACATCAACCATTATTCTCAAATGGCACAATGCAAATTTAAGTTTATGATGATGACTGAAACATCAAATTCTCCTAGGGTAGGGGTCAGCAACCTTTAACACCCAAAGAGCCGTTTGGACCCCGTTTCCATGGAAAAGAAAACACTGGGAGCCGCAATTACTTTTTGACATCTAAAATAAAGATAACTCTGTTATTGTTCTTTACCTTTATGCATAGGTATTAGAAAACAGTGGTTTCAATAAGTATCACTGACTGAACAATGCACAAGTAACTGGTGATAATTGAGGTTTGAACTCAGTTCTTAGTTATGTTGAATCGTTCTCTGCAAGCTACGACTGTAGAATGTGTTTTACTGACAAAGTATTTAGTCAGAAGGTGCTTCATTTCAACTGAAAACATACTCCAGCGTGTTTGTGTATCAGTTTTAGCTTTGTGGATAAAAAGAATCGTTCAACAAACAAAAACTTGTTTTGGCTTCAGTCTTAATGCCAGTCAAACGCTGTGGCTCATTCGGACTATTCCTCTAATTCTTGGTGATGTTGTCCCTAATGGCTCCAGCCATGAACTAGATAAGCAGAAGAAAATGGATAGATGGATCAAAGGATGATCCAAAGAAAAACATTAAAGGGCCTCTCAACAGCTTTCATTTATTAAATTTGTCTTTACTAAACAATTTCTGGTGTGTATTTGCATTGATACTCAGACAGCAGCTCACATGTCCTCTTTCTGTTTGTGGTGGAAGATTCAGGCAAACACATATAGATTGTTATTTATATGCAGTGTTTTACTTTTCAAACCATTTAGGCGTGTAAATGAGTTTCATGTATAATCTTATTTCTGTTCTTCGTTTAGAATCGTATTGTTTGGTCTGACCTATTTTTTTTTCCAGCGGTAGAGACTAATGATGTTCAGGTGTGTGTAAAGTCCTGTATAAAGCAAGTGGGATTTTGCCTACCAGGTTGGTTGTTTTATGGTAGAATGGAGATGCCAGAAATAAAGTATACTTAAAAGGAACTTGACTAGTATGCTGATGCTGTTCACTTATCACCCTCTTTGATGTTTATCTTATGCTACCCGACAAGAGAACATGCTTTAGAAATCAAATCCAAAATTGAATAATTTGTTCTGAAAAGTATATAAACATATGTAAACATGTGTAAACACTTTGGTGAAAATAAGAAGAACTACATTTGAAAATGAATGATTGGAATCCAGACTTTTGACTTTTTTGGTTTTCCTCTTAACATTTTTGTTTTCCAGCTTTTCTAGAGGGAAAATCATTTATTACATCACTGCAAGAAATCTGATGGCCAACTTTGTTGTTAAAACTGTTACAAAATCAGTTTTACCCAGGTTCTTTTATTCGTCGAAACTTCCAGAGACGGCACCGGAACTCAGTAGTCATTTCACAAAACCTTTATTCATCTTCATTTAAGCATGCACTTCTAGAAGGGAAGACGAGGCCGGTGTGTCCCTCTCCAAATCTTCACCCCTTTGTTAGTTACAGCCAGCTTTATAGAGGCGTCCCCATCATAAAACCCCCCACGGTGTGCTGCAAACTGTGTCTGTGTGCACGAGCACATGAATGCCTACATGTGCGCGTTCCCACGTGTCTATGTGAGTGCTCGTGTGTGACTGTGTACGCATACCTGTGTGTATGTGTGAGTGCACATGAGTGAGTGTGCGTGTGGATGTGTGTGCGTGACAGTTAAAACACTGTGGGTGTAGGTGACTCCCTAGAGGTCATAAAAACCCATCTCCCTTCCAGACCACAGTTATCCAGTTACAAATGTTGAGACCCCCACCCAAACATTCTCTGGGGAATTTCCACTCAGCATTAACTCCTCTCTGTTTTACTCTCACAGTTCAAGTGGGGGAGGGGTCTCCTACAATCTACTCGTAAGTTCATGACAGAATCAGGCCTTTATTACATTGAGGGCAGTGTCAGTGTCTCTACAATAGTTCTACATTCTATGTTAACACATTTCTAAACTCTAAAATAAGCTAAACACTCTACAATACTAATTACTGCCAGTCCACTCAGTCTTTCTTGTGCCGTGGAAGGTCTGTGGTAGTTGTTTAAGTACACAGTGAAGGGCAAATGATGCTGCTGTCTCCCTGTCAGCTGTGTTCTCTCATCTTCAGAAGTCTGGACTCGTGAGCCAACGTGCCAAATAAGAACTATCAAGTATGCATGTATGATCTCTTTACTTGGTACTGAGAGATGGCATCTAAAGGAATCGACTCTGGACTAAAGCAGTGTTTTAACCATTTCATTGTTAGCGCCGCCCCCTAACTCTGATGGGTGAGGTTGACAGATGAAATAAATTCATGGTGCAGTGCATCACAGTAACCATGGAAAAAATTAATAATCAACTGCTTCTAAATAATGAATGAATCAGTTGGTTTGAAATGAATTAACAGTTTATTTATATACTAAATACATTTATTTCCAATTTAACTCATGTGATTTAATGAATTTGACACTCATTATTTAATAATTGTTTATTTTAATTTTAGCACTCTTGACACTCCATAAATTACACGCTCAACTACTTGCTTGGAGATGTGTTTTTTTTTTACAGTTATCTTTAAAGGAGAGTGTTTAGCACAATTTTCCATGTGCCAACCAATTACACATATATATGGAAAAAAAGTGACAGTGTAAAGTCAACATGACTATTGCTAGGATCACCATATCCATTCTTTCCTTTATGAATACTCATATCATATTTTTCATTGAATAATTTTTTTTTCATAATTATTCTCTATCTGATAAGAATTTAAAGTGTGAGAGTGATGGGGGGCATTTGGCTCTTATGTCTACCAGCAGACAGTTTTGTAAGTGAAGCATTAAAGGCTTAAATAAAAATAAAGAGACCGATCATGATAATGACAGCACCACACAAACAGGCTCGTGTTTTATTTAAAGATTTGAAATACTACAAGCTACAAATCTGTACAGCTGAAAGCTGAATTGGTGTAAACATTAAGAACACTGCTGCATTACTGAACGTAATTACTAAAAGACAAAAATGTGAAAACCCAGTAAAACTTCCTAAACTTAAACCACTTTCTTTCTTTTTTTAAATAACTGAACTGACCTTAAAATGAACAAACTCTTAAAATAACACTGATTATAATTATTACAATGTGTGCAACGATATTCTAGGTTATTAATGAATCCCTCATTAAAGTAAATGAGTTGTCATTAAAAACAGGTAACTGCCGTCTGCATCAAGGCAAAGAATAACTCAAAGGAAGAAGAGCTTGTCTGAGAGCTGGATGGCCGGCTCTGAGTGAAGGTACTGGCCAGACAGGAAAGCCAGTTTGTGGGCATATTTGCAGGGTGCTGGAACGCGAATGGTGCCGGGCCAGTTCCAGTACAAATGGCACATCTTGAAGGTCAACCTGGCAAGACACCAAATCAACAATGAAGTGTTTTTGAACTGTACACACATTCACAATAAATCCCAATTTGTGTGGAAGATACACAAAAAAGAAATCACAGCAATACTTTGGAAAACAATAGACTCGAGGTAAATACCAGTGAGGCTTAAAATAAAAGGGGGGTGGTGGTTAATTACTTGAAAATGCATCTAGTACAGTTCCAAGATATAAATGTGTACAGAACCACTCAAACTCCTGACACACAATCTCTACTCAGCTCTACTCCATTTGTGTTTTTGCAAGTATGGTCTACTACTCTGGCAACAGGAAGGTTTTTTTCCTTTTAGCAGGAGGAAACCTTTGGGCAGTACTAGGCTCAGGGAGGCTCAGCCATCTGCCAAGACCAGCTGGGGGATACAGGTCCAGACTAAACAGTAGAAGCTGATGTTTGACTGATTGTGTGTCTTACTGACAACTGGAGGCTGGGCAAAATTTTGATATCAAAATGCACGATTTTGCTACATCTTGGGACATGATTGGCACCAAAAATCTCTTTTTATTCAAACACGTATCAGCTCTGAACTGACAAACACGCTATAAACGCTATAAACTTATTGGAGATCTTAGGCTACGTTCACACTGCAGGCGAAAGCGCATCAAATCCGATTTCTTTGACCCTCTGCGACCCATCTATCCGATCATGGTATGACAGTGTGAACGGCACAAATCCGATATTTTCAAATCCGATCTGGGTCACTTTTGTATGTGGTCCGGAATCCGATACCTATCCGATGTTTTAGAAAGCGACTGCTGTTTGAACGGTCAGGTCGCATTAAATCCGTCTTTTACGTCACTGAGAGAAGACAGACGCCAATTATCAGCACCGGAGAAGACGTCGTGAACACTTCCTGACCATCCAGTGTAGATGTTAGTGAAACTGTTGGGAAGACAACGTGAACATTTTATTTGTACTGTATAATCTGCAGATTCTGACAGAAAGCACCGCTCCTCTAAAACAGCAATAAGGATCATTATTAGGTTATCTACATTATTATGTAAATAACAAAATAACTAAAAGCAAAAATTGGGAAACGTAAAGTCCGAAGTCTGCATATTAAGGGCCATCAGTCAAACAATACTGTTTGTTCTTGGTCTAAACAGAGCGCGTTGTGTGTGACGTCTTCTTTTGCGCATGCGGGCCGCTTTGAGCGTTCACAGTAGAGCACGTTTGCTGTCGCATTTTATTTGTAGCGTGAACGAGCAGACAAAAAAAACTTTGATCAAAAAATCGGAATTGAGCATTAAGATCTGCAGTGTGAACGTAGCCTTAGAAATTCAGACAAATCTGAATGACATGTACACAACATAATACAGTGAATAATACTTTGAGATTTTTACATACATAGGGCTACATCTTTCTACTTCACTGTGTATCGTACACAGCTGTATAACAGAGCATCACAGACTCACTGTGTAGCAGAGTTATTTTGCAAACCATATAAAGATTATGATTATGTACTGAATTATGACAGACCCTATGGCTCTTAGTCAGGTACAATGCTGTTTTGTCATGACAGATGCTCTGTGCAGTTCTGTGCGACTATCTTTACTTTTCTTCATGAGCTGCTCAAACTAAACAGACATTACATCATACAGACGTCAACTTTACTGTTACATCGTATTCAGGAAGCATATTTACAAACCAAATGGAGTAAGCTTGTGAGTACTTTTGTGTTTTTTCCCCTTTAGACAGAAGGAAGACTGCCCCGAAGATTTTCAATACTCTGCTTTAGTGGTGTGATAAAGGCTCTTTTTCTTACAGCTACAGCGATGACCTAAAAAAACAACCTCAATCTTGTAATGATCAAATATTAAATGCAGATATTGCTTAGTGGAAAGGAAACTGGATCATACCTTTGCAAATGGTCTGGTGTGAGGTTTGCCGTGTTATATAAAGAGATGTAGTGTGTCGGAAGTCCGCAGCCCTGCCGAATGTGATGAGCCATCAGGTAGAAGTCCACCCTGAGCAGGGGGGAAACAATCACTTTGGTTTGGGAAACTTTACAGAATCGAAACATTTCCTCTGCTACAGCTGCCAGTACATCTGTCGTAGCAGTTTTGCTGTGCACATGTTTAAATTCACATTTCTCTCTCGTGTATTTTTACAAGATATTTTCATGAAATGCTGTTTACTACACATTAGCATCATCGCCTTTAAACTGAGCTGCCAGTGTAGACTACTGAAGCAGGTCGCCTGTGCCCTAAAGCTGGATTCAGACTAAAAAACAGCAACAAAAAACACACACACAAAAAGCAGGCCTCTCATCTTTAACAGCAGCACCGTGTTTACATTTACACATTTTGTGATCATTTCTCACATTTATAAAATGCTGCCTCAGAAACAAACTGACATCCAACAATCCTTCCAATTGGAATCAAACCCCTTGCTGTTATCGCCCCGCCCTGGACTAACCAATCTTTCTGGGTGAGGGTGTGATCCACGACAGTTCCAGGAGGGGGAGTGCCAAAGCTGTTTGCAGCCCAGGAGTAGAGAGTGGTGTTAATGCGCTTTTGTACCACGATGAAGACCAGCTTGGGCTCGTAGCTGGGGAAAGTCTCAAAGCATTTGATCAACTGTGGGATCTCGTACTGCTCCACCATTTTAAGCTGGCCGTCTGAGACACCATCTCTGTACACCACAATCTTTTCTGGCAAGTTGTGGTTTACCTGTTAGACATGCGTAACCAAAGTAAAGTTATACAAATTTAATACAGTAAATGAAAATGCATTAAACCCAGCAAAACTTGATAACACCCAGAAACAAACTACACTGTTGTTTTCATTATACTGCGTTCACTGATAGGTGAGAATTAGTGGTGCTTTACAGACAGGAGTCCTGAATCAGAACACATTTCTGAAGTGCATTTGTACCTCATAGTACTTCTGCAGCGCAGCCAGTAAGCAAACCCTGAAGCCATGGATCAGTTCCTCATTGGGGGTCTGGAAAATTACTCTGGAGTACCAGCGGGTCAATGAGCTGTAGGGAACAACACGCTGCTGTTAGGACGCATGCATAGTGCATCTCACCAATTCAAGGTCAAATAATTTCTCGTTTGTGCACTCATATGCAACGACATGAAAAGGTTTATTTGTCAAGGTGATGCAAAAATGCTTGAAAACAGTGAGTCACAGCATTGCTTTGCATTGTCTAGTAATGTGAAGTCAGTGTTTTGTGCACACTAACACTTTTTTGTGTGCTTCACATTAAATGTAATAATTCAACTATGGAGAAAATATGAAATCTAAAGAACGACTAGAGAAAAAGAGGGAAAAATTGTAATGGCTTGTATTTGTACAGCGCTTTACTTAGTCTCTATGGACCCCAAAGCGCTTTACACTACATTCAGTCCACCCATTCACACACTGGTGATGGCAGCTACACTGTAGCCACAGCTGCCCTGGGGCGCACTGACAGAGGCGAGGCTGCCGGACACTGGCGCCACCAGGCCCTCTGACCACCACCAGTAGGCAACGGGTGAAATGTCTTGTCCAAGGACACAGTGACCGAGACTGTCGGAGCTGGTGCTCGAACCGGCAAACTTCCGATTACAAGACGAACTGCCAACTCTTGAGCCACGATCGCCCCTATGGGAAGGGAAGTTTACCTGTTCACGCTCGCGACAAACCCCATAACTGACTGATGAGACTTGCTGGGGTCGTGGTGGACATCAACTCCAACTACCATCAGGTTTTTCTGTTCAGGGGAGACAGGTTTATCATGTTCCCATGTTAAAAGTTCTGTAATGATGTTAAAATACATATGGCAGGGCAACCACAGACAACACATGATGTCTCAATCTAAAGGAACTCAAGTGAACAAGTGAGAAACATAGATGTTGAGATCGATCAGACTGGGTTACAAGGCCATTTCTAATATTTCAGGACTCTAATTAAACATGCTGAGTGTAAATATGTCAATATACAAATACATTAAAATTGGAAGAGTGATGAACCTTCACAGGAGAGGCCAGCCTACCAAAATTACTCCATAAGCACATCAACAATCTGTCCAGTGGATCACAAAAACAAAAACCCCCAGAATATCATCCAAAGAACTGCAAGCCTCAATCACCTCAGTTAAAAATCAGTGTTCTCATTCAGTTTCAATTTGCAGGGATCACAAAAACTGGACTCTGGAACAATTTTTCAAAAGTCATGTCTCAGATTTAACCTGCTCATAGTGATAGGCCCATCAGGGTGAGAAGAACGTTAGATGAAGGGATCCCATCACTCCCCTTCACTGAAGCCTTTGATTCTTTTTTGGGTACAGCCACCTCGAGTCCCTTGAACAGGTATTGTATGAATCTAAGATATTGCCATTATTATGACTAAAGCCCACCATACAACCCTGTGAGAAAAACATTATGACCTAGTGTTGCTTCAGCTGGTAAGACATACAAATTAGCAACATTCTTTGCCTGAAAGCTGAGGTCACCTGAACGAGACATCATTTCACACATGGATACTTCACCAGAGTCCAAACTTTAAGCCCACTGAGAATTCAAACAGTATAAATGGCATGTATATCTTGGTCTAGAAGAGTACGCGCAACAGTAATGATGGGAAAGACTGCTGATCTGACAGATGTTCTTTTCTTTCTTTTCTTTAACCTTTATTTAACCAGAAAGATCCCATTGAGATTAAAAACCTCCTTTTCAAGGGAGACCTGGCCAAGATAGGCAGCAGCGGGTGTCTCACAGTTACAGAAATTACTCAATTAAACACAGGCAGCAACAACACACATGCAAAAATAAATGAAAAATAAATAAATAAAATTCAGTAAAATTCAAATAATAATAATAATAAAAAAATCAGTTAAAATGACAACCAATCTAATTGAAATAGTTACATGTTATGGACTTGGCCTCAAGGATTCTTAGTTTAGATTTGAAAGCACTTAATGAAATGAATTCAGTCTTTTTCTAGTCGTTTGTTCCAAGCCAGGGGTGCTAAACGGACAAAAGCTCTTTTACCAAATTTAGTTCGGGCAAATGGAACAGAAAGCAACAAGTAACCATGCGGACGAAGAGAATACCGACCAGCATGCTTCATTGCAAGCAGGGAACATATATAAGAAGGTAGCAACCCAAGCATTGCCTTATATATAAAACTGTATAAATGAGAGTTCCTCCGACTTTCCAAAGCAGGCCATCCTACCTGAGAGTATAACTCACAGTGGTGAGTCTGAGATTTACGGTTGGTGATGAACCTCAGAGAAGCATGATACACAGAATCAACCATTCGAAGACACTGAGCAGAAGCATTCATATATAGAATATCACCATAATCCAGCACAGGCAAGAATGTTGCAGCAACAAGCCGCTTCTTTGTATTGAAATAGAAACACAACTTACTTTAGTTTTAACTTCAGATTTTTAACAAGATTCTCTACATGTGGTTTGAAGGTGAGCGCGTCATCAATCAAGATACCCAGATATTTATACGTGTAAACCAACTAGATTTTATTACCTTCAAGAGTGGTTACTGATGGGATTGTTTGGGCCCATATTTAGAAAACAACACGAGGTTTGTTTTGTCTGCATTGAGAACAAGTTTAAGCTGAAGTAATGAGTGCTGGACAGCAAAAAAGGCTTTCTGCAAGGAGTCAATGGCTTGGACAAGAGTTGAACCACAGCTGTAAATAACTGTGTCATCAGCATAGGAGTGCATGTTTGCATCTGGCACATTTAGACCAAGATTGTTTATGTAAATGATAAATAGAAGGGGGCCTAATACAGAGCCCTGTGGCACTCCGTTGTGCACTGTAACAAATTCAGAACATAGACCGTCGGATTTTATGCACCGAGACCGATTACTGAGGTAGTTTGAGAATAGGGCTGGGTTTTTATAATCTATTTATCGATTAAAATTGATTCTCGCTTGGATAACGTGAAATCGATTCATTAAAATCCTGAATCGATTTTTTAATATTAATTTATTTTGCCCGAAATGCCAGAATCTCAGGTGAAACCTCACAAATTTTCAACAACCACCAAACAGTAAAACAGTAAATGAGAGCAGGTACACGGATTCTGCACAAAGACGTAAACACAAAGCGCGGACCCGGATCAGAATCAGTGAGATGCGCCTTTCTCACCTGACGGCACGGACACGGTCGGGGCTGAAAGCCGACAGCTCGCTGGTTCTGATCTGTCGGCGGGTCCGCGCTTTGTGTTCACGCCCTTTTTGCGCCGATTCTAAAGCTCTTAGTTTTATCTCTCTCCAAACAATATTGACCGAACCAGCAGCAAAAGAAGATCCAAACTACGCTTCACATAAACATCGTCATGAATTCACTCTGACTTTTACTGTTTTGCTTCCACCAGGATGAAATCACACTTCATGCACAGCTCTCTTTCTCTCTCTCTGTACTTCAAGAAGTTTCCCGTCTAAAAATCTGTTTTCTTCATTATTCGCTTGCTTGTTACGCACAAGTCTACCGTTGTTTACAGCGCTGTCGGCCACTGTTTTTTTTTCTTATTACATACTTCCGAAAAGACAACCTAATTTCTGCTGTTCAATACTGAACAAATTTAAACTTTTTAAAATTATGCAAAATGCAAAACGCTCAGCGGTCTCTAATAAAACCGCTGGAACGTCAGAGGTAACGTTCATATGTTGATTAATGGTTTTCTTTCGTTTTTGATCTACTGCAGAATATTTTTTATAAAATCCCAGGCCAGGAAAACCACCTTCATGTTTTTCTGTGTTTTATCTTCAGCTACTTTGACACAAAGGCATCTGCTGTGATGCTCACACCTTTGATAAAGTCTTGCGTGTGTCAGCTTCCTTTTTATAGATACAAAATTATGTAAATGTACTGATCTGAATTATAATATATCTGACTGTCAAAATTTCCCAGAATCAAATCGAATTGAATCTAATCGTGGATCGAATCGATTCTAGAAATCAGTGACGATACCCAGCCCTATTTGAGAACCATGCCACTACTCTCTCAGAGAGTCCTCACTGAAGGAGTCTAAGTTTTAAAATCAATGATCAACAGTGTCAAATGCTTTTGACAAATCAATAAAAAGGGATGCAGTGTTGTTTCTTATCAAGTGCAACAGTAATATCATTTACTACACTCATTGCAGCTGTGATAGTACTGTGATTTTTCCTAAAGCCTGATTGATATTCAGATGTTACTGACATGCTGTACAAGGAGATTAGGCCACAGGAGGTCACTGCTAAAAAGGCTCGCTTTTGTGCTGACACGACTGAAACTTCACAGAGAATCTATAGGGTATTGTCAAGAAGAAGATGAGAAACACCCAATCCAGAAATAGAGAGAAGCTGAAAACCACTGTCAAAGTAACCTGGACCTCAATAACACCTCAGCAGGCCCGTGAGCTGATCGCCTCCAAGCCACACCACAACGCTGATGTAGTGATTCATGGTAAAGGAGCCCCAAAATAAATGAAGACTATATCTCTGTTATAAATAATTGAGCTGAGGAAATATCCTAACAATCCAAATGACTCCACTTCTGATATTAAACTGCTCAGCTGTCATCTTGTGTGTCATGACACTTACCAGAGGAACATTGACAGTCCACAGCTCTCCTCCTAACTTGCTGTTCATCTGCAGAAGTATCTTCTGTGCCACACTCTTCAACTTCTGTTGCTGGGAAATTGTGCGGACGTTGATGGCCTAATGACAAATAGGCGAGAGTGAAACAAACTTTCTTTTTTGGAAGAAAATATTTTCAAAATTACTATTTATGCATTTGTTAAGTTGTAAACATTTCATTCCTTTCCTCTAATGCTGAAAGAAGAGCACAAACATCACAAACCTGGGATGGGATGGGATTTTTAACACAGCACAGCTTCTTGATGGCACTGTAGAGATCATCTCTGTTGCCAAAAATGATGCAAACTACAAGCTGCAAATTGGGCTGCACACAGGAGTGAAAAGCTTGAGTATAGTGATCTTAAACAACATCCACCAAACATCTGAGCATTCACTGGTAATGACAAAGAGGTAAAAATACAGGAAAGATACAACAGACAAAGCACTGTTCTCTTTGATAGATTTGAACGTTTTAAGGTGGAAGCAGTCATCAAAAGATGGGTGCAGGATGGTCATTAAGGGATGGGAATGAAATGATTCTCAGTTGGAAAGCAGTCCCAACTGTGCAAAGAAAATATCCACCACACTGTTACACCACCATCGCTATTAACAGCTGACACATGACATGAGGGATGCTGTGCTTTTGCCAAATTTGGACCCTACCATCTCAATGTTGCAGCAGAAACTGATAACAGGCAACATGTTTCCAATCTTCTGTTTTCCAATTTTGGTAAGCCGGTGCAAACTGTAGCTCAAGTTTTTAGCAGACAGGAGTGGGACCCAATGTGGTCTTCGGTTGATGCAGCCCATCTACTACAGAGTTCAAAATGTTGTGCATTCAAAGATGCTCTTCTGCACAGCTTGGTTGTAACAAATGGTTATTTAAGTGACTCCTACATTTTTATCAACTTTTAACTGCTGCTCACCAGATATTTTCTCTCCTTCAGACTATTCTCTATAAACACATGAGACGGTTGTGTGGGAAAATCCCGATAGATCAACAGTTTCTCAAATATTCAGACAAGCCTGTCTTGCGCCAACAACAACAACTTTACCATGGTCAAAGTCCCTTAAGTTTCTTTCTTCTGCATTCTAGTGCTCAGTGAACTTCAGTAGGCCATTTAAGTATGCAGAGATGATCGAAATGACCATGGACTCAGGTGCTGCCATGTGATTGTTAAAGTAAATAATTAATAAGGCAATCAGCTGAACAGGGGTACTTCACAAAGTGGCTGGTGAGTGTGTGCACTAGGCAAGAAAAAGTTGGTGTTTGATGTATTTGATAAAGACATGAAAAGTACAACTGCTTGTCTGTTACACTCCATTTGTCCATCATATGCAATAACTTCACAAGTTCTGGTAACGCCAAAGGATACACAAACCTTTTCTTTGAACTGGAATAAACTATAAGGGGTTGTCAGTTATTTTATTGACAAAATATGATACGTTTATAAATGAAAATATATCCAACATTAGTATATGTGATTAGTGTGTGTGTGTGTGTGTGTGTGTGTGTGTGTGTGTGTGTGTGTGTGTGTGTATATCTATATATAAAGGCTTGCCATCTGTGGAACACACTTCCAACCGATATCAAATTGATTACAGACATTAGATCCTTTACATTGAAGGTAAAGTGTGGTTAAAGGGAAATCAAAGTTGTAGTCATTTTAACTAGAGATGGACCGATCCGATATTACGTATCGGTATCGGTCCGATACTGACCTAAATTACTGGATCGGATATCGGAGAAAAATAAAAAATGTAATCCGATCCATTAAATATCACGAAAGCACCTCACAAAACTTGCAACGCGCCGTAACTCACCTCAGAACGTTAGCACGTCGGAGCAGTATGCATCACGTGATAGAGCGGCTGTGGCATGCGGGACCTGTCGGTGGTCTGGATAGCATGTGGAGCTTCGCTAGCAACCTGGCATTTCATCTCCGATAAAGTTATCCCGAGAGAAGTAAAGCAAGTGTGTAAGTCCATCTCTGAATGTTTGTAAAGCATTCCTGCGTTAAGCTTAACAAGCGACTGCCTCTCGCTCTCCGGCTGCTACTTCAATCATGAAACTGATTAATGATCAGCTGATCGGCTTTTCTGTCGGGAATCCGTGTCTCTTGTTTGTTTTTGGCCCACTTTGCACCAGAAAGAGGAAACCAGCGGCTGAACAACAGCAGCACGTTTAAGCTTGATAAGCTGTTGTTAGAATTTATTTAATATTACTTTCTACACCAGGATCTTTTTCTATGTAGCTGACGTAACTGTGCAGGGGCGGATCTAGCAAAGTTTAGCCAGGGGGGCCGATAGGGCATGAACAGGGAAAAGGGGGCACAAAGACATACTTTTCTTTCTTATTCTCATTTAAAATGTCGAGCTTTTAATAAATAATTATCTGACAGCCAAAGTTTTAATTTGATGTAAAATGAATAGAAGTCAATTACTGTATATAGTGACTATTAAGTCTAATATATATACCCTAGTAAGCTATAGTACTTTTTCCTTTGGGAAGGTACCATCTGTGCAGTCTGCAATTTTGTTGAAGAAAGATGTTGAATCTATTTAATATTTCTTGAAAAATAATTGATTTCTGTGCATTTTTTTTCACACTGCATCAAATTAAGGTTGATTACGTCGATTAAGCATCATGAGGTGGAGCGTGAGGGGTGGTTCCCTATTTTTTATTTATTTATTTTTGTTGTTGCTGGGAGTTGGAACCCTATTAGTTAGGTTGCTTAATATGCTAAGTACTCTTTAAAATATCAAAATAGTGAGGATGGTGTAGGTTTAAGTTTATTAGATTGATCAGTATTGCTGAACTATGAAATATTTTTTTCGTATACAGGTATAACAGAATAGCTTTAGTGTAGTTGTTGTTTTAAACTTGAGTATGAACTTGCAGACTTGCAAAATGCAGCAAGATATTTTAAAAAACAGTTTTGTTGATTAAAAAACACTATATCGGATTCATATCGGTATCGGCAGATATCCAAATTTATGATATCGGTATCGGTATCGGACATAAAAAAGTGGTATCGTGCCATCTCTAATTTTAACTAATAATTTTAATTTTATTTTAAATTATTGTCTATTAATTTGTAATTGTATTTATGATGTAATTTGGTTTTATGAAAATGTATGTTTTATTGTAAAATGCATCTAGATTGTAAGCCCAACAAGGGACAATTGTTGAAAATTAGCAGTAGCTATAAACCTGTGCGGTACATCAGTTTCATGTCTTGCACTTGAACTATGTTAAACTGCACTGTCCCCTTTAAATAAATAAATAAATAAATAAATAAATATATATATATAAAAATCTTCACATTACTGTGATGGCATTCATATATTTCTAATGAATATTTGTGTAGTGAACTAAAAACCAGTGAAATGAGATTTATGAAGATTTCGTCAAACTAAACATTTTCTACATCATACCTGACTCGTGAGGTGCGAGTGGATGGTCTTGACATAAGTCTCGGTCCGATCATCCCTCAGCTCCACACAAATGGGTCGACCCATCTGGACCCCAATAGGTGTGGCCACCTTGTTAAAGGTGGAAACAAGCTCTTCAGCCTGTGCTGTACAGCGTCGAGGGTAGAAGACGGCCCAGGTTTTCAAGGGAATCTAAGAGTAACATGGATTGTTTAATGAAAGAAAGCAGTGGTGTAAATCAGCCATATTTGTATTATGGTAAAGTAACTTGTTCACACACTGACACTTTAGGAAGCAGTGTATTAACTGTGTATGCCGTTTTGTTCTTTAACTACTTTCAGTTGTTGAGGTTTCGTCTCTTCAGATTTATTATTCCCCAAGCGTCTCCATTTCCCCCCAAATCAGCTGTTTGTGTATAAACAGTCCCATCTTTCTCCTGTCTCTTGTGCATTCAGTGACAAAGGACAATCAGAAGTAGGACTTCATAAACTTTAGCAAACTACTGTCGCTGTTTAACTGTAAAAAGAATATTGCATTGTTTATAAGGCATCCTTAGCCTTATCACATTTTGTAGGTATGCAACTCTTAGCAAGCACACATAAAACAAGCTGGCAGAACTACAGATAAAATGTCTTTTTTTAGTTTACATTCTGAGGGACATTTTCATGTCCTATTTTAAAAACATAGTGATAACAAAATGACTCACTCATGATTTCCAATGTTTCAAATTCAGTTCCCAACTGAATGTAGCTTTTTTTTTTTTTTTTAATTTCCAAATTTTCATCACAGAGAGGAGAACTAACAATGTTTGACCAAACAGTTACATGTCATTATGCTTAAACATTAATGGTTTACAGCTGTTTAATTGTTTAGCTGACTGAACACATCTCTGGTAACCACCAGACAAGATCTGGGATATGAAACAGCACATTTATATAGAGCTCTACAGATAAGCATTCATAACACTTACAGAGCTGATTGAAGCATCCCTCACAACCTCTCTGGACCAAGACACATCAGCACCAGTGGCAAAGGATGAAGACTGCAGGCAGATGGTTTCAAAGGGAAGAGTTCTACCTTTGAGCTGCAAAAGAGAAAAATATTCATACTATATTGGGAAAAATAGAGAAAAAGAAACGTCCACAAGGAAAAAGGGCAAACAAGGAAGGAAAACAAAAAGGACAAGCTCTTACATCCACTTCTAAAAGAACTGTTTTTGTATGCATTATGTTTACTAACCAAAGAAATTAAACATGGCCTCAAGTCAGTCAGAATTTAGTACCGACATACTGAAAGGCTATAGCATGGCACTGGTTTCACTGTGCATTTCTCAGACAACTCTTGGGGAGAAAATAGCCCACGGGCTTTGAATGAAGGAGTTTTCTAAAGAGACAAAATTCCTACCATCAAGATTTCTGTGCCAACCTCCAGTCCCCAACCACCAAGCTCATTCAGACTTTCAGGATTGGTGTTGATGTTCTTCAGAAGTTGCTTTATTGAGTGAGTATGCTGCTCACCACTCACGTTAATGTGCATTGTCAAGTCCTAGAACATGTTAAAAAGAGCAATATTCTCTTTGAGCAGTCAGGTTTCCACAAGTTATTTTATTCATTACAATTACTTTCATGAAGGTTTTCAGACCAGAATTTGTTCTTGGAAATTTCCATTACTGACAATAATCATAAGACATCTTTGTTCTGACAGTTATGTTAGCAAAGCATTGCACTACCGTGTCGTTGTCAGTGTTTACAATGGTCAGGCTCTTTCTCTGCTGTGTAGAAATCAAGTGTTTACACTCAAAGTTTAAACTAGCAAAATTTGAACACTTTAATATTGAACACTCTTAAGACAACTGATTTTTAAAATGCTATATGTTCTGTTTTCAACCAACATACACAGTGTGTATTAACACTAACATTAAATTAGATGGGCAGCTCCTAAGAGTAAGGAAAGTTTACTGACACATTAAGCTTACCTTCATAGCTCTGAAGTCCTTCCTCATTTTCTCAGGAATTCCTGTCATGAAGGAAAGCTCTGGGACTAAAAGGATCTCACCAGTGATGATTTGCTGCAACAAATGAACAATTAGTTGTTATAAAAACTTTTGAACTTAGTTTTTTACATCTTCGGTACAACAAAGCACAAGAGTGCATACAGCTGTGTACAGCTCTGCTTGACATGCATGCATTAAGATAAAGTTTTTATTCATATTTTGATTGGTTTTCACTTACTTAGCTTCATCCCATCTCACACAGATGTTGAGTCTTACATGATAACTAATCATCCAGGCTGACTAACCTCTAGGGTTGGGCGATATGCAAGAATCTTCCAACAAACAATCGTCAGCCAAATAATCGCCGATGGGCGAAATATTCAGGCATGCGCAGGCTTTTTGATGGTTGGAGCAACGTAATCATGCATGGACTGATTTGTGCGTTTACAACACAGAAGAAGTCCAAACATGGACGAAGTAATTTCCCAAAAAACATTAGCGCTGTCAGCGTTAACGCGGTCATCACGATTAACGCGATTAAAATTTTTAAACGTGCTCAACCCATCTGGAGCGCAGACTGAACAAACTTTGGACAAACTGCCCGAAATGTGTTGAAAGAGACATTTCAGGGATTGTGACTCAGTCTGCGCTCCAGATGGGTTAATTATTAATTGCATTAGTCATGATGACGGCGCGTTAATGCTGACAGCACTAAAAATATATAGTCGCCAATTTGAGATGAAAGAGGTAAACCTACGGATGTAACCAAAGCAGTGTGCCAGTTGTGCAGACGTCTAGTGCGAGCAAAGTACTCAAACACGACTAACTTGCATGAGCATGTATGTGTCCACCATCCGGCTGAGCATGCTAGGCTACCATCAGCTTCTGCAGCTCCATCAACAACCATTTGGGCGCACTCTGAGGAGGGTGCATTTGCTCGCAGATGAAAGAGGCACTATTATTTTTTTTTTCTGTTGATTGCTTATGTTATCGCCATCATTATTAGCAAACTTACTCATGGGCAAATAAATAAATAAATCGCCCTTGGAAAAACGATCGCCGATGGGCTCAGCCTATCATCGATAGTCAATATATTTATCCAATCACCCAACCCTACTAACCCTCTGGTAACTATTTGGACAAACATAAATTAAAGAAACGTGAACATGAATGTGAAGTGGCATTCTTAGAAAAACATGTCAGATGACTGATCTACTTCATCGAGCCTGCATAAAAATCTGTCTGTGTGTCTTGAGCTTTTATTAACTCATTCACTGCCATTGATGTCTATAGCCGTCAATTGCAGTGAATGAGTCAATGGGTTTAACTCATTCACTGCCAATGGCTGGCAGTGAATGAGTTAATACTAGCATTAGGCATGTGGAAATCATCATTCCATATTTAGTACTGACTTTAAAAATATCTCCCGGAGACACAAATAGTGTTGTTGCACTGAACTGTTGAATAAAACTTTTTTAAAAACATAGGTTTTTACCTTCCCGCCTTGTCTGGACCTCTCCTTTGGCCGATGCAGGAGTAAAGGCTGGTCCATCTCTTTGATTGTAATGCCATAGTTTTTGCTGTTAAACAAAAAAACAAACAAACATGCAATCACATGAGCATTGGGGAAAACGGAGAAAAGAAAAAAAAAAAACCCAGATCCAACTGATCTTTTCATTGTTGGGTTGGTATGAAGACCGAACTGCTGATATTTCACTACACAAACACACACAAAAACAGTTTGCTGTAGGAAAAAGCAGTCTAACCTGTAATAGTCCACAAAGGTAGTTACAGTGCCATCCATCAAAGTGAAGGTGTCTTTGGGTGATTTGTTCCACTCAATGGCATCAATGCGGTAGGTGCGGTTGTTGTAGCGGGTGATGACAATGCTGCCGACGAGTTCTTTGGTGCATTCATCTTGAAAGTTTTCCTTGCTCTGTTGGTACAACGTGTTCCTGGCAGACAGCCCAACACAAGCACGTGTTTTTCATTTTTCACACTATGGAACGGAGCCTTTATTAGACTGTTCTGCTCAAGCCTAACAGGGAAAGCTTGGTCAAAGTTAATAATGCTCGATAATCACTAAAGGCCATTAGAAATGTTGCAAAATCATCTGTGGCTGGAGATACAGTCACAGACATGAATCTATCTGCAGCAGCTCGAGCATGTTTGTATGCTGATGCTTTTTGTTGTGTAAACTCACATGACATCCAGCACAGAGTCATTCCGCAAGACTTTGTGAGAGACATCAATACACAGGTACAGGCCTCCATCTGTGCGCTTGATACCAGTTGAGTAGCCTGGCCAAACCTGGAGTCTAGAAAAACCGGTAGACTAGTGAATGAAACTGCGCTGCCTGATTTTAGCAGGTATCCTTTGGTGCTACAACAAATCTCACGACTTACCGGTGTTTTCCAAGAATGACTGCGCTTTCTGGATCATAATGGTTTCTGCCCACCAGCTTTAGTCCAATGATTTTCATCACCCTTGAAAAAACGAGAGGAACACTGTGTCATATCCTGTAATTTAAACTTCCTTTATAACGGCACACGGTGGGAAACAATCATTGCTGTTTAGGACTCTTAACAGCAGTCGGGCTTATTGTGTAAAATAGAAAGGATATAATGTGTCTCTGACATAATACCTCCTGAGCACCACATTGTAGAAGGGAATGCACAAATCTGAGCTCGGTGGTAAAATCTTCGTCATTTGAATTTTGATTTGTATTTCCTGATTATCGGTCCGTCTCAAACTCTTGAGAACAACCACCTGTGCAAAAATAGTATATATATATATGTATATATATATATATATTTATTTTAAAAAGAGCGTATTAAGTTTTAAATTTAGCATGGTGACTGTAACAACTGTGATACTCACGTCTTTCAGTTTAACAGGAAGGTACAGTATCGAACCGTCAAATGCCACAACTTCACCTGTGGTTGGACGGTGGTCTTTCATCATGCCGAAACGCATCGCCACTGATTCGACATTAGGACTGGGTAAGAAATTCACATCACAAAATACACAGTAGATATTAACACGGGTAACGATACTGAATGAACAAACTTCAAGTTTCTCTGTGGTTCTTCAGTGTAATTTAAGCTGATCCTACATTTTCATTGTTGTCTGGCAAAATGTTAAATCCTAGTAAACATTAAGATTTTCCCAAAATACCTGCATAATTTTATAGACATGTGAGTGTTGGTAACAGGAGCTCTCTGGGTTTCATTAATTGCTCACTTATAATCAACGGACTAATAAGAGCCGAAAGTAGACTAAAATCTGTTAAGGATCATAGACAGAGAATTAGTCCAAATATCACTTTAGTGTAATTTTCAGTTAGTTTGTTCAGACAGGAATGTTAGGCTGGATGTTGAGCTGGAAACACTGCACTTTTTGTATGTCAAGAATAACAATATACTGAAAATCAAGTATTTATAATCTTTTGCTCCTGTAATTTTAATTCTACTCTATGTGTGAGGCAGATTTGTATGCAGGTAAACCATCTTTATGGTGAACAAAACAGAGCATTTATTGTGAAAAACTGTCTACTGCCTGTCTGTGTAGGCAGTGACGCAGCTACCAGTGCCTACATTGTATTAGAACCAGTCCCTGTATTACCTGAAACTATGATTAAAGCTTTCCAACATTTCCTCCAGTTTTTAGACATAAACTTTGTTTCCTTGTACGCAACAAGTGGTCTTGAATGTTATATGATACTTACGTAAATGTAACATGGTACTGATACACCGCTTCGTTCTTGCATTGAATTTGGATGTGATTTGCCCCAATATTTATAGGAGCTCCTTTGGTTCCAGCCTTATTCAGTGGCTCACTGACGAGTGGAGAACATACATGGACAAAAAGATCAGTTTATGACAAGCAAAACAAATGATCAGTTACTGACCTGAATAAAAGCTCTGTCTTGCAAAATGTTAGATTTAATCAATACGGAACCAATACCACTAGATGACCCTTAATAAAATACACCATTATGTGCTCATAAGAGACAATGAGAATGTCAGAAGACATGGATAAGTCAGAGGTAATGATGTTTTAGAATGAACAGCTAACACCAGAACACTCGCTCTGACCGTTAAAAGCCTCCAAACCACAACACAGCTCATGTTGGTTTGTTAGGACTCGCTAAGGTAAAGGAAATAGAGAAAAGCACACTCACCGAACTGCCTCCATTGTCAGCCCCGTCTTTGCAGCTGGACCAGTGGAAAGGTCTGTGGCTTCTTGAACGGTGTGCACAGGGGACTCCGTTCCTTTACAGTATTATGCATGTCATTACCCAAAATGCATGTTCCCCCCCACAAATTAATCAAATTAAAATAAAAAAAAAACACAATTAAGATTGTATTAGACACATGCAAAAGAAGATGCACATAATAGTTTACTTGGGGTTCCTACACCTTTCTTTCCCTTTCAAAATCACAATCTTCTCCAGTCTCAAGTTTTCAGACAGTTTCCAAATCTAAAATCTAGAATTCCTGCACAGGAATTCTTGTTTTTTCTTTTAAAAAGAGGATTAAAAACAAATTAAGGTGGTAAACTCTCAGTTTGCAATCCCTTTAAAATAATTTTATATAATTACCCGTCAGAGAGGGCTGAGAGTATTCTGTTTGCGGCTCAGACACTGGAGAAACAAACACGTCTTGACCTGCAGGAAATGAAGGAAGCAAAGCACGGCCTCTGCCAACTCCAAGCTGAGGCATAGCTGCTCTTCCGAGGCCCACCATTTTCTGAGGGGACAAACCTCGGCCAAGGAAACTGAAAAAGGCAAAATCCACACAAGGAAAAGCCATATAATGGTTGTTCAATGCAGATAAAGTAAGTAAGTGTAATTTGGCACTGGCACTACTTTTTCCATCCCAACCTGGATCAAGTCATACCTTCATAAAGGTTAGAACATGTACTTTGTGCTCTTCCTGTACAATGATTTAACTTCATGGCCGTTAGGTTTTATATATGGATTTGTTTTAATTGTCAAAAGTTAGGTGCGACAAAAAACATAATCCAGCAAATAATTTAATTTCCTGCCTGCAGATATTCATTGCTACATGTGGAATTAAATTCCATGCGTGCAAATTCAACAACCTGCGTGTGTAAAACTCAGCAGCCACACACGTGTGAGAGTCTGATTTGCAGGCATTGCTGCAGTTTCACACTCTGTGCTCACAGCTGAATCCTACCTGCTCCAATCAACTGACTTTTGACGAAGGATTTAATAGTGTTCATAAAGCAAGAACAATATTAAAGAGCTGTTTCTGGGAGGTACTTCGATCATTGATTATTAGTAAAAAAACGTTTTTACTGTTTCAGTGAACAAATGCTTTGATCAAATCTGATTATCAGCTTTTTACAGTTGTGGAAGAAGTACCTATCCTAAATCCTATACATATATAGAAGTAATAATACTACTGTACATATACATTCTGTAAAAAATGAACTTTTACTGACATAAAAGTACAAATTTTTATCAATTAAGGTATATTTCAAACTCTATAGAACTGATGAGTTATTAAAGTGTACGCTTCACAAAGTCATTGAAGCTACTAATTCACTGTAGCTAAATCACACCACAATTTATTAGTTAACTTATATTTCATATAAATCTAATTCTGCTAAATATGATTACAGCTTTAAATGGAGGTTATGTGCAGTTATACGTTTGCTGCAGACTAAGCAACTTTTTATTGGCAGATTTAAACGTCTGTATTTTGGTTATAACCGTACACTTCCTGATTCTCATGAGTTAGTTTTTTGTTTTTAATTTTTTATTAAATGTATGGAATATTGTACAACAATATGGGACAGCAGTGAAGATGCTTCAGAATGCTCTGGTTTTAAAGATTTCTTCATCAGTAAGGTTATTTAGTGACAGCTGTCAGTATTTCCACTGCTACACAGGAAACAGCAACTGCTGATAATTAACTCTGCAGAATTAATTTACAAATATGGTTTAAAAACAGCGCTTATGTTGCTGCCTCGGTGTAACTCGATTTAAGTAAAAGAAACTGTCCATCAAAGGTGACCAATCACATTAGGACCCCTCTTCAAGCAGTCAAAAGTCAGTTGATTCAAGCGAGCAGCATTCAGCAGCGAGCACAGAAACTGCAGCAGCACAGACAAAGTAGGCTCTCATTTAGTCTACTGCAGGTTTCATAAACTACATCAGGCTGAATGAAAATATGTCAGAAACCCTGTTAGTCGAAACACAACACAGTGTCACTCCTGTGCTGCTTACCTGCTGCCTCTGCCCATCATTTCTCCAGATGGGCCGATACTCTGTGGTGTGCTGATGACACCTGGTGGGGCATCTCGCAGCTTCACCTCTCCCACATCCCCAGCTGCTCCCCTACCTGCAACGAAATGTAACATGAATCCATATGATTCTTCTTCATATACATAAACACCAAAATGAACCAACATCACGCCACTCTGTGGCTTACAAAGCTTTGAGCAAATGAGCACACAATGTGTTGTGCTTAGGGGCCCAGAGACTGTTTGTTTTCAGTATCTCTGGATTTCTCAGAATAAATACTGACCCAGTGGTGCTGCTCCTCTTCCCAGTGAAGTCGCTGATGGTTCAATGCCCATTCCTCTAAACATTGAGACCAGTGTTGATCCTTTAACATGTGGTGGCTTGCCAATCTGTCAGAAGAAAGCAAACCTGTGCAACTCTGTGTGGCAATTTCACCATTAAAATTAAAACATAATTTATTGCATTTTCTGGTTCGCACCTCTTCTTTTGTCAAAGTAGGGCTTTCTCCCATTAGAGCTGGCATCATTGTCTCACTTGGAGGTGTGCGTCCTTCCTGTGGATCCAGTCTAAGTACGCCTGCACTTCTCGCCACTCCTACCTTTGATTCAACTGCTGGGACGAGCAGCCCTCTGGCTCGGCCAACTACTATATCCTGTTGCGCCAACAGTGCTCTACCTCTTCCTACCACAGGTTCAGTAATGGGGACAGCTCCACTTAGTCCCAGTGAGTTATCAGTGAAAGTAGGGAAAGCCCTGCCTCGTCCTACAACAGGTTCTTCTGTAGAGAGCAACAGCCCTCTACCACGTCCTACAGCAGACTCCCCAAGCTGTAATCCTCTTCCTCGTCCCAGCCAATGGGCACCCATCTTCTCAGTGAGATCAGGAGGCTTGCCTGGATCCATCTGATCAACTTTTACCACTATCAGCTGTTAACAGCAGAGGAAAAAAACCAAATAATAAAGTTTGTAGCACATTTCAATCATACAATAATAAAGGTAATGCATGGCCAGGTTCAAATACACTTCAACTTTCCTGAATGCTGAAAAAGCATTTCAGTTAAACTTTGTGATGTCTGTTTAATTCAAAGGAAGGTTTTTTCTTCCGGTGCAAAATGAGATCATTATGCAAATTAATACCGTCCCTGTTATCAGTCTTCTATCAGACTACGACTGAATGGGGTCAAGTTGGCAATAACATGCAATCCATTTTTGACAATACTGTAATGAACTGTGACAACTGTTGAAAATCACATATCTGTTACTGGCTGTATCCCAATTCAGGGTCTGCAGCCTTAAAGTACGCAGCCTCAACGATCCTCAAGGGCCGTGTACTCAAAGACCGCTGAGGCCGGAAGTGGGAGGCTTGTGAAATGGGACGGTCTAGCCTCTGTTGCGCTGCCCAGGTTGCCTAGCAACCATGATACTAACAGCTGGAAAAGTGTCATACAGCTGTGTTTGACAGAAATAAAGGAGAAACCTTTTTGTTCATTTGTTTGTTTGTTTCTACATGAGCTTTGATCATTCTCCGTAAGATTAAGCTCAGCTATTGAACGGCGTATATTTTAAAGTAAAGGCTTTAAAACCAAGTTAGCACAAACGTCACTAATGTCACATAACTTTGCCGACATGTGGCCAACAGTAATGTTTAATGTTCTTCGTTATTAAACATTTGTACATAAATAAGTGACATAATATTCAGTACTTACTTAAAGTTTACTCTTCGGGCGCCCCCATCCGCCGTTTTTTTTCGGCAAAATTATCCACACCCACTGCCGCGCTATGCATTCTGGGATATGTTGGGCCACGAAGTCTACACTGCCACAGCCTTAAAATTCAGGGAAATGAAGGACGCATTTCAGGGCCGCATTTCGAGCAGCCTTTGAATTGGGACAGCCTTCGGCGCGCCGCTGTGACGTAATCGGCCTTGAAATGCGGCCTTTAAGGCTGCAGACCCTGAATTGGGATACAGCCAATGTCTGCATACAATTCCAATGTATTTTGTTCATCTCCCTTAAATAAACAGGCAGCCTTAAAATATGAAATATTCATATATAAATACACATAAATGTGTGTACTGTCTGAGTGGCTGATTGTGCCCCACAGGCCTCAGTGTGAGCTTGAAGACATTTATAATGTTTAAGTAGTTTAATGTGTCGGTGATGACGATAAACACATTTTGAATGAAAGCCGGGGAACTTTGGTAGCACAGAAACAAGTGGCTATTCTTTGTGACCATATGGATCACTCATATTACCATTATTTCACCCAAAGGCACCAAGTTAATGCTCAAAAAGCTGCAGCAATACACACAAATATAAACAGTACTTGGTGACAACTTTGCTTTTAGCCTCTAACCCTCTGGGGTCCAGGGTACAATTGGCCATTTTTGACTACTTTTGATTTGACCTCTATATTTTACCTTTAAAAACTGTTTATTTTGCCAATCTGTTATTTTCTCATTTTGACAAACTGTATCAGCACAACTTATCCAAATTCAGACAAAATTTAAAATACGAGTAGAAAGTGATATTTTGACTGTAAAAACCACAAGCATGTTTAACGAATCATTTTCATAACTTGAAATGCAAATAGAAATTGTACATTTTTTTAAAAATATGCACAAGTTTTGCAAACAACAAAGTTGTGGAACTATTTACCTAAAAATGCAGCCAAGGCTCAGACGTTTTTTATATAACCATTTTAAACTATTTACAGGTCTGACAGCAGGTGTGTCACTCCTGTTTTCCATGTGGAGACAGCGTTTACACTGCAAAATGCCTTTGGTGGCTTTTTTGCAGCAACTGTGACATTCACTAGTAGAACTGACACACAAAACAAAACAATGACTACACTACACACTAACTACACAAGACAACACACTAACTTGAGACTCCAAACGCGGTAAACGTCACAAAGCTCTCACGTATCAAAACTCTCTCTCTCTCGCTCACTCGCTCTCTCTCGCCAGTCACTCCTAAAACTTCCCCCTCTTCCCAAACGCCACATGTTGCCATATCATTTTTTGATTGGTCGACATGGTAAATTTTTCCACCAATAGGGAAGGAGTGGTTTTTCTTTTTTCACTCAAAAGCAAAGCGTGTTTGCTAGCGTTCTCCTTAGAAAACACAGTTTTTACCGTTTCTTCCCGGAGTAAACGCCACTGTTTTATTCAGAAAACAAAACATCGGTTTTACATGGCCTATCAACACAGTTTAAACACTGGTATATAGTTTGAAGTCCGCACGTTCGACCCAAGTTGAAATGGAGACTCTGGGTCCGTCGACCCCAGAGGGTTAATCAGAAAGCCTTAAGTTAGCTAGTTATGTATTGGCTAATGTTTAAAGCTTTCACTTGAGTAAATTAACTCACATTACTAAGTAACGTTAGCTAAGTTCACAGCATATTCCATAATAGCGCTGCCATACTGCATCACACTCAGTGCATTTCAATCATTTCTCCAGCGAGTTTGATAGCTAGAAAAATAGGTAATTGGTGTCGCCATAGAAAATACAATGATCTATCAGATTTCCCGGCACCCGTCCTGCAGAAGGATTTCAGTAGTGATGTGCGATACCACTGATTTCCTTTCCAATCCGATACCAAGTAAAATCCAGGGTGGTATCGACGATACTGATGCGATACCGATACTCAAAAACTTAATGTTTCATTGTATTTCATAATACAATATAGAATTGCAGTATGTAAATGTAGTAATAATATAGCTTCACAATGATTACAGGACATCAGACTACTTGTTCTTATTGCTTAATGATGCAGAATAATCATATAGAAATAAAAAACCTGAAGTTGTGGCTATTTGAACATGTTGCCTGCCTGCAGCACTAAAGGACTCCGTGAGAGACGTCTGTCTCGCCCTAGCAGCACCTGTCCCTGTCCTCACCTCCTCTTCAGTTCGCCTCAACATAAGCTCATCATATTCCGTGATATGATTAGGGACGGGTACCGGTATCCGGCACCGGTTCTGACATAAACGGTAGTAACCAGACCGAAAAGCAGCGCACATTTCGGTGCTTTTTTTTTTTCCTGAGATGTGATACACTTCAGATTCTAGCCAATCATTTTACGTTTCCAAGGACAGTAGGCGGGCCCAGGTACGTGCGTTCTTTTAGAGCAGAGGCGCTACAGATTAAAAATGCCCAAGGCGAAGCGGTCAAAATTTGGCTGTGCTTCACAGCAAAAGATGCAAACTCAGCAGCCTGCAACAAGTGCTTTAAGATGATATTGTGCAAAGGAGGTAACACCTCGAATCTGATGAAACATGACGCATAGCGGGGTTTTTTTAAAGCCGAGAAATGCACCGTACCTACACGGGTGTGGTGCCTGTTATCGGACCCTGAGTTAGCAACATCCCCCAAGAACCCGAAGAGGAGAGTCCTGGCCCCTAGCCCTGCCAGTGTAGCAGAAATGATGACGGATGATGTTAGCAGCAGCAGCCATTCTTCTCTGCGTGAGTAGCTTAATGTTGTTCGTGTTTAATTTACGTTATGTACGCTAACCACTAGGGATGGGTACCGGTGTCCGGTGCCATGATGGCACCGGTTCTGACATAAACGGTAGTAACCAGACCAAAAAGCAGCGCACATTTCAGTGCTTTATTTCGCTGCTTTTTTTTCCTGAGCTGTGATACACTTCTAGCCAATCATTTTACGTTTCCGAGGATAGTAGGCGGGCCCAGGTACGTACGTTCCTTTAGAGCAGAGCTACAGATTAAAAATGCCCAAGGCGAAGCAGTCAAAAGTCTGGCTGTACTTCACAGCAAAATATACAAACTCAGCAGCCTGCAACAAGTGCTTTAAGCTGATACTGTGATACTGTCAAAGGAGGTAACACCTCAAATCCGATGAAACACCTGGCGATGCATAGCGTTTTTTTAAAAGCCGAGAAATGCGCCGTATTTGATAGCTTGCTGCGAGACCTCACACCGTGCACATCTACTGCGGGTGGGTTGCCTGTTATTGGACCCGGAGCAACATCCCCCAAAAACACGAAGAGGAGAGTCCTGGCCCCTAGCCCTGCCAGTGTAGCAGAAATGATGACGGATGATGTTAGCAGCAGCAGCCGTTCTTCTCTGTGTGAGTAGCTTAATGTTGTTCGTGTGTAATTTACGTTGAGTAGGCTAACCACATTATTACATTAATGCATGTAAGGTGAACTAGCAAACATCATCATAGCTACATGCGGCTGTCTTCTTGTTTGATGGCAGATGCTCCCTTCACCCTGGCCAAAAAGGCTAAAATGACCAAAGAAAAAGTGGAAAACAGCTAAACATGAGAGGTTTTTGGACAAAGTTTGTGTTCTCCATTCTTTAAGCACCGGCACTGTTTCAAAAGTACCGGTTTGGCACTGGTATCAGATAAAACCTAAACAATACCCATTCCTAGATATGATTTACTCTGAGGTGTTTGACGAGGTTAGTGGTGTTGCCACAACACCTCACTGTCTTGCCACATGTATCGCAAACCGCGTCTTGGCTGTTTGTGGAGGTAAAATATGTCCACGCATGACTCTGTTTACGCTCAGCCATTGTTGTGAGTGCGCACGCCAGGTGCAGTGTTGCAAACTTAGTGGCTTTGTCACTATATTTACCGAGTTTTCAGAGCCCCTTAGCAACTTTTATTCTAAAAAACAACAAGTGACAAATCTGGTGACTTTTTCTGGTATTATTGGAGACTTATTTATGACAACTTTTTGACGTGAAAGCGCGTATCTTTCTTCTCAACAAGCAGCGGGTGCTGCTGTGGGCACCTCGCCCGTGCCAAAGCGCTCACAGGCAGAGGATAGTCCTCCCCCAGCTGCTATCAGGGCAGGAGATGTTCCCACCTATGCGTCCAAACTGCAAATGAATCGCGTATGAGTGAAGCCTCTGCTCCCGCACCGACTGTAACGCAATCAGTTCTTCTTTTACTGTTATGTTGTTTTGTGGATCACAAGGTTTAAAACTACTTACACACACACACACACAAAGTAACTCCACCAGAGTGCCTTTTTCGGGTCACTTTTGCCGGTCCAAGCGCAGATAAAGGAATAAGGTTGGAATTGTGGCACAAAAACAATAATCGCTAAAAAAATTTTATTTGTAATTCTAAATAAATTCTAAATGCATTTAGGACGTTTTTTTTACTCACTTTATGTCTCTTCTTTTTTTCTCTCCTACAACGTGGGTTTCAATGATATTAGCATGACCAATTATGCAAATTAGGCGATGACGTCGTTTAGCGACTTCTAGAGACTTTTAGCACAGCCAATAGCGATTTTTCTTACTGAGGAGTTGGCAACACTGGCCAGGGGCTGCGACAGCCGTATTTCGCATATGACTATGGAAGGCGTAAGAGGAAGTAGTTTCTTCCAATTTAGACGATCTGAATGATATCCGGTTGTTCAGTGATGACGCGACGAATCCTACTTCCGGGTCTAAAGTAGTCTGCGTTTAATATGGCTTTTGTGTTGTTAACATGTTTAATGTTATGTATTTTCTTCTATTTGATCTCAAAAAGCTCCTAAAACAGTCAGTGATCCCTGTTGACCTCCCTCGGCTTTTATTACCGCTAATCATTTATTTAAGCTCAGTTTTTAAAACCCTAGGATGTAACTACAGCCCAGCCCGTGCAGCAGTATATGAATGACTAACCTCGTATTGTGGATGGATTATCTCAGTTGTTCTCCTGGCTGAAGTTTGGTCCTTTTACAGCATCCTGCCATGCGATTACATTTGTTTCTGACCACCGAGAACACTCACGTTAACTTTTATCGAGTGGGAAAAAAGTTAGCTTGTTTATATTATGCTAACATAGCTGTGTCGCTAGCGGTCACGTAGCACATCATTATATACCAGCTAGCCCAACTTCAGTAACCCTACAAACGTCACTGCTGTTTAGTTTTCTGTCTTCATTTATGCTGGAAGTGATAACAGAGCTGTACGTTTTAATTTGTTTCCAAAACCCCGCAGTCAGGACATGCTATATTGTATTTAGATAGAAGCTAGCGAGCTAACTCCCTGCTAACTTCTAACTCCGTTAAATGTCATAAATTCCGTTTTCATGGATGCCTGGATGTTAAACTCAATTGTTACACCTGGTAGAGCAGAACGCTGATCATTTTATTAAAGATGAAAGACTTTAGACAGTTTTTCAACTCTCAGTAATGCCATAGTGATCGTTTGATATATGGACCTGCAGCGGAGTTTAGACCCAGACACGGCTAGTGACGTCAGACTGAACAACCGGATAGTTTCTTTCCACTGTGTTCCTGTTAATGAAAAACTACAAATTTACCCCAAAGTACTAAAATATCGATATTTTAATATGAGAATGATTCTAGAACATAAATTACTGGGGTCGGAAGAATCGATATTTCAATATCGATCCGCACATCACTAGATTTCAGTGATAAATTATGCTTAATGGCACAAACACCTTCATATAATACTGTAATTCATACGCTTTTCAAGGTGCAAGGCTGTTGCAAATAGAGTTAGTTTTAACACCAATGTCCACCATAGCTTTATTTAGAAATCCCCACACTAACAGAAACTATAGGCGCGCGATATTTGTTTACTTGTTCTGCCCGTGAACATCGTCTTTACGGATAAAGACACGCTGACCATGTTCAACTGACAACTTGTAACAACACTTTAATATCATTTATTTTGGGTGTGTGCTACTTTTATCGAGCCAAAAATAATGGCGCCTCATTTCACTCGCTAGCTTTTTAAAGCAGCACAGGCGCTTATATTATATAATCTGCCTACTCATTTGCTACCGAATTTAGCTGCCAGTGGCTTGAACCTTATAATTGTTTTTTAAAGAGTCATAATATAAACATTTTCCTACGCGCTCCAACAATATTATTGTAAAAAAAAAAAAAAAAGCTAACAGCTGCTAGCTAGCAAAATCAAAAACTGCTAGCTAGCTTAAACACGTGTTTAAAACAAGTGCACAGCTGTCAACCACTACAAACTAAATAAGATTGAAAAAATTATCCCAGAAACCCCCCCGCTGTATTTCAGTTTCGTCATAAACGGAAATATGGTCTTAGCTCTTAAATTTACAGCAGGAAAACTTACATTTAATTGACGAAAATACTTCTGTCCTCCCTCACGTATCAGTCTAATTAATCCTCCGACGGAATCCAACAAGTGACAAATGGTGTCCGCCCTGCAGCATCCTGATTGGATAGTCAGTGCTGTCCGGGGCAGGGTATTGGTTTATTAATCCTGTCGATCAAAGGAGCTTGTAAAGAAAAGCATCTGGACTTCTTTAAGTTGCTTGAAGACGTTTCACCTCTCATCCGAGAAGCTTCTTCAGTTCTAAGGTCAAATGGGAGAGAGTCCCAGATTTAAACCCAGTGGGGGTATCCCCCCCAAAGAGGGACAAAAGGACCCCATTTGGGGGGGATACCCCCACTGGGTTTAAATCTTTTCTTTACAAGCTCCTTTGACTAGGATGACCTGGATGACTGAGAACCTTCACAGACAGATCCTGTCGTTCTTTTATCTAGTGGTTACTATCTGCATACCTCACCTAAGTTGAATTAGAGAAACAATGCCGTTAATGTGATGTAATGAGCAAGTTAAGCTTTCATCTCATTTGTTTCATCTCATCTCATCTCATCTCATCTCTAGTATCCAGAAGGGGACATTGAGAGGCAGACATCTTTCCAAAGTCAGACTTATACTCATTGGCTGTGAAAGCAGGAGCTGTCATCAAGGGTCGAAAAACCACCTTCTACTGCAACTACACTATGTTCAACAGGCAAAAATATCAGTAACCACACACAACACACACTAACAACAACAACAACAACAGCAAAAAGCCTATTTCAGCACATATGATGTAACCTACACCAAAGAAAAGGAAATACAGCTCAATAAATTTCTCACAACCTTACAACAGTGTGTGAGACCAATAAAAGGAAATTCTCTGAGTTTTTCTCAGCTGTTTTTCAGGCTTGTTGTATTCTGTTAGAGAGGGAGCTGGGGAAATTCTATGGAAATAATTCTGCATTACTTTTGCAGTATTTGTGCCAAGTTTGAGACATGCGTAATTCATGTCTTTTTAATTTTTTAAAATTCTTTTTATCCGACATCAAAATGTCTTTATGTTCTTCTTCTTATTATTATTATTATATTTTATAAAATAACGTTTATTTATTATTATTATCATTATTGTGTTTTTTGTTTTGTTTTTACAAAATTCTAGCTTGTAATTTCGTTAACTAAAATATTGTTGTTTCCATCTAGTTTTAGCTCTGAGTTTAGTTTTAGTCAACTTTTTTCAGATGGTAACACAATTTAATCTCTAAGTTAGAGAATGTGGGATCACATTCTCACACTTCTACTGTTACCACAAACGCCAGGATATTTGCATGCATTCTCTCATCCCATTCCTGTTTTCTTATTTGAAAATACTTGTTTTTCAATGTCACTTCTTATTTAAGGAAGGTTAACACTTTGTTGTAAACATCAAGAACCAGGAAATAAATGAATTAATAATAATAATAATAATAATAATAATAATAATAAAAATAAAAATACCTGAGACAAACATAATAAATACTTTTTTGCGGCTAAACAGAACTGTCTTTTACAAACTAGACATTTAATTTTAGATTTAAAATGCACATTAAAAGAAGGCGGCTAAGCAGTCTTAAATATATAAAAGCCCACAGAGGTTTAGGTTTTCAGGTCACTGGTCAGACATATTAGCAATTAGTCTTAAACTAAATTGAAATAATCCCAAAAATGCTCCCAGAGCGTGTGAGGTGATGACTTTGTGCTCACACAAATTATTCAGTGTTATAGAAAGTAGCAAGTTTGTCTGCTCCTTATATTTGCTGCTATAATCTTAAATAATCACGTAGACAGTAAAAAAACAGACACACATCTTTACGTTTTAAAGGATGTGATGCCATCTATCGACGAATGTAGGAAACTGCAACATAGAAGAAAAGAAGTGACCTTCCCTCATGAATGTAAAAACCAGCTCCCAGCATTTCCTCCGGTTGGCCAAACTGACAGCTGAATGAAGCAAATCTGACAGCAGGAATTCTCATAGTGTCTGTAATGTTGCAAACATTGCAAAGTAAATGAATGAATGAATAAATAAATGCAACATTCACAGTGCGTGCTGCATATTTACTCGCCTTTTCACTGTTTGCCTCTGAAAAAGAGGCTCAGCAAAATGTCAGCGTGAAAGAAGTGGTGCTTATAGCAGTAAGAGGGCTTTGTTATGTTTGTTTGTTATGTTCTAATTAGAGCAGTTCAACCTCTGATGGGGGCTAATCCGTAATTGCTGGCCTTTTGAGAGGAAACTCTCCAACCCAGAGGAGTTTGAGGTACTTTTGGGTTTGTATTCACACTCAGGAGTTATTATTACTTGATCTACTTTAATTAGATGCACTAAGCAAGCCACCTTCCCTTTTAGCTGTTCAAGAAGTCATAAGCAGAAACATGAGGTGGATTGTGGTGTTGCCCAGAAAAAAGTACAGATAAAACGTAGGAAAGCTTTCTGCCACGTCCCAGGTGTGGACAAATTGTTGGCATTTTCTCTGTATTGTTGTAAAGCCTTATCTTACAGTATAAAATACCTCAAGGTGTCCGTTGTTGTGATTTGGTGCTAAATACATAAAACTGAACTGAATTAATCTGCTAGACCTTAAATGCTGACACATAAATTGAGCAGAAGTGAATAGCGAGAATGTGCCAGGTGTGTTTTGAGTGTTTCTGTACTAGTGCAGATGCACATTTCTGTCTTTTAAATATGGTCAATGTAATTTAATCAGCAGTTAATCCTTTTTTAAAGCCTCACTGGTATTTACCTCAGGTTTATTGCTTTCCTAACTATTACTGTCATTTCATTTCTGCATGTCTTCAAGACAAATTGGGATTTATTGTCAGTGTTTGTACAGTTCAAAAACATTTCATTGTTGATTTGGTGTCTTGCCAGGTTGACTTTCGAGATGCGCCATTTGTACTGGAACTGGCCAGGCACCATTTGTGTTCCAGCACCCTGCAAATATGCCCACAAACTGGCTTTCCTGTCTGGCCAGTACCTACACACGGAACCGCCCATCCAGCTCTCAAACAAGCTCTTCTTCCTTTGAGTTATTTAAGCAAACTGCTGAGGTCGCAGCAAAACAAGCTGCTTTTAACATTACTGGAAGACCAGAATTAATATACATACATATCTGAAGTCAGCCTGCAAGAAGTTTCTTACTGTTAAAAGTGAGTTTTTCCTCCCCACTGTTGCCAAGTGCTTGCTCAATAGCGGTCATTTGATTGTTGGGGTAGGGTCATTACCTTACAATATAAAGCTCCTTGAGGTGACAGGCAGGTAATAAATATGGATCCATTAAGTCCATGAGGTTTGGCATGTCAAAAAAGAAGGGGATCCAGGTGTATTCTGGCACAGAGTTGCATGCTGATTTGCCAGCATTCAACTCCCAGCGACTCTTAACAGCGTTGGCTGCAGATTTGCGCTAGAATGAGGAGTAACTTTTCTAATTTTTCACCAACTGAGAATGAATGTCAGGTCATGAACCTTTATTTTGTAACTCTCCTTGAGTTATTTTTAAAAATGACTTGCGGAGTAAGCTGCTAATAGCAGCTGAGAGTAAAGGCCACGTTTGAAGAGCAGAACACAAACCCGAGAATCTCCGACTGATGTTTGTTCAGATGAATACATATCAAAGCAGTGATTTTACTTAACGGGCTTTTTAGGATGCTGCTGCAACTCCCTTTTCTTTCTTTGACTGAAATATGCTCTTAAATGCTTATTCTTGCTTTCTAGTAGTGACCTAGATTAGATCCAGATCACAACACACACTGTTAGTGAAGTTCTTTTAGCCATTCAAATCCTGCTCGCAGTGCTGATCAGTTTTTATGTTTTGCTGTTTCAATTATTCAGATGTAAACGTAGACTGAACGTAGCTGCTGTATTACTGAGATGACACCGAAACTCATATGCATCTAACGTAGCGGTGCTTACATGTGGGGCCTGCTCAGCAATAAGGACACTCTGTTGTTTGTTGGTAATTCTTTTGGCCTTATTTCTCAAACAAATGTGTTTTCCTGCTCTGGTCCTCGCTTACATTTTCTTGTCGTGATGAAATTACCCGCTTCTTGCCCGCTTTCTGCCCGATTGTCTCAATTTATTAAGGTCATGGTTGCAAATCTTCAATTTGCTGCCAGGAAAACCAAGATAAACAATGTCTGACTGATGAAGAGGGACAATCTCCACCTGTCTGCCTTCAGCCATAATCTACATCTGAAGAACAGATGTTGAGCTGACTGGCTGATAGCATTATGCTTGTGCATTTCAGAGGCACAGGTGAATGCCAAGTGCAGTGCGCTTGGACGAGATCGGCGGGTTACTTTTGACAGCATGATTTTAAAAATAACTGGCGAGCCGGTGAAATTACAGGTTAAAGTGTAAAAACCTGATGGGCCGCCCAGATTTGTGGAGTGAAAGGAGCATGCTTTCTTAATGTTTTGGTTTCATTAAAGTTCTTACAGCACAGCTAGAAGGGATCCAGCAAAAGTCCCACGAGCTCACGTGGGGGTTTGTTTATCGGACAGAGTAATCTGACATGCAAACAGGCCACGGGGCGATTGTTGTCAGGATGAGACAACAATTCAAAGTCACCTTCCATAACTGGTGCAAATTATACATTTGCTTTTGCAATTTGAGCTGTTTTAATGTTGTATCCTGTTGCACCAGGTTTACTCTGGACCTCAATATACGTTCAGTTGTTGGAAGTGATGCAGATTTATCCATGCACTGGTGCATGGATACTTTATTGAAGAAAATAAATCACTTCTTATTTAAGGAAGGTTAACGCTTTGTTGTAAACATCAAGAACCAGGAAATAAATAATAATAATAATAATAAACCAAAAATACCTGAGACAAACATAATAAAAAAATTTTGTGGTTAAACAGAACTGTCTTTTACAAACTAGACATTTAATTTTAGATTTAAAATGCACATTAAAAAAAAGACCAAAACCTCATTTGGAAATGGCTGTAAATGTTTCTTGTTGGATAGTGAACTGAGCAACTACAAAGTGACAAAAGAAATAAAAAATAAATAACAACCCCTCTCAGTGCAGGACCTTGAGAGGGGTTCAGACAAACAGTGACACATTGACAGCATGCCTTGTATAAGGCGGAAACCCTGACATCTGCACTAATGTCCTAAGCACAAATGGGCCAAATTTCCCTGACAGCAAGAGGTCTAGCAGAAACTGCCAGTGGTCACTGGCAATAATCTGGTGTGACAATCATTCCTGACCTGTCACTCAGGTAATGGTGAGTAAAAGGCCAAGGCTGCGGTGGTCTGCACTAGGCATGAAAGTGGTTGTGGGGAGGGGACAACTATGACAGCACAGGCCCTGCACAGCCAGAGGGGACAAACAGACCACAGCTGCTCCTGCTGCCTGGACGGTGATGCAAGCGGCCAAAAGTCCTGGGGAGCTTTCCCACATCCCCCCAGTGTCTCCCAGCGTCATCAGCATTGCTGGATTTTCTCTTTTGATTTGTCTTTATGCTTTTCTCGGAACCATGGCGACCAAGAAAAGCATCAGGACAAAAGCACACTGGGAGAAAATGTACCTTTTGTTAAGTGGTTTTGCATTTTGAGTGTCTAATGTGTCCTACTATTAGAAAACGTGTTTTTTTGCATGTCGGAAGCACTGGAAGAATGCCCTTAAGTTCATTTCCTGTTTCTTTTTCAGATTTGTCATGCAAAATTTACTGCAGGATTTTTTTCTCCATGAAAGACTGGATCGTTAAGAGCTTTAAAATAAGCAGCTGGGTTTCAAGTCAGCTCTTTCTGACAGCAATATTGTTTAGAAGAAAGTAAAGTTGCATCGTTTTCCAAATACGAACTCAAACATATTCTGTTCATAACATTTGTACATCATGTCTTTTTGAGGGGAGCCCTGTGGCTAGATGCACCAACATGCACATCACTAATAAAGGTTATTACCCTCTCTCAACCCACCGCGAAACCACTTCTGTAGTCCATATGCGTGAAGTTCTTAGGCAGTCTCTGCGTCCTAGCACATGCGTCACATTGATAGGTGCGGTTTGCGCATCGCAACTCCCCAAAGAGGCAAGTCCATATTTGTCGAGGTGATGCACTGAGCAGCAGGCATTTCTGGAGTAGCTATATTTAGATTCTGCAACTTTTTTCCTGCTCCCTTCCTGATTGATCATTTTGGAGAAGTTATATTTCCCTATAGGAATGTACCACGTGTCCGCATAGCACTTCTTGAGACGAATCATTGATAAACAGAAGCCAGTTAAGAACCCTGTTGAGTTGCTGGCAGCTCCGATGTGGTGCAGCTGCAACACACTCGACGTAAAACCGCTGGGTAGGAACCGACAGCAGGGTACACACATCCAAATATGCGCGTAACTGGAGTGCTCTGGCGAGGCCACCCTTGCACCCCTATCCGGATAACATTGTCGTGATGTTCAATATTTCGGGGATTGAGCCCACTTTTAACAAGAAGGAAGACAATTCCGAAGTTATCAATGGCTCTCTGCAGCTTCTCCTCGTCACCATCAGCCCCACAGCCATGTGGAACGAGTCGTGCGGGGAGCAGCTTCTGGATTTCACTCGCCCGGAGAAGATCGTTATCGGGGTGATGCTGGCGATCATCACGGCGGTCACAGTGATGGGAAACACGCTGGTGGTGATCGCGGTGTGCGTGGTGAAGAAACTGAGACAGCCTTCAAACTATCTGCTGGTGTCTTTGGCGGTGGCTGACCTGTCAGTGGCCATAGTAGTCATGCCGTTCGTGATCGTGACAGATCTCACCGGGGGCAAGTGGCTTTTTGGGGAGGTGTTCTGCAACATCTTCATCGGCATGGATGTAATGTGCTGCACTGCCTCCATCATGACCCTGTGTGTGATCAGCGTGGATAGGTAAGTTTCCAAAAGTTTTCAAAGCACCGTATCAGAGCTGCTTTCGTTACTGCTTTGATGACTTTCGTTATGCACAGGTACCAAAATTACGCACGCAGCGCGCAGCGCGTTAACTGAAGCCAGGAACAGATCAAGCAGCAAATGAAGTAATGATCCGCAAGCGGAGCGAATGAAATAACTGTTGTTCTGTGAGACATTCACACGCGTTTGCGTAGTTATTTGTGCGGTTGAAGCCACTGGAGCAGAAGATGAGTTCATAGACTGTGAATGATGTACAGCAGGTTTTATTCATTAGCTTGACCGGACCACGGCAGCAGCATTTCCTGTATGCTTTGAGGATCAGCGCCCATTGACCTTACAGCGACTATTTCCTTTATAGATGACTTACCAATATCATGCAGGTCTGCTCCAGTTCATGTAGGTTGCCCTTCTCACTGTTAGTCTTAACAACAAGAACAAAGCAGCGGGGAAAATTCCCTTTAAGTGCATGCCGCAGTACACGGTGCAAATTTCATATTAGAAATCTGAACTGGGTTTTTTTGTCACACAAAACACACAAATAGGATCTTTCAAATGTATTTTTTGCCCATTTTCTATTTGTCCCTATTCATGAAACTGAATTTCCAGTTAATTGCTTTACATTCCACTTTCAAAATGGGGAATGTAAGACCCCAGCTCTCATCCCCACACACCAAAATCCCACTGCGCGTCTCAGGTATTGGAGTGACTGCTCACAAAACCTGAGCTAACTCTGCTAGTAGAGAGAAATGAGAATTTTCCACTGCTCTCAATACAATCCACACTGTGATAAACATCAGGTGATTGGTGTAACTGATCTGCCTCTGTAACCATAACGAAGGAAGAGGCTCATGGTTGTATTGATTAACTGATTATCTCCCTTGACTTTCCAATCAGATGTTATTACCTCAGGGTATTATGCTCAGAATTATGCATGTTTCCTGTGTGTGAATGAGTGAAGCACGTGGGGCTTAAGTACGCTTGATAAGCTAACGATATTATGGGAGGAACTGGCTCACAGATATCACACTGTGATACTGTGATTGCACCAGTCAGCTGTAGTAAAGCTGACAGAAGTATGAATGTGTTTTGGGCTGGTTGATGAGTTTGGATAGAGGCTGAGGGTTATGTTTGGCCACTCAAATCCCATTTAGGGCTTGAGGAGGCCCCCTATGGAACCACGTGGAACCAATAACATGTAATATTGCTCAAAAGTTTGAAGCCACTTTAAACTTTAAGTAGTTCTTATTTTTGAAAAAAAAAAAAAGAACTATTGAATGGATCAAGGCATTCCAGTTTCTTTTTGAAACGGAAGTTCTAAAAAAAAATGTAGGCCTTTGCCAAAAACCTAAAAATTTGATGCAAGATTGCATCCAGTGGTGTAAAGTACTCCCCTGACAGAACTGCCAACCTGCACAGCTGAGCAACAAGAGACGTAAAGCATATCTCTGGTTTAAGAAACAGATGCCTCATAGATTCTCAGAGGCCTCTCTTGGATGCTAAGTTTGACTGCAGAGCCACAAAGAGGAAACATTTCAAACATGTCAAAGAACACGGATATGGGACAGGTGGTGAATGGAGGTTTCAGTTTTTAGACCAGGAAGAAGAACATCTGTGAGATGCAGAACCAATGAAAGGTTTGTTGGAGGTGCTTGATGGGATTTTTCATGTTCGCTGAAAAAATGGGGTGCCTTGGTGGCACATATTTTCTCCATTACTTTGCCATACTCTGTGAACATGGCCCGATAAGAGCCAATCTCTCCAAACAGTACAACAGTACGCTCATGCAAAGCACAGCTCTAAATATGACGAACGTTTGGTGCATATGAACTGCTCAGGAAACCAATTCAGCAAGTAGGAGGTACATCAGGAAGCATGGGGTTAATGTCTCTAGATGACCTCAATGAAGACAGAATGCCAAATGTCTGCTGGACTGTGGTTTGTGTAAATGGAATGGAAATCCTTTGAAAAAAGCAAAATTTGAAGGACAAAAAAGAATGGTATTAGAAATCATAACTGCCTTTTACAAATCATTTAATGACTAAAAGTATGATTAAGAAATTTTCTGTGTGAATCCAAACTTGTACATCACACAAGCTGAACTCGTCGGAGCCAGTCTGAAAAGGATCAGAGAGACTGTGGCTAAAAGGCTTTGCTGATCTTAGCCACTTGCTGTGATTATAAATGTGGCATGCTCATACTATACACTCAAAAAGGACAGATGGAGCCACCTTTGAGCAAGCGTGTCTGTAAAAACACAGCGTCTAATTGAATCTGTAGCCGTGAAATCAAAACCAAGTCACAGAGCCACCATGACTGCTTTCTGCATCTGTCTGACCTTCCCCAAGCAAACGACTGAAAGAGAATTTGAGCTGACGTTGTATCAGTTTAGGTTTGTTTTCATCCCTAACAACAGCTCTACAGGCAGTTCCCCCGAAGTGTTTGTGTCGATCTCCATGAAAACAGAGTCAGTTTAATTAAACAATGCAGTGTGTGTTGGGCATATGATTCACAACAGCAAGTGTAGAGATCACTCATTAGGATGAGACTTACCAATTAGACGCATGATTAGCTGTAATTAAGGGTCTCTCGCAGTCGTCTCAGAGTCCCAAGGACATGCTTTCTAAAAAAAAGAGAAGCTCAAGAGCAGTGCTGCAAATTGACCAGATGTGTCTGCAGCGATTATATGCTCCCTGAAGCCTAGGTGTTCCACAACAGAGAGGACTATTGATTTTCTCTCAGAGCTCATTTAGATTTAAAGGGGAGAACGTGCAATGTATATGCCAACATAGAAGGACAGTCTCTAGTGTAAGTGGTTGATTCATTTATGATCCTGGATTTGACAGAGTTCAGCGATGGTGTTTCAGTGTGATCGCTGTCATCCTGGTGGAAAACAGTATCTCCGTAAGGTCTTATCATTCATCCTGTTAGAAACGTGGCACAGGAATGAAGCTGTGCTGAAAGAAGAATTAGAAGCAAACGTAATGTCACATATAAAAACAAAAGTGTGTCCCTTTAATAATTCTTAGCCTGATCAAAGGCCCATGCTATTGTATTTTTAGTCAGTAAGGCAATTTACTGGTGCACATTCATAAAGAAATATGTAATTAACTAAATTACCAGCCAGCAAAGTAAGCCTCGGTCTAACTCCAAGGTCTCAGTCTCTTACCTCTGCAATTTGTGCCTCCTAAAAATGACTTGACAGATTGAGACTTGAGCAGGAAGCGTTTCCTGTTTCGGCGAAGAAGTGAGAGAAAACTCACTGTGACTTCAAAGGGTTTCAGTCTTCTCACATTAGCACAACAACATCATGGTGTTAATAAAATGACCAGATAGGAACTTTGTGTGTTTCTCATCTAATCCAGCAAGTTAAAAATAAAAATAAAAATCAAACTACTAGAAAAGTTTTAGCAGGAAACAATCTGGCAATCAGAACTGCAGTTTCAAGGCAGAGGGCCAGTAAGAGACAAATAAGGGTTATTTTGAGTTGTGGCTCATGCAAAGCTACGTTAACAGAGTCCAATAACAAAAATAGAGAGCTGGAAACGAGCACAATAAAACTACATCCATGATGTGTCACTTCAAATAATTAGCTCTGATCTTCTTTGTTTTTTCTTTGCTATTTTTCTCCTTTGAGTCTCTGCTTCACCACAAGTGACTTATGTTTAGATAAAACTCATTTACATTTCATCAGGTACATCAGTTCCTCTGCTCGCTAGTGCAAATATTTAATCAGCCAATCACATGGCAGCATCTCAGTTCATTTAGGCATGTTGATGCAAGTTGACCACATCTACATACCAATTTGACGATCAAACTGAGCATCAGAATGGGGAAAAATGATGATTTAATTACTTTAAATGTGGCATGGCTGTTGGGGCCACACGGCCAGAAACTGCTGATCTGTTTGGATTTTTCACATCTTACAGAGAATCTGAGAAAGAAAATCAAACATCCAGTGAGCATCAGTTCTCAAGGGAAAAACACCTTCTATGATGCCAGATATCAGAGGAGAGGCCAGACTGCTTTGAGCTGATAGGAAGGTAATAGTAACTCAAATAACTAATAGTGACAAACAAGATATGCAGAAGAGCATCTCTGAATGCACAGCGCGTCAAACTGCTACAGCAGCAGAAGACCACACCGAGTGCCACTCCTCTGAGTTAAGAACAGGAAACTGAGGCTATAATTCACACAGACCCAGCAAAATACAACAACAGAAGATTGGAAAAATGTCATCATAAACAACATGAAAGCATGGATCCATCCTGCCTTGTATCAACAGTTCAGGCTGCTGGTGGTGCAACAGTGTGGGGATATTTTCTTGGCACACTTTGAGTTCCCTCCCTCCCCCCTTATCCTTTCATGACCACAATGTACTCATCATGATGGTTAACACATGCCCAGCAGGATAACAACATGTCACAAAGCTCAAATCATTTCAGAGCAGTTTCTTGAACACAGCAGTGAGTTCGCTGTACTCAAATGTCCTCAACAGTCACCAGATATCAATCCAGCAGAGCATCTTTGGGATGTGGTGGAACAGGAGGTTCACATCATGTATGTGAATCTGACAAATCTGCAGCAACTGTGTGACGACGTCATGTCACTATGGACCAAAACCTCACAGGAATGTTTCTTGTGTCTTGTTCAGGCTGTGCCACAAATAATGAAGGCAGTTCTGAACCCGAAAGCTGTCCAACCCAGTACTATCAAGGTGTAACTAATACATGAACTGGTGAGTGTATTTGATTAGTGCCACCACGAGGAGTCATGTTTTAGAGACTCTGGTGAGTCAGGTATGTGGCACAATCCTTTAGGAGCACCTATATACAACAGTGTAATAAAACATATTGATATTTGGTGCTAAAGTAACAATAATTGTGTGTATATTGCTCTATCAATATCAAAACCCTCATTATTCCATTGAATGCACTGAATTACTGTAATTTAATTAAGAAATTATTATTAAACTTTCTAGAAAGATTTGACTTTCATTTTTAAAAAAAAGCACCGTTCTATGTTAATATTTCTGTTCTAAATATGTATATTCTAAATGGTAAATGTGCGCCCCAGGGTGGCTGTGGCTACAATGTAGCTTGCCATCACCAGTGTGTGAATATGTGTGTGAATGGGTGGATGACTGGATATGTAAAGCGCTTTGGGGTCTTTAGGGACTAGTAAAAGTGCTATATAAATACAGGCCATTTACCATTTTTATTCTAAACAAACAACCTGCTGCTGTACTCCCAAAATACCCAGTAATATCAAAAGCTCCAGTTAGTTTGTACTGTTTGTGCAAATGAGACTTAGAGTTTCACTGTAAAAGCCCGTTAATCACCTCCAGCCTCTTTAAATGGAGAATCAGTAGTGCAAATCGAAGCTAACACACCAAAGCATGACCCAGTCACAGCAGAAGAGTCAGTCTCTTGATGTGTTGTGAAGTGAAGAAAAGTGAAGTTACATATCCAAGGCCTCCTGCCCGAACTAATGCAGGCCTGCTCCTTCATACAGCGTTCCAGCATGCACTTTCAGGAGCAGCCTTCATGCCCACTTCCCTAAAAAGTTAGTATCGCTTTAGGCTACATTCAGTTTTTACCTTCACTGAGAGTAATATGTTGTACGCTCAATAATTCAAAAGTCAAAGATGAATGATTTATTCACAACAGTGGGAAGCGAGGAAAGTCCTTTTTTCTGTATAGTTCCCCAGAAGTCTAAGAAAAGACGACTCTGAAGGAACGGAGGAGTGGGGCTTGTTAAATTTGCAAATCAAATGGCTTAACTGTCAGTGAACTTGTCTAAGACGGAGGGGATGTAGGTCAAGAAAAAAAATATCACAGGAATGCAGCGAAGTAAACTTTTCCATCAAGGTTCAGTCTAAGTGCAACATAGGTGTGATCACACCTGTAAGCTCCTGCAGGGAGTGCGATGGAAGTATGTCAACCGGTTCTCCACAACTGATAATATTTTTTGTGTGCACTTTTGTCCCAGGAGAGACTTTCTTTGCTTAGAGCAGCTGGGAAATGTCCACCTGCAGCACCACGCACAGATGACTTGACCTCTGTGATGTTTCCTGTGGTAATAAGCCACTTTCCCGGGCGCTATCCGCTCCCAACTTGTTGGCCACCTCTCCAAAATCTGAAGGAACAGACATCTCAGACGAGGCCTGTGCAGTCAGATCATGCCCATAAAGATGTGCTTAATAAGTAAAGAAAGTGTGTTTTGGGATTAAACAGGATGTCACAGTGAATTTTTAATTCCTGTGGACCAAACCAGGTTAGAGAAAGTGCTAAATTTGAGAGGTTTTAGAGACCACACGAGACCCACTTCCTGTTACAAACCTCTACCAACCTTTTACTCCGAGAAGAGAAACCACTCTTGTGTTTAAGAGGAAACAGTATTTACTTTTAAAATGCATCACTGTTCCTGCCCTGTAAACAAACACTTCTTCTTCTAAAGCAAACTGCTGTCAGTGAAAAACATTTCAGAGCAGCATTAAATAAAAATACTGGGAGCAGCATTTTTTCTTTTTTTAGATCAAGTTAATCATTGATAAATCCTGCTTACACAACGCACCATAACCATCCTGTTTGATGGTCTGTTTGCGTTTTATTAGAGGGGCACGCAAAGCGAAAGACAAATTGCACATTGATCATGTGACGGGTGAGGTGTGTGTGGGAACGGACCTGTAGGGGTTTAAAATAACTGAGAACAAAAAAAAATCAAAGAGAAGACAGTGAAATTATAAAAATGATCGCACTGTTGTATTGCTGTTTGCTATTTTTCAGCACACGATGCAGGCAAACATGATCATTATCCTTATTGTTAGTTATATGATTTCCACAGCATGTCTTCTAGCCTGTCTTCCTTCTCTAGTGGCCTGTGAAAAGAGAGTTTTTCCTCCCCACTGTCGCCAAACTGCTTGCTCATAGGGGGTCATATGATTGTTGAGTTTTCTCTGTATGTATTATTGTAGGGTCTTCCTAACAACATAAAGCCCCTGTGGGACTGTTGTTGTGATTTGGAGCTGCATAAAACTGAACTGAATTACAGCTAAGTCAGGTCCAGTACGCGTCAGTCACAGAGTGTCATGTGCATTCATAACATTTGGAAGTTACATTAATGAAGAGATTTCAGTTTGCTGATTGAGATTTGTCATTAAATGCACTTAAAAGGACTGATTTCAGCATTGTTTCAGGATTGATATGAATTCATAAATGAAGAAATTAAAACTCAAAACAGTGGTCCAATACGAGAACATAAGGGAGACTATTGCAGTGACAGTGTCTAATTTTACTGTATATACTGTTGAAAACTGCACAAGCCACAAATATGAAAAGATGTGAAACATGAGTGGTGGTTGAGGCAAACCTAACCTCAAAATCTGGGTCTTTACAATCTGCATGGTAGCGTGCGCTCTGTGCTTTACCCCGATCAGTCAGATCAACCTGCAGGCAAGCAAGCTTGTTAACAGAGAATGCCACTAAAAGTGACACAGATTATACCAACCTGACCCCGTCACTGTCATCTGACATTTTACAGTTTTTGTATATTCTTTGATTTTTGCATAATACATTTTGCACATTTAATACTATATTAATTAGTTAAGTATAGAAAATAAAGTCAATCAAAAGTTTTTCTGGTCATGGGCCTTAACGCACATAGAAGTTTCAAATTCTCAGTTTGTGTTAATTTCCCCGGCATTTTTCAGCCCTCGTAACGTCATAATTACAGCAAATAGCCTCAGAACATTGAAGCTTTGTTAAAAAGTCCAACTCAGACCACTTTTATGTCAACTCCATGTGTCGCAATCTAAAGCCAAACTCTTGTTTATGTTCTGTGCAAGTTTTTTGGAAAACCAAATCTAGGTCACAATATAGTTGTGACCTATATGATGGTTTGAACACATCATGCAGATTTAGTTGATACAGCAAGGTTTTTGTTTTTTTGTTTTTTTAAAAATCCCCTTAAAAATAACTTAGCATGCAAAAGGGATCACAGAAAGCTTCTGAATGATCTGCATAGCTTATTTCTTATTTTAGGTCTGCATTTCAAAGTATGTATTTATTGCATAATTTGTGCTTATTTTTATTTTATTTTATTTTATTTTTGCCTGTCCCGTTTGGCTCTTTTGTCATCAGAATTGTTGTCTAAAGGCAAAGAAAGATGCCCAACGGATTTACTTTACCAAATTGACCATCCCAGCCTTGCCGTAATGGTCCATTTGATTCACCTTTTATTGTTTATTTTATTTTCACTTACTGAATACGGGACAGACTTGACTGGGGGAAAGAAGGGGAGAAAGAAAGAGGGAAAGAGAAACAGCTGAGAAGAGGGACGGGGGAGAAGGGCAAAAAACAAAAACCAACAGAACGGGCAGAGAGAAAAAAAAATGCATATATCGATCACCTGGATCACCTGCTGAGAAAGAAAAAAGAAAACAAGCAGAAGATTTGTGCTTATTTTTAATCAAATCTTTATGTAATTTTTAATGTATTTCAAAGAGATCAGTACTGGAGTTTAGCGCATAAAGGCTGTGGTATGTGTCACGGTTTAGATTACATAAATAAAACGGGATAAATAAAAGACAGACATGTTCCACAGTCAGTGGATATTACTGAAATGTAAGATGGACTCGGTCAGGGCCAGTAAAAGTGGTTCCAGAAAAAAAAAAATCAAACACACTTTGACTGAAGAATGACCACAGAGACACACATGGTGCAGAATCTTCTTACCCCTGTCCTGCACGCTGACTCTTCTCGCTGGTGTGAACAAAATGTGTGGGCTGAGTGTGATTACAACTCTGTCAAATAACTGATACTCTGAAGTTGTTGACATGAAAGTTAAAAGGTACTTGGAAATTAGAAAAATCCTTCCAGTTCACAAATAACTCAAGAGCAATAAGCAAATGGGATCTATGTGAGAATTAACTGAATGTACAGTGGGGCAAAAAAGTATTTAGTCAGCCACCGATTGTGCAAGTTCCCCCACTTAAAATGATGACAGAGGTCAGTAATTTGCACCAGAGGTACACTTCAACTGTGAGAGACAGAATGTGAAAAAAAAATCCATGAATCCACATGGTAGGATTTGTAAAGAATTTATTCGTAAATCAGGGCGGAAAATAAGTATTTGGTCACCTCAAACAAGGAAAATCTCTGGCTCTCACAGACCTGTAACGTCTTCTGTAAGAAGCTTTTCTGTCCCCCACTAGTTACCTGTATGAATGGCACCTGTTTGAACTCATCATCTGTATAAAAGACACCTGTCCACAGCCTCAAACAGTCAGACTCCAAACTCCGCCATGGCCAAGACCAAAGAGCTTTCGAAGGACACCAGGAAAAGCATTGTAGACCTGCACCAGACTGGGAAGAGTGAATCTACAATAGGCAAGCAGCTTGGTGTGAAAAAATCAACTGTGGGAGCAATCATCAGAAAATGGAAGACATACAAGACCACTGATAATCTCCCTCGATCTGGGGCTCCACGCAAGATCTCATCCCGTGGGGTCAAAATGATCATGAGAACGGTGAGCAAAGATCCCAGAACCACACGGGGGGACCTGGTGAATGACCTGCAGAGAGCTGGGACCAAAGTAACAAAGGTCACCATCAGTAACACACTACAACGGCAGGGAATCAAATCCCGCAGTGCCAGACGTGTTCCGCTGCTGAAGCCAGTGCATGTCCAGGCCCGTCTGAAGTTTGCCAGAGAGCACATGGATGATACAGCAGAGGATTGGGAGAATGTCATGTGGTCAGATGAAACCAAAGTAGAACTTTTTGGTATAAACTCAACTCGTCGTGTTTGGAGGAAGAAGAATACTGAGTTGCATCCCAAGAACACCATACCTACTGTGAAGCATGGGGGTGGAAACATCATGCTATGGGGCTGTTTTTCTGCCAAGGGGACAGGACGACTGATCCGTGTTAAGGACAGAATGAATGGGGCCATGTATCGTGAGATTTTGAGCCAAAACCTCCTTCCATCAGTGAGAACTTTGAAGATGAAACGAGGCTGGGTCCAACATGACAATGATCCAAAACACACCGCCCGGGCAACAAAGGAGTGGCTCCGTAAGAAGCATTTGAAAGTCCTGGAGTGGCCTAGCCAGTCTCCAGACCTCGACCCCATAGAAAATCTGTGGCGGGAGTTGAAAGTCCGTGTTGCTCGGCGACAGCCCCAAAACATCACTGCTCTCGAGAAGATCTGCATGGAGGAATGGGCCAAAATACCAGCTACTGTGTGTGCAAACCTGGTAAAGACCTATAGTAATCGTTTGACCTCTGTTATTGCCAACAAAGGTTATGTTACAAAGTATTGAGTTGTATTTTTGTTATTGACCAAATACTTATTTTCCACCCTGATTTACGAATAAATTCTTTACAAATCCTACCATGTGGATTCATGGATTTTTTTTTCACATTCTGTCTCTCACAGTTGAAGTGTACCTCTGGTGCAAATTACTGACCTCTGTCATCATTTTAGGTGGGGGAACTTGCACAATCGGTGGCTGACTAAATACTTTTTTGCCCCACTGTATATAATAAATAAAAAATAAAAAACATCAATTGAGGACAATAATTTTCAGTTTTTGATGTATGTTCTGTTGGCTACATGACTACGTTTTTATTGGAGTGAAACTACTAGGTTATAGCTAAGACACAGGAAAGTGTCTTTAAGATACCGATACCAGAGGTAAAGCAAAGCACAGAAATGTTTTTCATGTCCTCTAAGGTCAACCATATGGAAAATCGAATTTTGCAAAAAAAAGATTTTATTGCTAAACTGATTAAATTAACAGATATTGTGGCATTATCGCTAAACAAAAGGAGCTAAATTATTTCCATTGCAAAATATGATTCATCTGAAACTGTGTGTGCGTGTCTTTGGGCAGGTCCTTCTTAAATGCCTGAAAAAGCACACGTGGAAGCTTTGTGATTTACTGTTGGGTAGCTTCGGTTAGAATAGTCCCAGAAACACGAATCAGACTTTGCCACATTTAAAAATGAATGACATGTTCTGAAAAAAAATTCAAACTGCCCTAAATAGTTTGTCTGAAGTCAATCTGGAGACTAAAGAAACACTTCGATTCAGGGAGAAACTGGAACAAACCACTTAATAAAAGTTTTGTATCAACCTAAATACGTGCTCTGGATCTCAGAATTATGGGTTCCTTTCCAAAACCTCATAACTTGTCCAGAGCTTCATTTCTTCAGTTCTTTATTCACTTTAACACCTACATTGAAAAAAACCTTCAATGCACCCGCTCTCATTCCTGTCTTTCAGGAAAATGCTGCACGAGTTTGAAAAGCACAAAGATTCATGCTTCACGAACATGATCGCATGATGTGTCTGTTTGATTTATTGTGTCGATTTGGAGGTTTTCTGTGTTGGAACCTCCTAATCAGTGAGCTTTAGAACCAGATTCGATCTCGACCACCGGCGTTAATACAAAGCAGCAGTACAGGATGATAGATCGCTAACCAGACCATGGATAGAGATGTGAGTTTATTTTGCTATTCTTGGTCTGTCACCTTATTTACCCAGCAAACTCTGGGGACAGGATGCAGAAAAGGGCAAAGTGCTGAGTGAATTTAGTGTGGTATAAATCATGCTTTGTGTTATTTGGTATAACAAAGGTGGAGTCCATTACTCATCAAGGCCGAACAAAGCACCAACAAGAATTTACTAAGCAGTGAGATAATGGGTTTCTTGTTGATGGAGCTGAGAGACTGCAAACACACACACACACACACACACACACGCACACACACACACACACACACACACACACACACACACACACACACACACACACACACACTGTAGATTGCAGATAATATACTCAGGACATTTAGCATATTGTTGCTCTTGCAGAATAACTCAAGCTGACATTCAGTTCATTTGTGCACATGAACTGAATATTTATACGTTCCACTAAATGCAGCAGTATTAAAGATCCTACAAACAGGGATTGAGAAGTTATCTCTGATAATTCAGTGAGCAATCGTGTGCATTACTCTGTGTATAGTATGTTGCATGTCTAAACGTACTGTCTGCATTAGAGCATATACTGTAACGCTGCTGCAGGTGACAGCTTTTAGTGGCAATGTCTTCAGACACGCAGACTTTAATTAACTCCTGCATGTTACTTTAACTGATACATCGTTCTTCATACATGCTCACTGCTGTGCATCATTAAGATATACTTGTCAGCTAACAATCCAAGAATGTTTTATGATGGATGTGCTCATTGGCTATAGTTCAATGTGACTTTACAGCAGATTTGTTTTTCCTGTTATTTGGGTCAGGTAAATGCTGGGAAGTTAGTGATTTAACTCCCGGCACTCCACAGAGGTTGTATTCCAGCTGTGAAATAGCAAACTGAGTTATGGCACACCCATCACTGCCAAACTGCCCTTCAGCAAGACACTGAACTTTAGAACTGACAACTAACTGGGTCACTGCACTGTGTGCTGAACTTCACTCTTTGAAATGTCTAGTGTGGAAAAGGGAAAATTCTAGCAAGAAGCAACTGCACCAGTTTAAAAACAGCAGTAAACAGAACCATTACCAATACAATGTCGTGCTCTTAGCTGATTTTGAGTATTCAGGATTGCTCAGAAAAAGGAGAATCTCAACACTGACAGATTAGCCTGGCATACAGAATAGAAAGCTCCTGTAAGCTGACAATCAGAAGGCATTTCAACGTACAGCGAGACAGATGTGCTGACCACATAAATTCTTGATCCAACTCTCTCTAGATCTGTAGCTTCAAATCTTGCAGATAAACACACTGATTCTGAGTACTGACAGTTTAGTCTACACACAACAACAACAAAAAAATAAAATGTAATTATACAGTCCCGAACAAAAGTGTAAGACCACTTGAAAAATGGCAAAAGAAATCATAGTTTGCATGGTTGGATCTTAACAAAGTTCCAAGTAGAGCTTCACCATACAACAAAAAGAAATGGGACTGAGACAAAACATTATTTTTGAGCATGCAATTTATTGAAAACAATACTTAAACTGAAGCAGGCTGTTTTACAGCTGATCAAAAGTTTAGGATCACACCTCCAAAAAACCTGTAAACCACCCCCAAAACAGAAATCAAAATTTCAAACATGAACTCAGTAATGAGTAGCTATACTATTGTCCATTTTTGTAAACATCGCTTGCCATCAAAGGTTCTCATTTGGATTTGGATCAGGGGAGCGTGCAGGATGGTCCAAAAGAATAATGTTATACTCCTGGAAGAAGTCCCTCGTGTGTACTGCAGCATTGTCCTGTTGATAAACCCAGTCGTTACCACACAGATAACAGCCCTCTGTCGTAAGGAATGCTCTCTGCAACATCTGGACATAGCCAGCGGCGGTTTGACGCCCCGGCACTTCCTTCCACTGAAGGAAAAAGCAACCCAGACCATTATGACTCCCCCTCCACTGTGGCACACAGAAAACATCTCAGGTGGGATCTGGTTGTCATGCCAGTAACGTTGTAAACCATCAGGACCATCAAGGTTGCATTTTTTCTCATGAGAGAAGAAAACTTTCTTCCACCTTTCAATGTCCCATGTTTGGTGCTCTCTTGCAAAGTCCAAACGGTCAGTTCTGTGGCGTTTAAGGAGACGAGGCCTTTGAAGATGTTTTTTGTTTTTGAATCTCTTCAGTGTCACATGCCGTCTGACGGTTACGGGGCTGCAGTCAGCACCAGTAACGGCCTTAATTTGGGTGGAGCATCATCCAGTGTCTTGATGGACAGCCAATTGGATCCTCTGGCTCAGTGCTGGAAAATTCTTTTGGGTCTTCCACTTGACTTTTTTGTTCCGTAACCCTTAGGATCATTTAAAAAATTCTAAATTATACTTATGCAGTTCAACAACCCGACCACATTCAAAAAGGGAATGCTTTTTTTCCTTTGCCATCATGACATCATGACAGTGTGACTACCTGATAGAAAATGACAATGAATCCACATTTTTACACAGATTTGGCCTTTTAAGGGCCGTGTGGTCTTAAACTTTTGATCAGCTGTAAAACAGCCTGTTTCAGTTTAAGCGTTGTTTTCAATAAATTAGATGCTCAAAAAAATGTTTTGTCTCAGTCCCATTTCTTTTTATTGCATGTTGAAGCTCTATTTAGAACCTTGTTAAGATCCAACCATGCAAACTATGATTTTTTTGGCCATTTTTCAAGTGGTCTTAAACTCTTGTTCGGGACTGTATATATAGGGTCACTCCTCACTCTGCCTTGTTCCCAAACAGTAGCAGCGTCAGTATAATATAGCTGTCAGGTAATTATTAGAGAATGTTGTATGATGGATGTCCTCAGTGGCTGTGACTTTATAGCAGATTTGTTTTCCTTGTTATTTGGGTCAGGTGTTATTAGCTGGTTATGGTCCGGTACTATAAATCAAGTTCGACGCACCCCGGATAGTTTTTTAAACTTTATCTTATTCAGTTAAGATATGTACATACACGGGTGTTTTTTATATCAGCAATTTTCTGCTTTAATTAAAACAAAACAACTTAAAAACTGGAAAGTGTTGTTAAGATTGTGCCAAAGCAACAGGCAGTGATATAACAATCAGAGGATCAGGCAGGTGAACAGGCAGGCATAAAGCAGATAAAGGCCCACACTGCTTTTTCTTGTTGATGCTGATAGTAATGGTATTCGTGGGAGCCAGAAGCTGTTTACGATGAAACATTTGTTTGTGTCTTTTAACATGGTTTGCTTCAAAGAGGTAAAAGACCATATTTATCTCTCATTTGTGAGGAAAACTTTTAAAAAAATTATATCATAATCATCAGTGAGTAAGAAATGTGCCCCTGATTGTAATGACTCACGAGCTTGTAGGTGCTCAGATCAGCGGTTCCAGTGTCCATGGATTGAGTGGGCGTGTCTGTGAGAGCACAAAAATATACATCACCTGTAAGAAAACAGATTGTGTGCTATATTTATTGCTGCTCTATGCTTAAGTTCAAAACTGCATATGCTTTGTGGAAGTTGGAGACACCTCTTAGAAAGAACCACAGTTTTCCTCCTTTAGCTCAAATGATGGAGCTTAAGCTCGGTATAACACAGGAAGGATTTCGCTGCCACTCAGTTTCCCAAATCTGATTGAATAAAACCCCAATATGAATAATTTCATGATGTAAATGAACAGGACGCTGGTGCATATGCAGTCAGTCTACATAATAAGTCAGTCTGAATAAGCCAGCTTCATTGTTCGCACACATTCCTCGCTGCACAGCACTTTTTCTTAGAGTGACAGTTTTTCACCTATAATTATGCGCACTGCTTCTGCAACACAATGCTAACCTCTATTTTGCCAGATCACTATTATCACTGTTATTACCTTGTTGTCACTGCTGTGTTTGCTCACCTGCAATGGCATTTTGTCTGTCCGTCTTTGAAATTAGGCCGCGCTGAGACTGGGGATGTACATGGATGTGTACAACTGTGATTAAATATGGGTTTTCAGCAAAAAGTTAAGACAGCTACTGGTTCCATAATTGCAGGTAAAAGAAGAAAAACAAAAACATGAATAAGTGAGACCTTGAAAAGAGCATCATTTTTCAAAAACTAATGTAAATTTATGAGGAAAACAAAGCTGTGAGGTTGATTGTGAAGCTTCTAATCAGAGTAGAGCTTATGTTGCACTTCTTTTTTTTTGCATTAAAAAATAGTGCAGTGTATTTAGACAAAAAGAAGTGAGGATGAGGTGACAGCTTTTGTGCATTCAACACAATGGACCCATGCAAATACATTACTGGTTAAATCATCAATATGGCTCCGTACTCGGCTGTCACAACAATTTGATCCAGTCTTGCAAAGTGAATCGGTGGCAAAACTCTCCACATTTTTGGGAGTTAATTTGTGCTTTTATAACATCAAATACTATTCAACATTTTGTCATAGACTCAATACTTGATGCAATAGACTCAATACTTGAAATGTGCAATTCACTTGTATTTTTATTTTTTATTCCTATTTATTCTATTTATCCCCTTTGTATATTTTATTTATATTTGTCTCTGTATTTATATATGTGTGTGTGTGTATATATATATATATAACAGTTCTGTAACTGTAACTTCGGTCGTTGCTGTGCTTTTTTTGGAAGTCGAATTTCCCAGAGGAACCCACCCGAGGGATTAATAAAGTTCTATCTTATCTTATCTCTCTTATCTTAATGTACCACTTTGTTCCCAGAAAGTATCTAGTTCTTTAATATAAATGTAAATATGTGACATTATGAGTTTTTCCTTGGAGTACGTATAATTAATTCATTTTATTACATTTTTATTTTGTTTTACCCTAAATTTCCCCAAAAAGTGCCATCACACGCAGGTGAATAATTTATATTTTTTCCCCCTGGCTCGCCTTAGATGAGATTAGCAAAATTCTTGCTATAATGAATATTCCTATCATTAGTCATTTCTTCATCTCTGGGTAGTGCACTGAATTTGACCTCCAAGTTTGATGTTCTGATGTGTGTCATCCAGTACAAAATCAAATTTAATTCATTGCTTTCTTCTGCTGGAAATTATTAATATCAATCTTGCTGAACTCATGTCCTATCTTTGCTTATGTCATTACCTCTGGCTGAACATACTTTTGTCATTTATTTGATCAAAATCTTTCTGTATAGAATACAGCTTAATTGATTTATACTTCAAGAGATTTTCCAATTAAAGTGACAAATCCAACTAGATAGAAGACATGCTGTAGAGGCACCGAATCATTTAAAAGATTACAATCGCCCCTCAGATCTCCTGTGCTCCTGATTGGGATGAGAAGATGATCACATGAATAAATGAGCAACGTTTGCACATAAGAGTCTAAAAAAAAGAGAACACCTGCACATTTTTTCTTTACCAATCATGCTTCATGTTTGAAAGCACACAGATGAGCTATTGTTCTATATAGATAAAAATAAAGGGAGAAGCCTTTAGTGAATGTACTTGTATAGCTCCTTTTAACAGCAAGGTCATACAAAGGAACAATAACAACACAGGACTGCAGAAAATACATATAAAGGACGTTATATAGCTTACTATATATATATATATATATATATATATATATATATATATATATATATATATATATATATATATATATATATATATATATATATAGACTGCAAGACCAGACTGACCAACCTGTGCACTGCCTGGATTGATTACAAGAAGGCCTATGACTCAATGTCCCACAGCTGGATACTGGAATCCCTAGAATTGTACAAGATCAATGGGACCCTAAGAGCCTTCATCAGGAACTCAATGGGGATGTGGCGTACAACACTAGAGGCCAACTCCAAGCCCATAGCACAAGTCACCATCAAGTGCGGGATCTACCAAGGAGACGCTCTGTCCCCATTGCTGTTCTGCATAGGCCTGAACCCCCTCAGTGAGATCATTAACAAGACTGGCTACGGATACCGACTACGGAACGGAGCAGTTGTCAGCCACCTCCTGTACATGGATGACATCAAGCTGTATGCCAAGAGTGAACGAGACATCGATTCACTGATCCACACTACCAGGCTATACAGCAATGACATTGGAATGTCGTTCGGACTGGAGAAGTGTAGTCGGATGGTAACAAAGAGAGGGAAGGTAGTCAGAACTGAGGGGATTGAACTACCAGACGGCAACATTGCAGACATAGAGGACAGTTACAAGTACTTGGGGATCCCGCAGGCGAATGGGAACCATGAAGAGGCCGCTAGAAAAGCTGCAACCACCAAGTACCTGCAGAGGGTCAGGCAAGTCCTGAGGAGTCAGCTGAATGGTAAGAACAAGATCCGGGCCATCAACACGTACGCCCTGCCCGTGATCAGGTACCCTGCTGGGGTAATAGGCTGGCCAAAGGAGGAGATAGAAGCCACTGACATAAAGACAAGAAAGCTCCTGACCATGCATGGAGGGTTTCACCCCAAGTCCAGCACCCTGAGGCTGTACGCTAAGCGGAAGGAAGGGGGCCGGGGACTGGTGAGTGTCAGCAGCACAGTCCAGGATGAGACAACGAACATCCAAGAATACATTGGGAAGATGGCCCCAACTGACCGAGTGCTCAGTGAATACCTCAGGCAGCAGAAACCCAAGAAAGAGGAGGGAGACGAGGAACCATCATGGAAGGACAGGCCCCTGCACGGTATGTACCACCGGCAGATAGAGGAGGTGGCTGATATCCAGAAATCCTACCAGTGGCTGGACAAAGCTGGACTGAAAGACAGCACAGAGGCACTAATCATGGCAGCACAAGAACAAGCTCTGAGTACAAGATCCATAGAGGCTGGGGTCTATCACACCAGGCAAGACCCCAGGTGCAGGCTGTGTAAAGATGCCCCAGAGACAATCCAGCACATAACAGCAGGGTGCAAGATGCTAGCAGGCAAGGCATACATGGAACGCCATAACCAAGTGGCCGGCATAGTGTACAGGAACATCTGTGCCGAGTATAACCTGGAAGTCCCGAGGTCAAAATGGGAGATGCCCCCAAGGGTGGTGGAGAATGACCGAGCTAAGATCCTGTGGGACTTCCAGATACAGACGGACAAAATGGTGGTGGCTAACCAACCGGACATAGTGGTGGTAGACAAACAGAAGAAGACGGCCGTAGTGATCGATGTAGCGGTTCCGAATGACAGCAATATCAGGAAGAAGGAACACGAGAAGCTGGAGAAATACCAAGGGCTCAGAGAAGAGCTCGAGAGGATGTGGAGGGTGAAGGTGACGGTGGTCCCCGTGGTAATCGGAGCACTAGGTGCGGTGACTCCCAAGCTAGGCGAGTGGCTCCAGCAGATCCCGGGAACAACATCGGAGATCTCTGTCCAGAAGAGCGCAGTCCTGGGAACAGCTAAGATACTGCGCAGGACCCTCAAGCTCCCAGGCCTCTGGTAGAGGACCCGAGCTTGAAGGATAAACCGCCCGCAGGGGCGTGCTGGGTGGTTTTTTTTAATATAGTTTGATTTGGTACAGTGATGGTAAACTGACGCTGTCAGTTCTGAAGTTTTACATATCAGGAAATAGAATCATTTACCAGGTTGTAACCTTATTTAAATACAACCTCAGATACACAACAATATATGACATACTGCACTATACCACTGCTACAACAGAAATGAAGCCAAAAGGAAAATGCAGTGTGTGAAAAACTGAGCACTGCCCATGATTCAATAACGTGTAGAACCACTTTTAGCAGCAAAAACGTGAAGTAAATGTTTTTACTTTATCAGTGTCTCACATTGTTGTGGAAGACTTTGGCCCACTCTTCTTTACAATGCTGTTTTAGGTGAGGTTTGCAGACATTCATTTATGGACAGACCTCTTGAGGTCCCACCGCAACATTTCAATCAGGTTGAGGTCTGCACTTTGACTGGGCCAGCACAGTGATTCTTTCTTTTTCAGTCATTCTGCTGTTTATTTGCTGCTGTGCTTGTGATCATTGTCTTGTTGCATGACCCAGTTTAGTCCAAGCTTCAGCTGTCAGACAGATGGCCTGACATACAGAGGGGTTCATGTTTGACTCGATTACTGCAAAGTGCCCAGATCCAATATCTGCAAAACAAGCTCAAATCATCACCCCTGCACCAACATGCGGACAGCTGGTGTGACGTATTTGTGCTGGTTTCTTGTGTTTAGTCTTCGCCAAATGTAGCACTTTGCATTGTGGCCAAACGCTGATTTGGATTCGCTCTTGTCTGTCCAGAGGACATTGTTCCAGATGTCTTCTGGTTTGTTCAGAAGTGTGTGTGTGTGTATATATATGTATATGTATATATATATATATATATATATATATATATATATATATATATATATATATATATATATATATATATATATATATATACTACTTTATTTTTACAACAACTTTACGATGCCTTGTTTTGCCCTCACATGGGTTTTAGCCTTTAAATATATCCTCTTGCTCTTAGCCGAGCTTTTTAATATCTCTGATATTTTCATCTGCCCAAAATAAAAGGTCAGTAAAAGGATAAGAGATTGAAAAAAGAACAGCACTCAACAGTTGCCTTTATGTTGCATGGTAGTGTTGTGACTCTGGAACAAGTTGGCTACAGCTCCTCCTCACTGTCCTTTTCCATTTGCAGAGGCATGAAATGATGGCGTATAATGGGGCGTGCAGCTACTTCAGCTATACCAACTGCTGGCTAGATGCCAAATTGGAAAAAAGTGAGTCGGTTCAAAAGAGGAGCTGTCTGTGGTATCCTTGGTAACTAAAATTGCTTAACATTTTTTCTCAAAGGTCAGAAGAAAAACGGGAAGAAGTGGAGACTTGGATTCCTCCCCCACATCTGAGACTTCCTTTAAGCTTATTTAGTTTTCAAGGTGTCCTTTGAGAGGGAGAGCGACAGAACCAAAGGGAAGGTGACAAAGATGGAGGGGCTCTTCACCCTGGCTCTCTCTCATCATCATGACAGGGAAAAAAACGGAAAGGAAGACGGATTTGCTGGCACATACTTATTCACCTTCCAGTACCAGACTTCACTCGTTGTATAATAATGAAGAGAAAATGAGTACACTCTTTAATATTTAACGTAACATTTTGGGAGCTCGCATTTGAGACTATTAGTGAGATGCTACACACAGCTGAAAGTGTATATTTAGGTGGCCAGTAAGCGCAGCACAATGGCAAGCATGCGCATGTACAAATGTAATTTCCTTTGGAGAGCCAAAAGCCTCTAGAGGCTTTGTAGCTGCATTACAAATCAGGTCGCCATGGCTGCCACCATAAAGGAACTCCATTAAATAATTGACAGGGAGCAGAAAATGGCTAAATGCATAACAAGCAGGCATAAATCCATTCAGGAAGGAAAAGTAGATTGTGTGACAAGATGGAGCGATTTACTAATGTGACAGAGAAGAGAGAATGGTCTCATTTCTAACAAAAATGCACAACATTCAGGTAACTGAGAAAAAGTTTTTGTGGACTGAGGAGCTTCCTAACAGTGCTGGTCCAAATCAAAAGGCTCCATGCATACATAAATTCTGTCTTAACCTCATTATTTTTTACTTACATAATAGTTATTTATAGGTGAGGCTGTGCAGCTGAAACAAATTGAGACCAGTTTTCCTCTGTTACATGAATATTAATTAAAAACAGAACAAAGACATATGATCTGAACCAAAAATTTATGAGACTGCAAAGCAAGTCACTTAACAGCATCGCTTGGAGAGCAAGCACAAGGATCAGAAGGTAATGTCATAACAAATACCTCGATTGTGAAGTTCTAACGCCAGGCAACAAAGTAATCACTAAATTGCTTCTGAGCTGTTAAAATGCAATTGCCATGGTATTAACAAAACAGCAATAACTAAAACATTGCTGCAAAGGTAAGCTTATTAGCTGCTAACACCCAAATGTTGTTAAACAGCTAATAGGCTGCTAACTACGTCAGCGGTCAGCTAGCATCTATTAGCTATGGTTGCTGTGGTCCCTAAACTCTTCCATCCATCCATCCATCTTCTTCCGCTTATCTGGGGCAGATAAGCACCTAAATCACCTAAAATGGCTCCTTTCGATGTGGACCAGCGGCTCTACTCTGAGCCCCTCCCAGATGGCTGAACTTCTCACCTCATCTCTAAGGGAGAGTCCAGCCACCCTTCGGAGGTGCTGATTCTCATTCCCACTGCTTCACACTCGGCTGCGAAGCCCCCTAAATTCTTCAACTTTGTGAAAACACCTGATATCAAAGATTAAGAGGTCTGGCCCACTTTTTTCCATATAGTGAAAAACCTGTGCTGTGTGTTGTTCAAAAAAAAAAAAAAGAAGCTATTTGTATTTTTTTTTCAAATCAGCTTCTTTACCCAACAGCCAAACAACCAGCAATAGAAATAACTGAGCCACACATAAAATGTCTAGTGTGTGATAGATTGACCAACAAGCCATGATGCACAGAAAGATGTGAGTTAGTGCTTGGGAACTAGCTCGAGGAGCAGAAGAGCAGAATAAAGTCCTCTTGGGGCTCCATTGTCAGGAAGAAGAGATCAGAAACACTGGCAGGAGGTCGGAGTCGTATGATGTTGTCGGGGTCTGATGGGACAAAGAGTCGGAGGAGCATGCCGGAAACAGAACAGTGTTAAATAATGTGTGTGATGGGAATTGCTTGGTTCAAATAAACTGCAAATACTGCACTATGGCAGTAGAGTAATGTAACAGTATAGATAAAGGCATGATGTAAGTGGTGCGTTAGTGCTTGTGATGCAGCGCTGACCAGAAATAGCAGACAGCAACAACATCAGCGGCAACAGAAAAAGGTGGCAGCAGTGGTTTAAATCAAATGACGTGACATAACAGGAGCAGCAGCAGTGAGAGACACACGAGGAAAGACATAAATGGTATTATTGACCTTGAAAATGGCGCTTTAGAAAAAAAAACACAAAAGGAAGTGGAGCTTGTTGGTTATTTGTTATGTAGCCCTATCGGCAGGTGTTGGTGAATTAGTCGAAACAGTCTGACTTTTATTCGTTTATTTTTTAAATTTTACCCAAGCAGGTCCGCTGGACTAGAAATTTGCAACATTTTGCTCTGAAGGACTTTGAAGAAGTTACTTTTCCGTACTTTAGTTTTATGTATGTTTTGTTGCCACGTGTTTCTGCATGTAGAGCAACACTGATGTTGGATTTAGGGGCCATGCAGTGCCTCCTACATTATCCACATTTTTGTATGGTCACTGACTCTCACGCCCTCATTATAAAGGGAAGATCATCAAACTGACTTTGACTGAGGCTAGCTGGAACACCAGTAAAAACTTTAGTTGGGATGCATATATTCCACCCTTGAGTCTCATTGGTGCACTTTCCTCAGATACTTTAATCCCAGCTGTTTTGTTTTGTCACCGTTCTGGTTTAACTCAATGCTTTTGTGTTCCAGATTTTTTTTGCCCAGCTTTTTAATTCTCCTTTATTCCTGTACCCTATTATCTGCCCCGCTCAGCTCTCTTCTGTTCTCTGCTGTTTTTCCTTTGTTGTCCAAGGACACCCAGCTCTGACTGGGATGGACACAATGACTGTTGGAAGTGGATTTCATTTATCACTGTGGCACTAATAGCTGCCCATCATCCCTATTGCCGTGAGAGCCCTTAAACCTCCAATAGTGACAGGTGGTGAGTTGTGTAGGAAAGGCCATAAAATATCCACCCAGAGGGTTTACAACAATTAGGAGGAAGTAAAACAGACATAAAGGATTTAAAGTCTGATGAGGGGAAGTGCTTTGTGAAGCTAGGTGTGTCTTGTAAGTATACAGGGTGACTCTGTAAATAGGTCAACAATAGAAAATGGTTTTCATTGCTACATAATTAACAAAATAGAACAAATCCAACAGATTTTAAAGGGTCAGGGATGTTATCGGTGAGCACTGAAAACCAGGATTGTTTTGGGACCCCAAAGCAGGTTGAGAATGTTGAGAAGGATTATAGATAACTTTTGTCTCAGATCTGTCCTTGAGCTGTGTTCAGCATGCCCACATTTCCCCGTGGTGCCACATGGATAGTTAAGTGCTTACAGGACAATACAGTAGTAATCAATTTCTGTTAATCTCAGTCACAAGTCTGGACATGGGTGGTACCGTATACACATGTGAGTAACAGTTTGATTGCAGCTGTTGCAATATTATAACATGGGTCAGTGTGGCTACCATGGTATACACCTTTTAATGCAGCTGAACTGGAGAAAAAAATGAACGCTAGAGGGGTATAAGTTTAACATTCAGTCAGATTAAAAGAAGTTATATAGACTCACTGACCACTTTATTAGGTACACCTGTTCAATTGCCCCTTAACACAAATATCACAGATACCTACTAGCAACTTGATGCATTTAGGCATCTAGACTTGGTCAAGAGGACCTGCTGAGTTCAAACTGAGCATTAGAATGGGGAAGAAAGGTGATTTAAGTGACTCTGAACATGGCATGGTTGTTGGTGCCAGATGGGCTGGTTCGAGTATTTCAGAACCTGCTGATCTGGTGAGATTTTCCCACATTATCTCTAGGGTTCACAGAGAATGGTCCACAAAAGAAAAACTAACCAGCAAGAAAAAGTTCTCAGGGATAAAATGCGTTGTTGTTGCCAGAGTGGTCAGACTGCTTCAAGCTGATAGAAAGGCAACAACAACTCAAATGACCACTTGTTACAATGCAGAAGAGGAATGCAGAAGAGCATCTCTGAATGCACAACATGTTGAATCTAGGCTACAGCAACAGAAGAGCCAACACGTTCTCACTCCCAAAGCGTAATATTTTACGCTAGGTGACAAACCGTCAAAATATTATGCTTCTGGGCGCCCAACATGTCCATAAATGACGAGATCAGAAAAATGAGGAAACATGAGAACCGTTTGGAATCAATCTACACATGTTCGTTCATTTTACTTAAATCACTTTGGAAAACTATTTAACGTCATTAAATTGCTGGTTAACGCTAGGGATAAGGTTATGGTTAGGGATAAGGTTATGGTTAGGGCTGGAATACATGGCTGGAATGTGTATTACCGCGGGACCATCATTCTACTGGATTTCACCAATAACCCGGCGTGTAGCATAAGAACGCAGAAGGTCACCTTTCGCGTTCCTCAGGAACACCGCGGGACGTGAAACATCGTTGGGATGTTACTCGAGAGTGAGAATGGGCTGGAAGACCACATTGGGTGCTGCTCCTGTCAGCTAAGGATAAGCTACAACACAGGCTCACCAAAACTGGACAAAAAAAACAAAGACTGGTAAAACAGTGCCTGGTCTGTTGAGTCAACACTGAGATGGGGTCTGAATTATATCAACAGTTCAGGCTGGTGGTGATGGTATAATAGTGTGAGGGATGTACTTTAGAACCAACTGAGCATGGTTTCAGTCCCACATCCATCTCTTTAAGATCACAGTGGGCCCAGCTCCTGATGGCTGCTTCCATGAGGATAACGCACCATGTTACAGAGTTCAGATCATCTTGAATATGGCAGTGAGTTCACTCAAATGGCCTCCACTGTCACCAATCCAGCACAGCACCTTTGGCATGCAGTAGAGGTTCACATCATGGATGTGGATGAACTGTGAGATGCAATCATGTTATTATGGAAAAACACCCTCTGAGGAATGTTTCCAGCACCTTGAAGATTGCAAAGTGTTAGCTTGACAGGTAAAATAGAAACTTGCAGGATAAGATCAAAATGTAGATTACTGTCAAAATGTTGTGGTCGCAAAGAAACTATTAATGTGCAAAAGTTGTCTAAATGTTTCAGGTTGGACTAAAGCTTCGGTCCAGCATTGCCATGTTGTGTGTGTGTGAAATGCAAAAACACAAAACAAAACTGCAGTCACCCCCTCAACACTTTTTTGTCTTATCAGTTTAAGAAAAGGAAAATTAAGGTGTTATGTTTGTTGTCAGTAACTATAAAGTTTGCATAAATTTGGCTTATCAACTTTTTTTTCTCTTAAAAAAAAAATCCTTGCCTTAAGTAGCAATTCCCTCCTCGACACATTGGCTGAAATAAAATAATAGTTATTCACAGACTGGCTGGAGGTAATACACAAATCTGAGGGAAGAATTGTGTCTGTCCAGGGATGACTCAGTTTAGCTTATGTAAGAGTCTAAATGTGATTAAAGAAACAGCTCTATTATTATTTTACTCACTCATTCTCACCTCACCACGAGCAGAAATCAGGCAAGAGAACAGAACCTGACCTAAACAGGTATAAGTGTGTTAGAACAAAAATGCTTAATTGTGTGTAAAACCCGGAAAAAGACGAAGCTGCTCCTTTGCTTTCTTGTTGAAAATTCACGTCGTGCTCTGTCAGAAGAAAAGCAGCTCAATTTCTGTCTTATGGTGCTTCCTCAAATAGAGCTGAAGCGCTCCTTGAGGACTTGACTCGTTGTCAGATGTCGGAGAAATGTTCCAGAGCTCTCACTGAACACATCCGTTGTGCTTCAGCTGAAGAAAGCTCAGAATAAATAAATGCATGTGTTGAACAACTGTACTCTTTATTTTATTTTTTAATTATCATATCCAGAGGTCAAACCTTACATTTGTTTAGAGCTAGTCCAGCTCATAATACCTTTATTACAACACGGTGTACTTAACAAATCAATAAGCAAACAAGCTTTTCTACGGTATATCTTGCACACAGCTGACACTCGAGTGAACACTGAACTGTGTTTTCTGAGATCTTCCCATTTTCAGCACTCTCGTTCACTTTAGATAAATCAAACCAAGCGTGAAAGCGGCCAATACTCATAAAGCAATGAAGCTGCATTTCTCAAAAAACGGTTTGATTTCAGGTGACGTTTGCACCTCTCTGTCCGCTCGCTTAAATCACACGCAGATGAATTCAGAGATCTTCCAAAAACGGGCAACACTTAAAATTTTTAAACTCATGTTGACCCCCTCCCTGCACATTTGTGCTTGATATAAGAATTATAAATGGCTTAGTGAAGGGACTTCAGTGGAAAGTTTCTGTGGGAAAAAAGGTATTCTGACAGACACAGAGCTCCAAATTTACCACCCTGTCTCTCAGCCAATGGCTTGGATAAATATTTCACCATGTTTCCCCTCTCAGAAGTAAAAGGTTTGTGAGGCTCTCCTGGAGATGACTGACTGTTGCACAAGAGGGCCAGTTACAGTGTTTCAGAGCAGAAAATAGCACACTATATTGTGCTCTGTGGGGTAGCCTAGTGGAGGTAATGGAATTCTCCATTAGCTTGGACATTCTGGTTACCTATGGACAGGTAATTCCTGAGGGCCGCTGTATCTACCAGAGATGTGAATAAAAAAATAATTTAAACATCACTGACTGTGTTCAGGTCACACTGTATAGGAGGTGATTATAATCCACTGCCACTGTGTATTTAGCTTGCGCTTTCATCATATTGCAAGGTTCAAATATGGTATGCATTTTGAAAAATGCTCTAGATTTCTATTCAGACTTGCAGATGGTCCAGCAATGCGTAAGTCTTGAGCCACCTCTTGTTTATGTTTTCCTATAAACAGGAAATAGATGCAGCAATTTACTTATAACATGCAAATGGAGAGGCTGTTGCTTGGGAGGTAAAGCAGGTCATCGTTTATTCAGAAGCTTGGTGGTTCGAAGTCTGGCTGCTCCAGTTTTCTTTGGGCGAGATCTTGAACCTGGAGTTCAAGATTGGACTGTGAATGTTTTTTTTAGAAAACACTTATATGAAGTAAAAAGCATGAATGAGACATGTTGTACAAAGTGCATTGAAAGCTTGAGTAGAAAAAGCACCATATAAGAACCCTTTTAAATAACTGGAAATACAGTTCAATTCTAACTTGAAAGTCAATATTTGCTATGACCACCGTTTTTCTTCAACACAGTCCAATGAATGTGGATGATCTTTGCTGGGTTTTTTCCTATTTCTTGAAGACATGACTTTCAGATACTGTTCATCTACTGTAGATAGTTTTATAGGCCCTCCATCTATCCAGTTTATTGAGATAAACTGCACACCATGGTGAGATATACCAGGTTTTTTGATAATAGCTCATTGGGAATCACCTTGCTGGTGCAAAAATACAATTTTGTGCCTGTCAAACTATGTCTGTCTTTTGCATTTTTTATAGATTCAGCTAAAGAAACGAGAACATATGATATATTTTTAAGACAGACTGCTAGTAACCGAGTGCATAAAATGCTATTTGGTTCTTGTCTGTCTAGAGACAACACAGGTTTATCCCTTTAGTTAGGTAACTTTTTGACGCTTGAATGAGTGACAGGTCAATGTTAAGTAGCTTAATAATAAAAAAAAAAATTCCACTATATTGACTGTAAATTTGTTAAAAAGAAGCCAATGTCTAAAGAAAAACTTTGAAAGAACACCAGGAAGCTTGCAAAAAAATAAAAATAAAAATGAAAGTCTGGGTCCGTGGTTCAACACTTTTGCACATCCCTGTGTATGAAAATAAAAGTTCTGTATTTTAATATCAACATTGGATTAAGTGACTGTGTGTAATGTGGGAGACATCCCTTGTAGCGATGCTGCTTGGTTTCTCAGCTCAGTTCTGTGGCGCACTTATGTTTTTTGTCTCACTCTGACAGTGCTCATAATGTGGCAGCGTGTCAGTGCTGGGGACTAACTGTGTTCAGCTGGTGAACACAGGAGTTAGTGGAGAGAGGGAGAAAGAACAGTATACTTTTATCTCTGAGCTGAATGCATGTTTCTGCCATATTAACCTATCACTGTTACGTTGTACGCGGCAAAGGGAACTACACGTACATGTTTTTTGCCGTTGTTATTGTTTCTTGTTACCCTGCCTCTCCAGGGTTAGTAAAGTTCAATTTTTAGAATGCAAAAATAAGAATGATTAAACCAACAGATGTTTGCATCAGCACATCCTGCTGCAAGATATGCAAGAAGCAGTGTAATGAAGTGTCAAAATGCGTGCTCTCTTAGCCAAACCGGCAGTCATTTGTCTCCAGAAGGACGATGAGAGGATTGTGTGTCCAATGAGAGTGTGCCTGGAAACAGCTCTGCCTTCTAAAGGTCTGAAGATGAGTCATGGTGGCAGAGAACTGCCCTCCACCCTCCACTGACAAACAAATATCCCCCCAAATAAGCACCACAAACACCAGTGTGTGAATGTGTGTGTGAATGGGTGGATGACTGGATATGTAAAGCGCTTTGGGGTCCTTAGGGACTAGTAAGGCGCTATATAAATACAGGCCATTTACCATTTACCATTACTATCTTCATTACTGAGTAATGGATTCAGAGAGGAGTGTTGCATTACTGCGTATCTATTATGAATTCCGTAGAAGCATGGCACGTACTCATCTTGGCTCTGTTTCATATTTATTTGACATTGTTGTCTGTGTGTTTAGTCTCCCCTGTGAAACTTAAGTACATTTTAAGTGAGGGGTGTAAACTACTCAGATTAGTGGAGGGATTAGAAGAATGAACACAAAGTAGTTGTTATATAACGTCCACTGAGGACGGACAACCTGAGCTGAAGGATCTTGGAGTCTGACAGTGTGATGGTGCGTGGCACACAGTTTACATGGAAACTGAAAAGTTACTGTCTCGTGTAACCAATGACAAAAGTAACCTACACCAACGCAACTACCAGTTGTAGCTGTATCTTTTTCTTTCTTTCTTTAGTGTCGCAGTATTTTCTACCACCGTCAGCCCACAAGACCTGCCATGGGCGACAACATAATGACACCTGTCTCAGATAAACGACTGATGTTTCATTCAGCGTGGCAGTTCTGATACGAGGCGTGTGAGGCTTTTTAAAGCCGATTAAAAAAAATCTGATCTGGGTTAGATGTCTGTGTGTGTGTGTGTTGGTGGTGAGGAAAGGATATAATAAAGCGCTCCTAGCAAAGCGCTAGTTGTAGCCCTGGTGTCCATTCAGAGTCATTCTGATTTAGATCAATACCACTTGCATTATGTGTTGGCACTAGTTAATAGGCACCAGTGTGCATCAGAGGTGCTGGACTAGAGAGCATTTTGACATTTTGTATACCTTCACTCAGATGTGTCTACAACCAGCATCTCTTAAAAACGCACTAGAAATGATTTCTGAGGAGTGTTATAATGTTATTTGACAGCCAAGTTTGTTAATGTCCATACTTAATCTGAAGGTAACAGAAAATGAGCTGCAGATGGCTCTGTAATATTTGTGACTAGCATAATACTAAGCTGTACAAACACTGGAGAAAATGTTTAAAGATGAAGTCATATTTTAAAGCTACACCTGACAAGCTGAACTTTTAAAAACCTGTCAATAGAGTAAAGACCCAAGTCGAAAAGCACTGAATGTAATTTGACAGTGAATCACAGCGATCCTTACCAAGTTTTTTTATGTTAGAATTAACAGCAAAGCAGAAATCAGATAAATAGCCCGGAGAGTGGAATATAGAGTTTTCATCAATGACGCATCTGGTGCTGATGAGTGCTGCGGGCGTGCCGCCAAAACATGCAGTGTCGTACACACAGATTTATCATTTTGTGTGAATAGTGGCTATTTTCCCAGTTTTGTACAAATCCGAGCCTTTCGCACCTCATTTTGTCCTTATTTTTTTTCCCTGACACCTCCAGCTGCTATTTGAAACCACTGAGCTGCCTGTTTGATTGATAGCTCGTTCTCTACTTACCAAGCTCAAAGAGCCAAAGAAAAAGCAGCAAATAACCCTCCGGGCAATGACAGAGCTTAAGACCTTTCATCCAGATGTCTGTCTTTGAAATGAGGGGACGTTTCTTTGATGCTACCACACTACAAGCCTAAAAGGGTGGATTGTAAATGATAAATGAATAATAAGATTTTGTTTTTGAGATGACAGAGAGAATATATTAGATGAGGAGTTTAAAACAAGATGTCAATGTGACATCAAATGCTTTTAGTACTTGCTAATGATGCTTCATTTGTCTCCTTTTCTCGCAGGTATCTGGGGATCACACGACCTCTCACCTACCCAGCCCGGCAGAACGGTCAGCTGATGGCCAAGATGATCCTGGGAGTCTGGCTGGTGTCAGCATCCATCACACTGCCGCCTTTCTGTGGCTGGGCCAAAAACGTCCACACAGCCGGTGTGTGCCTCATTAGCCAAGACTTTGGCTACACCATCTATTCCACAGCTGTGGCCTTTTATATCCCTATGCTGGTCATGCTGGTCATGTACTACAAGATCTTCAGGGCAGCTCGCAAGAGCGGCGCCAAGCACCGCTTCACCAACCTTTCACGACGCGAGCGTCTCGAAACAGTGGCTAACGAGGCTCTCCGAATGCAGGGCCTGAAGCCGCCCGGCGTGGCAGAGGAGTGTGCCGCATTGTCCCGCCTGCTGACCCGCGAGCGCAGAAACATCTCCATCTTCAAGCGGGAACAAAAAGCGGCCACGACACTGGGGGTGATTGTGGGCGTCTTCGCCGTGTGCTGGCTGCCCTTCTTTATCCTGTCCACCGCCAGGCCCTTTATCTGCGGAGTGGAATGTAGCTGTGTGCCCATCTGGCTGGAGCGCACGCTCCTGTGGTTAGGTTACGCCAACTCCTTAATGAATCCCTTCATCTACGCCTTCTTCAATCGAGACCTGCGCTCCACTTATCGTGACCTTCTCCGGTGTCGCTATCGCAACATCAACCGTCGGCTTTCCGCCGTGGGTGTACACGAAGCTCTCAAAGTGTAAGGCCGAATGGTTAAAGTCGCTGCTCTTGGACACTCGGTGCTTAAAAGGCGACACATAAACAGCCGGCCTGCAGACAGACACGGCCTAACGGGATAAAAGTCAGTGTTAGTGGCTCGCTGCAGACAGCACAATCACTTCAGTGTGTGAGTCAGTCATTCTATTTTTGGAAAGAAAATCACAGAGCGTACTTGATGGACTATTCAAGTCGACACTGCTTTTGTGCATATGCCACAATTCCATCCTGTTCCAGATTTATGATGGAATAATGCCGTAACAAAGGAAATGACATATAAACACAATCAATCATTCTCTTTCAAAGAGACCATAAGGCAAGCAGATTTCTGTATATTAACAAAATTGATGTTTGATAACAAATAACGTTTGTTTCGTGGCTTTCTGAGCATCTCCCTCTCATCGTGTATCCACGCAAATCCCCGATGATTATTTTTCAAACGGGAGGTAAACACTTTGAGGCGTATTACAGGACTGAAACTTATATCACGCCATCTAAAGTCAGAGCCTTCAAGCTGGTCCTCCGACTGAATTTATTTTGAGCACCCTAGATGTCACCCAGTTGTTTAAAATCTGGTGATTCCAAGTAGAACAAAGTGGGGTGGAAAATGCTGATTTAACACAACATAGTGAGAACTTCTCAGTGTTTGAAGGTAGTTTGTTTTGTGTCTGCATGAAACATATTTTTCTTACATGCCACTGTATACATTAATCAAAACAGAAGTGGTGGCAGCGGTGTTTCATGGGTAACCCAGACACTGCATCGCACAGAAACCATGATACTGTGGAGCTTTTCACTTTTCTCCAGGCAACTAAACGTTTCCACTTTAATAATTAGAATTTCCACATTCTTAAGACTCGTTTTCCTCACTGGTTGTTGACAGTGTTTTTATCTCTCTTTTCAATCAGGATGTGTGCCCCCCCCAGTTCAGTACATTTCCTTTTTATCTCCTCAGTGACTTGTACGAACCCATGTCCGATATCATCAGTCGAGCAGTGTGTGCTTATTTTCTACCTCGATTTTTTGAAATGCTCTACATTTCCTCCCCCCAAAAAAGGTGTACTGCTGTATCATTTTGTATCGAAATGCTATTTTTTATTGTGTAAAGTCAATCTGTCTACAGCTGTGTGCGAGCGCTTTGAGTGACCACTCTGTTATTACCTTGAGAAAGAAGTTGGGGAAAGGGGTAAAAGTATTTCATCACTTTGTAAATAAAGAAACACCGAAGATGTCACTGTGGCCTAGATTAGTGTGAAAGCCATTCGTGCAAAGTCAGTGAAGTTCTTGTTCTTTGGACTGAGATTGCAGTGATTTAGGAGACAATCAACATGGGTCTTCTTGCTTTCTAGCCCCCACGGAGCATCCTCAAATGCCTGATGCACCCAGTATGTCATGCATAGAAATAAAGACCAACCTTTAAGCCCATTAGAAGTCTTTGATACATTTGTGACCTTTCTTAAAGCAGTATCGCCAAGACTGTTGGGCTACAGCTAGGATTCTTAAGGATGGTTGCCCCTCCCGTCTGCCCCAGAAACGCCTTTGTGTTAAGTCTGCTTTGAGCAAATGCTTTTATTCAGAGTCTGGGTAACAGCTGTCTGCTTACTCCAAGGGAAAAACAGTGACGAAGAAGAGTAAAGTAGGATGTGTCTCGTCTTGTGGTCAGAAGGTATGTCTCAGTACAGACATATTTGGGTTGTGTTTGTAGAGGAGTGTCACTGTATCACAGGCAAATCACCACTTCAAATATATTTAACACATAAAGACCAACTTAGAAGACCAACAACATGGCTTTCCAATCATATTATTAAGGCTGACACCAAACAAGCCTTTTTATTTTGTGTGTACATACATATTCCTTCACTCACATACACATACAAACTGTTTCATCAAAATGACTTTGCACATCACAGGTATGATACGGCCAAACTCATTTATTTAAAAAAATATTCCAAGCACTTGCCGATGAACCCCTCCCCCTATCCAGTGTATAGTGGTGCTCTTTATAGGTGTCTGTTGAATTAAACTTAGCGCTGCCCCTCACCAGCAGTTTGCCTCAGGGGACCATACCAGGGGCAAATGCATCATAGACAACATACTTGTGGGATCACTCAGACATGCAAACCCTTCACCTTAAAAAGGTCGGAGAAAGAACATAAAAGTAATACTTTTCATTTTGCAGACAGGTGCTAACTTACTATGGGTTTTCAGAGCTTTCTCCTCAAAATAGTTACTTGCTTTGGTTGAAGAGCTGTTGTGGTAAACTGTGAATTGTAGCAACTTTGACACTTCCTGTCATTGTCCAATGCAACAAACGTCATTGCAAGTTTTCCTGATTTTGAAGAGAAATTAGGCTAGCTTTATTTAATCCAGAAGAATGCTGTTACTGTTCATCATGACACAACTGCTGCGACATACAATCCCAACACAAATGTGATTTTTCGAAATGTTTTCAACTGATTCCTGTATAAAATCTCTTGGACAACCCTTTAAATGTGCCGCTTTTAATATTATTACTGTTATTACATGAGTCCAAAAATAAGCCTTGGCGGAACATTTGGCCATTTCCTTGATTTCACCATCTGTCAAATGGTTTGGTGGGATGGTACCCAAATCTAACATAAGGACATTCCTAATTATACTCTTTCATTTGCACTATGAGTGGCTCTCCAAGTCAGTTGAACAATGTTATGCAATTCAGCCCTGCTGACAATAAGAAAAACCCATATGATGATCACAGGGGATAAAATCTAGTTAACCGGCCCTTTGCAGACTAAAGTCTATTTAGGGTTCAGAGTCCCTGGAGTAAAGAGCAGCAACACAGCCTCAACCCGCACGCTGACATTTTGTTTCAGCACACTCAGAGGAGGCAGCGCTGGTGGATCTCGTGCGCTGCCCCTAAGACCTTCAGACTCCCGGCAACCATGTCAACGGGCGTTACTCTCGGGGAGTGAGCACCACTGCGCCTGCGAGGAGCGCCTGCCCTCTCGGTCACCGTGTCTGGCCTCCTGTGCTGGCGCCTGATGTGTGTCATCGCTGTCGGTGAACGGGAGGAACTATTTTCATTTGATGTAGTACATTCATCTAAGGGAGAAGGATAGTAGCTGAGAGTCTTTCACAGATGCTGCCCAAAGGCTCAGTTGCCAGCTCTGACAAGCTGTGGGGGTTGATGTGGGGACTATCCACTCGCGCTTTGCTATTTTTAATCTGTCCCAGCAATTAAACGAGGAAGCTCTGATTAAGCATGGGGGAAAAGGAATTTAAAGTACTGTGATTTTGCTATCCTTCCATGTACCCTCTGCACATGCAAATAATAATAATAATTATTGATTTGGAGATAGTCTTTGATACTGCATAGGACAATTATGGTGACCAGGAACTTGTAATATTTCTATTCAACTCACTTAATACATGATTAGTCCACATTTATTGTGTTTAAAATACAGTTTGTGTTTCTTTCAGTACATGACAAAGTCAAGTTCATTTATATACAATATGTTTTGTAGCTGAGGACACGTCACATGTTGGTGCAAAAACTTTTGGAAAGTATGAGTCTGACTTTCAACAAAAAACAAAGAACAAAAAATGTGTGCATTAACATTTACACTGCGTGAACAGAATAAAGTACACGTGGTGGTTTCCAACATGTCAACGGAAGGACTGGACGTCCTGAGACGATTTTAACCAGGTAAGAAATAAGAAATAAAAAATTGTAATAAACTATAACAAAATAATTAATTTAAGAAAATCATACATTATATTTAAAATTATTAAATATTCTCCAATGCTTCCCTTCTCTAACTATAAGATGGATATATGGGTAGTTGCCGATTTTTAATGTAACAGACTAATTATTTCTTTTACCTGTAACTTATCAAAGCCACTCTCAGATTATTCCAAACACACATCGATGTAAATCTGGTTTCTGAGATATTTTGGGCACACGTGTACCCGGATGTTACATCCTCAAATATAATCAGGGCCATAAATGTAGCCTCGTTTCCCACCTACTAATTAAAAAGGGAAGCTATAAATACACCAGTAAACATGTCAATTATGTGTTAATCCAATTTATGCGGTGTGTCCTGAAATATCAACTTCCTCCCACGGCCACCACCCATGGCCAATCACAGCATGAGTATCTGTTCATTGTCTATGCGACTTCCTGTGGGGATGGGCCTGTGGCAAATGCAGATAAGTTATCTAAGTGTCACCAAGAAGTTTTTTCCCCTCATTTTATTTTGTGGAGGCAGCGACCTGTAATTAGGTTTTGTCATAGAGCTGGAAGGTAAATGTCTGCTTTTTAAGGTTGCAAGCATCAAAGAACCTGCGTATGAGGGCAGCCTCTCCTGTACACTTCAAAGTGAACGAAGTAGATATAACACTTCTTTTGCATAGCAGTTTTTTTTTTAACTCGGGTATGAGAGCATGGACTTGATGCCTTGTATTTGCACACATGTTCACAGTGCTGGCTGCCAAGAAACCCTCCTACACGGCTTGTATCGGATAAGCCTGTCGATTGTTCTGCACTGCATCTTTGAGGCCAATCAGTAAGAGTGTGAATGTGTGTGGAAAGGCCCCCATATGGTCTAATGCTCCACGTTCCCTTAATATGTTAAGCGTATCACAATAGTAGCACTTCCTAAAATCATCCGCTGCTTTTTGGGATCTTAAAGAATTTGCAGACATTGTGATTAACCTACAAGCCCATTCACACGGAGGTCTGATATTTTTGCATCTTCCCATTTCAGTGCCAGGTTTTGTTTAAATGGATTTTCTTTTATAAATAGGCTACAGTATTTGTGGTGGTAAAAACATATTGCGAGCCACATTTTTCAGACAGACTTGATTTTCCAGAATTAAAACTCCCACTTGGAACAGTGTGACATAAAATAATAATAATTTAAAAAAAAAAAAAAAAACAGAACAGAATCTACCACATAGAGTTATTATTAGGCTTGCAATCTCATGAAATAACTTATCTAATAAAATATTTTAGGATGCAGAGAAATGTCAGCAATCGATTATTTAGTGGATGGACAGACTTGAAATGATTTGTAAGATTAGAATAAGTTTTTTCTTTTATCAGACTCACTTAAACATATTCACCACACATCAGTTGTCTGTCGTTTTGTTCGTATACGTCTCACACAGTGACCAGGACAGGTCAGCTGCTTGTCATCTGCTCAACTAGCTTAATTGCTGTCTCGCTGCCTTTTAAGAACAGTGAAAGAAAACAGCAGTTTGGTGAGATTGAGGATAATGGGCTGCCTTTTGCAACCAGCAGCCTATGAAATGACAGTAAATGCCTCAACCTGCAAAGGCCACCATTTGGTGTGAATTAATTCTTTGTAATTGTGTGCAAGACGCAGATTTAAAATGCAGTTCCATTGTCAGACTGAGGAACATCAAGTAGCGGGCTTTTATGCAAGTTAACAAAGCACAAAAAATTAGATATATTAAAGCCACTGTGAGTTGGTTATTATGTGTTCAATCAACTCAGTCGCTTTGCCATTTAGTTTCATTTTGTCATTATGGGAAGGAGGATTTTGGATAAAACTCCTCCATTTATCCAGACTTGGAACCGACATTAGAAGTGCTGGGTTGTGTCTCTTCCTGGAATAAAACCAGAGATCTTTCACATGCAAAGGTGAAAGTGTTAATCACTATACAATGGAGCGACTAAATAAAGTTTATACACTGTAACAAAGAAAAAATCCATAGAATAGACTGAGGTCTGACCAGAAAATTACCAGTGCAATTTCTATTAACCTTATGGGGAATTCCAGTATTTGTAAAACAGAACAATTTATCATTTTAAAGAACTGTGAAATGTTTTATTAATAATTTCTGTAGTTAATGGGCACTTTCATCTGTTCAGTTTTGTATCCTCTATGTCAATAATGGACGTTTCCTTCACTGGTCGGAAAATTCAGTGTACATCATTAATCATATAAATTGAATAATTCAGCATATCTTCATCATTTGCCAGAAATGTATTTAGCACTAAAGTTTTATAACGACCTAATCTAGCCATTGTTACGACCCTGAGGCCAGAGACCGTAACAGCCATCAGTAGCCCACAAATTGTGGTAAAAACCCAGTTAGTTTCCTCACCTTTAAAATGCTATTAAAATAGATATAAATCACTAGACTAATAGAATATAATGCTTCTAATTACTAAACAGAAAGATGATCAAACAAAGTTGGGATATATAAAGACTAAACATGATTTCTGTGTGCATTGTATAGACATTCTCTTGCCTGTGAATATTATAGTTCTGTGCACCTGTGGACCACCTGAAGTAGCGCGTTAGCATAGCATACAGTCGATGGGTTTGTCTTTCATTTTTCTGAAATCTTGAATGGGTCCCGAATATGCTGAGGCATCCGCTGAAAATCACGGGATGTAACGGTAGCTTGATGAATGTGACAGTACAAGTTTAATCTGCATTCTGCACTAAGTGCACAAAAGTTGCTCTGTGTGACTATGTGCGAAGGCAGCCTGAGACTTAAGTGAAGTCGTGAAGTGTGGGTGAGGTGGGAACTAAATTGCACAGCTTGCCTATGTCAGTTTGTCAAGTCTCTGGCAGTGCAGCAGGGTGCAAAGTGAAGACTGACAGCAGTTGGTCTGTGAGTGTAGACTCAAGCACAGTCAGGTGTTCCTGTGCTGTCTAAGCCAGTTGGAGCAGCAGTCAATCTCCACCTGCCTCTTGTCACTGCACATTGTTGTTGATCTGTGGGGTCGAGCCCATGCAAGAATTTCTCATCATGAGCCCATGCAAGAATTTCTCATCATGACACCTTACCTGACTGCTCTCAAATCTTAGCTCTGTTTTCTGTTGTCAACTCCCCACAGTGTACTGCCCCACAGTCACTTAGATTTGCTGTCAGTGATGAGTAGCACGAACAGGACAAGATGAAGGACTCAAAGGAATTTTTCTAAATTGAGTCTATCAAACGGTTCCGTCCTGCTGGGATGTAAAATGCCAGATTGAGTCCTTGGCCTGTTTTGTTTCTGACATCATCCAGATCCATGATCCACAGTCATGATTCCAGTGTTTTGTGTTTGTTTATGAAGGCTACTGTATATTTGTGATATTATGCCAGATCCATACATCCATTTTTTTTCATCGCTTGTCCAATTCAGGGTCAATCACCAGCCTATTGCAGGGATAGCGCACAGAGACAGAGAACCATTTATGCTCCCATTCGTAGCTACAACCTATTTAGAATCATCAGTTATACTAACAAGAATGTCCTTGGACTGTGGAGGAAGCCATGCATGCACAGGCAGACTGCACACACCAAAATGCCCCAGCGAGCTGGTAGATTCGAATCCAGACCCTTCTTGCTGTGAGGTAATGATGCTGTCCAGATCTTTTCCAGAAAAAAAGATGCTGTTGCCGAAACAAATGTTTGAGTGTCTTGGGTGGTGCAATAGGACCATCAGTCTTAACTGCTTATCAACTTCAGGATCACAGAGATGGCAAGGCAAGAGATGAGCCATTGCAACGTTTCAACAATAAAATGCCTACATTAAGAACTTTATCTGCTAATGTTCAGCAAGTAACATTCACCATAATTTTTGCCATCTTATTTCATCAATTTAGCATGCTAACATTAGCTATTTAGTAAAAAATAAAACAGACATATGAGGTAAAGGGAATTTTGATAGAACAAGGTTAAACTCAGTAGAATGTCTGTACAGCATACTGACACTGACTTTATTTTGGACTTGGAGGAAAAGTAACGATATCTGTCCTCTGGGTAACATGAATGAAATATTTGTGCTCAGAGAAAAAAAATCAAATAAAAATGCACAACTGGAATACCATTGGGAGAGATGGAATATAGGAAGCTCTCCGTTTACAGTTCTCTAGATAGAAGGTTCTATTTGCGTGTACTCACGTTGATGGAATGTAGAGATGGACCTGGTTACAGAATCAGAGCTCCAGTCTTGCTTTTGCAGTATGCACAAGCCGTGCTGTGCCTGGCAGGCTGCAAAAGTTGGGAGGAGCAGGAACGATGTGCAGCCGTCCTTGTGCAACAAACAGAAGCATAAGCTAAGAATCAGAGGTAGCAGCCGATGTTATGCATGTATGTAAATATCCTCTAAAACACCAGTTGGGTAGCTGGAGGGATGAGGGGCATTTATATCATTTTACTTTCTTTTGTAAAAGATAATACTCATAATAATACTTATTCACTTATTTTCAGGAGATGGAGAGGAGCTGGGGGATCAGTGCAGTGAGGCAGGGTATTTGAAGATTAATGCTTTCAGATGTGTCATTTAATGCAGACATTTTTCTTTATTGATTTTTTTTCCTCTGCGTGGTCCTATTGCATGCTGTGATATCACAGATGACACACTGGCTCTGTGATATTCGTATAGCATTCATGACCTTTATGT